>NW_006767634.1:3026712-3035504 GCF_000300595.1 Phanerochaete carnosa HHB-10118-sp | reverse complement strand
GATGCTTTCAGCAGCTGTCTGGCATTGCTACTGGGCAGGCACCCAATGGAGCCCTGCCAGCTCTGTTGGTTCTGGTGCATCAAACAGTCAAGAACTCTGTGCAGTTTGATTCTTCAGACATAAGCCTATGGCTTCAATATGATGCCTTTTCTGATTGCATGCCACTGCACAATCAGATTATTAACACAATACTGTTTTATCACATGATATTGCTTTATATATGTCTACAATATGATGTTTTCCCTAATTGAACGCTACTGCATGATTGGGTTATTAACAGAATACCACCTCATCACATGGTATCACTTTATACGAGTGCCTGTAGCATGTTCTTCCTGATCATGCGCCACTGCATGATTGGGTTATTAACACAATACTGTTTCATTACACAGTATTACTTTATATGAGTGTCTACAATACAATGTGTTTCCTGATTGCGCGCTGCTGCATGATTGGGTTATTAACACAATGCTGTTTCATCATATAGTATTGCTTGATATCAGTGTCTATAATATGATGTTTTTCCTGATCGCGCGCCGCTGCACAATCGGGTTTTTAACATAATACTATTTCATCACATGGTATTGCTTTATATTAGTGTTTACAATATGATGTTTTTCCTGATCGCGCGCTGCTGCACGATCGGGTTTTTAACACAATACTGCTTCATCACATGGTATTGCTTCATATCAGTGTTTACAATATGATGTTTTTCCTGATCGCGCGCCGCTGCACGATCGGGTTTTTAACACAATACTGTTTCATTACATGGTATTGCTTCATATCAGTGTCTACAATATGATGTTTTTCCTGATCGCGCGCTGCTGCACGATCGGGTTTTTAACACAATACTGTTTCATTACATGGTATTGCTACATATCAGTGTCTACAATATGATGTTTTTCCTGATCGCGCGCCGCTGCACGATCGGGTTTTTAACACAATACTGTTTCATTACATGGTATTGCTTCATATGAGTATTTACAACATGATGTCTTTCCTGATCGCATGCCACTGCGCGATCGGGTATTTTTCTTGTTAGTCACTGAATATTGCCATTTGACAGTATTTACATCTGAAAGTGCTCTCCAGAGTGCATTTTACTCTCTTCACAGTGCTTGCAGATTTTTAATCACACAACCCACATTTTAACCACCAACCCCCCTCTAAAAGAAGAGTAGAATCAGCGGGCGGTCTCCCGACGGTCTGGATCCACCACGTGACTATGACGTCATACATACGTCATCTTTTGACCGCGCTAACCGGTCTTAAGTCGCATCAAAGTGGTCCTGCTGACCATCCCCATATAGTATGCCCGAGCCTCTTACAAGGTTAGAATGACTCCATCCGCCGATTTCGCCGAGGGCCGGCCAATCACATCGCAGATAGTCATAATGCCCATTACGCACCCGTCCGACGGCTTCGGCTTCGGCACACGGTGTCCATGGTACTGCCCCTCCCCGGGGTCCCATGGCGCAAGGTATAAGTACTTCCTGGAATGCGCTGATGAGTGTCACCACGAAAGCCTCCGGAGTTCCTCACAGAACTCGGACCTTCGCCTTCCAGTTTCACCTCAGCAATATCACCTCGCCTCGCTTCGCTCGGCTCGGCTCCCCCAACCCCCATCCAGGATGGAGCACAGAGCGCCGGAGGCCTGTTGTGTCGCCTCCATCCAGGATGGAGCACAGAGCACCGGAGGCCTGTTGTGCCGCCTCCATCCAGGATGGAGCACAAAGCGCCGGAGGCCTGTTGTGCCGCCTCCATCCAGGATGGAGCACAGAGCGCCGGAGGCCTGTTGTGCCGCCTCCATCCAGGATGGAGCAGCACTGAGCACCAGAGGCCTGTTGTGCTGCCTCCATCCAGGATGGAGCACAGAGCGCAATACTGAGGTGGGCGCTAACAAGAGAGAGCATATCTGTGTATAGGCGCCCGTCTCCGTGTATAAGCGTCCATCTCTGTGTATATAAGCGCCCATCCCTGGCCATTTCCTAACTTGCAATGCAGCCTATAACCCAGAAAGGACCTCTGTTTAGAGGGTATAATTTGCTGGCATTTTGCGCAACCTCGGACGTAATTTGAGATGAAGGTTTGCATGCTTGGCCAAAAATATTCACCTCGGATGAGTTCTCCTGTTTTCCATTGTCCAGGGTGTCCAGCTCCAGGGGAATCATGGTAGAAGGATACGATGTGGCGTTGTAGTGCTTGATTTGCTGGTATGTAGCATCGTTCCTTATAGAAGAGTAGTCCGTCTCTTTCTTCCCATTGATCCGTGTTTGACTTGAAAGGAAATGCGTCTGTTTTTCCTAGTCGTGCTGATCGTACTTGTTCAGCAATGTCGTCATGTGTAAGATGTTTTTGAATGTCTTCTGCCAATTTATAATCCACACTTGAAGTGGGTGCTTCGATTTCAATGTCAGAAATGATTGCTTCTTCGGTGAATAATGAGTCTGGTAGGAGGATAGTGGCAACAAATTTGTCTTCGGGTAGTAATACTTCTTCTGTATTGTCAAATTTTGCATCAGCTGGTGCAGAGGCTCTTGTCATGGCGTCCGCTTGGATGAGTCTGGTGCCTGCATGGTGTTCGAGTTCATAATTGAACTGGGACATGAATAGTTGCCATCTTGCTTGTCGTCTATTCAATCGTTGTGGAGATCGGAAGTACGTGAGGTTCTTGTGGTCGGTGAGGATCTTCGTGGCGCTTGGGTTTCCTTCTAGGTAGTGGCGCCATGCTTCGAGCGCTCGTACTATTGCTAGTAATTCCCTATCGTAGATTTCGTAGTTGCGTTCTGCTGGGTTGAAGGATTGGGAGAGGTAGGCGACTGGTAGCCAATCTCCGTTGATATCTTGTTGTCGAAGTACTGCTGCTGTTGTGAAAAGCGATGCGTCTGCTTCGATGAGGAATGGCTTTGTGGCGTCCGGCATCAATAGAAGAGGCGCCGATGTAAATCGCTGTTTTAGCGTCTCGAAAGCTTTCTGACATTCGTCTGTCCAATTGAACGGCTTGTCTTTCTTTGTGAGTTCATTGAGTAGCTTTGCAATGTCTGAATAGTGGTCAATGAAGCATCGATAGAAATTGCTGAATTCTAGAAATCCTCGGACTTGTTTGACAGTGGTCGGTATTGGCCAGTCTAGTATTCCTTTTATCTTGACTGGATCCATGGCGACTTGGTTGTGTGATACAATTGCTCCGAGGAATTCAACTTGCCATGCATCGAAGGTGCATTTCTCGATTTTGAGGAAAAGGTCGTTATCGCGGAGTCTTTGAAGGGCTCTTCATGTTTGTCTTCTATGTTCATCTTGATTGGATGAATGTATGAGCATGTCATCCATATAGATGACTAGCCATTCTTTGTTGACCATGTCGCAGAATAGGTCATTCATCATTGCTTGAAACGTTGCCGGGGAGTTGCATAGTCCAAAGAACATGACCGTTGGTTCGAATAGTCCTCTATTTGTTTTGAAGGCTGCTTTCCATTGGTCTCCATCTTTGATACGTACGTTGTTGTATCCTGCTCGTAAATCAAGCTTAGTAAATATGCTTGATCCTTTGAGTTGATCGACGAGATCTGAGATGAGAGGAAGTGGGTATGCATTTTTGATGGTGCCATCGTTCAAATACCAGTAGTCTTGACATGGTCGTAGCGTTCCGTCTTTCTTTCCTACGAAGAAGAATGGTGAAGCCATTGGTGATTTTGATGGTCGTATGTAGTCTTTTCGCATATTCTCATCGAGGAATTCGTCGAGTTTCTGTTGTTCTAATGGAGATAACAGATAGACCTTGCAATCTTTTGGGATGAAATCTGGTTTCAGGTCGATGGCATGGTTGTATGGTCTTGATTCCAGAAACCGTTCGGCTGCTTGTTTTTCAAAGACATCTTGATAATCTTGATAAGCAGTTGGTAGTTCGTTCTTTGTATTCTCCGTTGCCTGTTGTGCCATTGCCATTGCCAGGTTGATTTTTGCGTTAATCCATAAAGATGCTATGTCTTTGGCCATTTCATCTGGTTCGGTGCGCATGGTGTATGCGAAGGAATCTTCTGGGGTGTATGCAAGGATGTAGTCTCCTTCTTCACATTGTTCGGCTTGTAGGATGGGTTCTGAGGCGACTATTGAGGCGATGTGTATAGACCGGTCCAGAGGTGCTCCTTTTCTGAGAAGATGTAGTACGTGTCGAGCTATTTCTTCTGGTCTGGGTTCTCGTATTGTTTTGGTGTCAGTAGACCCAAACCCTTTTGATCCTCGTTCAGTTCCTGGTAAAGTTTCGACCTGTTTGGGTTTTGCCATAGAGATTCGTTCGAGTACTAGTTGCGCCACTCGATCTCCTTTGACCACTTTGTGTTCTTCGATTTTGGAGTTGATGAGGAGTATGCGGATTTCTCCAGTATAGTCCCTGTCAATTACTCCTGCTCCTACGTCGATTCCCTTGACTGCTAGTCCGCTTCTTGGTGCGATTCGTCCATAGGTTCCTTCAGGAACTTGGGCGCTTAGCCCTGTTTTGATAAGCATGCGAGATTGAGGTGGTATTATCTGGTCTTTGCTTGCATAGAGATCAAGTCCTGCGGCTTCATCTGTTCCTCTAGTGGGTATTTGTCCTCCTTCCGAGATAGTGACCGCAAATTCTGTTTCTTCTCTAAGGAGTGCTGAGTTGTTGGATGGAAGGGCATTGATGTTTCTTCCTTCATTATCTGGTAATTCCTCGATTTCGCATTTTTGAATTCTTTTTGAGAAGTCTAGAGTGCCTTTGTTCCAGTTGATGGATGGGTTTCTTTCTTGTAACCAGTCCATGCCGAGGATGATGTCTTGTTTGCCTAATTGGGTAACTAACAACCTTTCTTTGGTAGGTTGATTTCCCACGTTCATGTCAATTTCGACTTCATTGCGAATGAACCCCAATTCGTTCGGGGTTCCGTCGACATTGAATACTTTGATTGGTTTTTTCAAAGGTTTCTCTTGTAGTCCTAACTTCTGGACTGTTCTTCGATTGATGAATTTGCCTTGTGCTCCTGAGTCAACTAGTGCAAGGACTTTTCCAACGGTTTCTTTTGCTCTGATTTGGATGGGAATACGCATTGATTTTGATTGCATATTGGCAATTAATACAGAGGAAATTGATATTCTAAGAGGTGTTGACATTGGGGCAACCCTCAGACATGAAAATCCGGATTAGCTTCGAGATAACGGGTGAAGAGATTCTTAGCATCTTCTTGAGAGAGTTTGGTTACTTCTTTGACCAAATCTCTAGGTTCGTTGTTGAGATCAATGAGGTTGGGTTCCTCTCTGACCATTGTAGTGCGGACATTGGTGGAATTTCCTTTATTCCATTGTCCTGATCTCTGGTTTGTCTGAGGACGGTTGCCTTGTTGCGAGCGATTGGGTTGGTATCTTCCTTGCTGGTCGTGTTGTTGGGGTTTCTTGGGCGAAGGACAATTTCTGGCAATATGTCCTTTGCCTTTGCAATTGAAGCATCGTCCTTCCCGGCGTGTTTGGTCTCGGGAGACGGCGTCAATGTCCATGGCATCGGGGTCGCGTTCCTGAGTTCTTCCTCCTCCTCCATTTCCTCCAGAGCGAGAAGTAGTCTTGTCGATCCTTCCCCTTTGTCTTCCTCGTCTGAGCTTGTCCCATTCTATTTCTGCGTTGTCCAGCTTGAGTGCTTCTTCTTGCCATCTTTGGAGTGTGATTGGCTTCTTCTCTTGTTGGATGAGAGTCTTTGCAAGGACGGATTTGAGTCCTCCTGTATAGGTACGTTGGAGGTAGGTGTCTGTGCTCGGGTTGTTGTACTTGGCTTCTTTGACGAGTCGGTTAAATTTGACGTTGTAGTCATTGACTAAATCGAAGTCTGACTGCATTATTCTGTCGAGTTTTACGATGGCGTCGACTTCGCTATCCACTTTTTGAAAGGCTTTGGCAAAGTCTTCCTTGAATTTGGTCTATGTGGGCCAAGTTGTGCTAGCTTCGTATTCGTCAAACTTGGTGCGACACCAGTCGTGTGGCTTCTTCTCGGTGTTGTTGAGTACAAAGAGAATTTTCTTTGCATCCTTGGTTGTGTCTTTGCCTTTGAAGTAGATGTCGCAGTCTTTCAGAAAGTCTTGAATTTGCTGCGTGCCATCGAACTTCTGAGGCTTCGGAGTAGAGGCATGTTCGTTTGCTTTTTGAAGTGCCTCAATCATTTCTCGCATGAGAGTATTTGTGTCTGTCATTGTGGAGAGTGTCTGAAGTTGTCTGGTAACTTCGTATATTTCTTCCTGTCGTTCAGGTGGGATAGGTATGTCGAGATTCGGGAAGGGAATATCGAATGGTTCGAGTCTGATTTCTGGTACCTGAAGTGATCCTTGTACTTCGGATGTTTCATTGTCTACTTCGATAGAGGTAGAGGTTTCTGCTCTGCTGGGTGCTCGGCTATGTCTGCGAGATTGATCGTATGGGTGTGGTGTCTGTGGTCTGGATGGTGGTACACTGGCGGATAGTTGAATTGCTTGTTGGGCTTGTTCTTCTCTAAGCCTGGCTTCTTCGTTAAGCCTGTTCCTTTCTTGAATGAATTCTTCTTGTGCTGGGTCGCAGAGGACGAGTCCTTGTGGTACTCGTACTGTTCCTTGATATGCGTAGTATCAGTTGGGGCAGAGTTGTTGAAAACAACGTCTCCAATGTCCTTCGTCGTATCGATGGTAGTCGTGCCTATTGTCAGGCCTAAAGTTATGTCTGTGTGCTGCTGTGGCGCAGTCGCTCACCCCAGTTGCTTGTGGAGTAGTCGTCTTGACTATTCTTCGTGGCGTAGACCTGTCTTAGGTCCGCCTTGTTGAGAAGCTTTCAGCTAATGTTATGACAGAGGTTTCTTAGCAAGCCTGAAGCTTGTCTGATCGCCTTATCCGCAGATGAGGTTAGAGCAGAATAAAGAAACTTGAATATACAAAAGAGCTGAAAGCTGAAGTTGTACTGTACATGCGCGGGGTATATATACTACTGCTCAGCCTAACCTAAGGACTAGTCTACTAGTCAAAAGGACTGCGGGTGAGTCAGTGGAGCTGCGCTCTATGAGTTGACGATGGTTGTACTACTAAACTAGAGTCAGAGACAAAAAAGGAAATGATATCCCACGCCACCATGCCCATCATAACATACATAATTTAACACTTACAAATTACCTCTCACCAGCTATGCTGCTGGAAAGTCATCCACTCCCTGGAGTGCTTCTGGTCGTCTGAAAGCGGCATGGCTTTGTAAGCAAAGCTTCCGGCCATCTACTACTCTTGTACTTCCCATCTTTGCCACCGAGTAACATCTGTAAAGGGTATGTTCTCTCCCCCATGCCCTACAATTTGGCGGTATTGATGACGAGAGGTGAGCAGTTCATTTGGAGCTGCGCAACATCTGTGCTACTGACCATTCTGAGGCTATGTCACTTATATACGCATTTATTAACTGGCTGATGTAGTATGCAAGACCAAACAGATATGCTGCAGATGCAGACCGCCCAGGGGAAGGTATGACAGGGCTTGAGCCTTGGCCTGGACAAAGAGGCGTGCTTTCAACATGGTGAAATCAAGATTCTGTGTGAGCATTATGACCAGCCTGTCTTCAGGCCCTCTCCAAAGACAAGCTGGTCATAATGCTCATGCAGAATCTTAATTTCACCAATGTTGGAAGCACGCCTCTTTGTCCAAGTGGTCATGGACAAAGCATTCATGGCACATGCTCTGGACAATTCTTAGGCTTGACATATGGAGCATAGATTTAATTTTGCATTACTCAAGTCAGTGTGACATGCCCATCTGTACTTGTACCACCTTGCTGCAGTTTCTTATTTTGTCCATCAATGTTTAGGCAGAGGACCATGTAATGACCCTTTGTGTATGCTAATACTTACAGAACTATTGCTCTCCAGCAATGCTGCTGGAAAGTCAACCTGTTCTTGGGCGCCTTCCTGCCATCTACTGCATCTGGCCTACTGCACCCGAGCCTTGGACATTTCGCAGCTGCGCGTACCTGTACTACGACCATGTATATGACTACCTGCCTTTGCAACTATAACTATACATATTTGTACTGGTATGCATGCAACAACTGCTGTCTGCAGTTCAAGATCATATTTATTCTGGGTGCTATGATTGTCCTGAATGGCACTATGCAGAGGAATCGGCAATGGGCACTTGACGCCCATATCCACCAGTAAATAACTGTATACCTTCCAGAGCTGTAATTTGCTGAGTACACGTGATAGTAACCTATGATATACAAATACATCGTGATCATCGCGCACTGGAACAGGCTCGCTCCCATGAGCGCGCTCGACCCAACCATCGCTCAGCGCCGCCCGATGCGCGGGACCTCGATGAGGGCCGTGCCAAAAAAGCACCTCAGGCACGCCCACGACGGTGACGACGATGCTGCAGGAGAGGTAGCGAGCAGAAGCAAAACAATGTTACGAGAGACAATATACACAGCTAGTTCCTGTCTACATGCGTCGTGCTGAGGCTCTGCACCACACCACGATCGGCGAGGAACTTGAGTCCCTCTGCCCATACACTGGCCCTCGTCCTGCATCTCTCATCTTGGCCAACTGCTGCCGGCTGATTTCGGCTGGCGGGTCGGAGCGCACGGGAGGAGACGAGACGGTGGTGGTGGTGGCCTCTGCCTAGCTGCCTCACACAGTTCCCGGAGGCCGTGCTTGTTGGTGCGCAGTTGTGCACGCACAACGGCGGCCGCCATGAGCTGTTGCTGGCACGACGTCACGCCGCTTTTGCTCTTCATCGCGGTAGCTGGTCACTTTCGTGCTCCTGGCCATCTTGCGCAGCTCG
>NW_006767634.1:3024837-3026518 GCF_000300595.1 Phanerochaete carnosa HHB-10118-sp | reverse complement strand
CACTGGAACAGGCTCGCTCCCATGAGCGCGCTTGACTCAACCATCGCTCAGCGCCGCCCGATGCGCGGGACCTCGATGAGGGCCGTGCCAAAAAAGCACCTCAGGCACGCCCACGACGGTGACGACGATGCTGCAGGAGAGGTAGCGAGCAGAAGCAAAACAATGTTACGAGAGACAATATACACAGCTAGTTCCTGTCTACATGCGTCGTGCTGAGGCTCTGCACCACACCACGATCGGCGAGGAACTTGAGTCCCTCTGCCCATACACTGGCCCTCGTCCTGCATCTCTCATCTTGGCCAACTGCTGCCGGCTGATTTCGGCTGGCGGGTCGGAGCGCACAGGAGGAGACGAGACGGTGGTGGTGGTGGCCTCTGCCTAGCTGCCTCACACAGTTCCCGGAGGCCGTGCTTGTTGGTGCGCAGTTGTGCACGCACAACGGCGGCCGCCATGAGCTGTTGCTGGCACGACGTCACGCCGCTTTTGCTCTTCATCGCGGTAGCTGGTCACTTTCGTGCTCCTGGCCATCTTGCGCAGCTCGCGTCAATCGCTGTCGGCGGTCTGCGGCTGCACACGCGCGATGGAGGCCGTCGTGCGCTGTCGCTGGTACCGTACCGCGCCGCCTATGCGCTTGGACGTGCCTGCTGGTAGGCCGTCTCGCGCAGATCCAGTGAGCCGCTGTTATGCACTCTGTCGGTTACAGTACCACGCGGGCACGCGTAGTTGCATTCGTTATCGTGCTAACGCGCGACCGGCCACCGTTAGCTCTTGGTGCTGGCGCGCAGTTGTGCACGCACATCGAAGCTGCTGTTGCAGCGGTCGGCTTTGATGCGTCAGGTCGTTCACGGTGGTCAGTTGGCCGGGCGTTCATTGCCGGCCACTGACGGTGGCGCACTGCCGTGCACGCATGTCTTGACTGCCATCGCTGCCTTTGGCCTTGGTAGATGGTAGACTGCGGTGGTCGAGGACTGCCCTCATGAGATGGTGGTGTGCTTGCTCAGCACAGCCTTCTCTGTTGACCGTCTGTGTGAACCCTTGCCATCGCGTGCAGCCCCCGTGGGCCGTGATCGTTGGTGCGCAATTACGCACAAACGACAACGGCCATCGCGCGCTGTTGATGGTCCCACCTCGTGCCGCCTCCGGACGTGATTGTGTCGGCCAATGGCCTATCTGTCTCGTGCCTACGTTCATGGCGGTGCACTCTCGCGCGGGCTTGATTTTCGTTCGTGGATCGCGGGCGATGCGCGACGACACTTCATGCGTGTACTAACATGCGTGCCGCGCCCGTGGGGCCTCGATTGAGTCCCTGCGGGGGGCTACTGCATGCTCGGGAGCATGAATGACGCGCTTACATCTTCGTCCCTGGGCCGCAAATGGTGCGCAACAGTACCCGGTGTATCCTGCTGACAGAGAGCCAGTAATGCCCGAGAATGCTGTGCATGAGTTCTGCAAGAGAAGAACGTCAGCGTAAAGCGAAGTTAAAGAGAGACATACGTTTACTGAGGCTGCAACTACCCGCAGCCTCGCATCTCGCTCTTTCATGCTCAAGTCAGCCCGCTGGGCCCTCACCTCCTACATCCCCAGTCGCCTGATGCTCTTCCTCTCCCTTGCGTGCGTCTAGCATGTCGTCCAGAGGTCGCATATCGATATTATAAGGCAGTCGGAGATGTGTGGGGAGGGA
>NW_006767634.1:2971595-3023970 GCF_000300595.1 Phanerochaete carnosa HHB-10118-sp | reverse complement strand
TGGTGAGTGATTAGTTGCTTGTTTAAGTGGTCATGCATTGTAAGTGGCGATTTACTGGTAAGTGACCACCATTGTTTTGGCGATGAGTGAGCAATGAGTGGGCAATGAGTGGGTGATGTGTGGGTGATGTGCGGGCGATCTCCTAGCAAGTGGCCATCAATGCGCGGGGCGATGAGTGGGCGCACAGCAGACGATGAGAAGGGGGCAATAGGCCATGAGTGGGTGACCAATCTTATGTCTGAAAACAATACCAGTTTTTTCCATACAAGTTTCCCTGATAAAAGTCCAGCTTTTCTACCTCATATTTTGTGGAGACAGGAACCACAAAATAAGTTTGCTCTTTTTGTCTCACCTGGAAGGAATCTTTTTGGGGAAAATGTGGAGAAAGAAATGATGATGATTTCGCCCTGAGAATATTTCGACTCTCCTAATACCTCAAAAGGTGTAAAAGCAGTGTATCTTTTCATACCACTAAAACAATAACATCCCCATAGGAAAATAGCTTAAGTGTATTTACGAAACAAACTGAATGTTTTTTTGTACCTCTATCCGCGCAAAATAGTATAAAATTAGCCCCGTGTGGTGGGGAAGGGTGAGGAAGCGGCGGTAGAGGAAGAAGTCGTGCGATCCCTCGGGCGCTCCAGCGCGTGTCGCCGCTGCCTAGCTCACGAAGAGTACGCATGCAAATTGTAAGTGTTTGAATGTTGCTTTGTTCGGCTTACTTTATGGCCTATTCGCAGCAGCTCCGAGCAGGCAATTGTAATCATGCTTGCAGTTATCGTCATATATCCCCCATGACGTCGGCAGTAGGCGCAAGAGGCGCGATTGGCACGATGCGTGGATGCTATTTACTGAGAGCTTAGGGCAGCCAGCGAGCCTGGCTGTACAACGCGGTGCGAAAGAGCGAGCGCAAGAGAGCGAGGAGAATAGTGAGCTGCGCGCAGACGCTTGCACGAGTGGCGGACGGACGACGCGGTACACGCCGCAAGTAATGGGGAAAACAACTTCCGACCACCCTTCTGTGTATTCAATTGCTCAGGATTCTAATGTAAGGTTACAACCCCAGAGACTGGTCCAGAATACTAAACAAAAACATGGAAGGAGAACAGCAGCTCGAGTTAGAGAGGAATCAAGGAATGGAACGAGAGCAGAGTGTATAATAGTAATGATCATGTAAGTAGAGGGAGACGCGCGACAGGGGAAGCGAACCTGGCTGCGCAGAGGACGAAGATGACGGAGTAGCAGAGCCAGTCAGTTGGAGATGTGGGGAGCGCAATAACAGCAAGCGACGGACAACCAGGACCGGGGGCATAGGAAGGAAATACAATAGAGGTGTGTGCAAGTGCCAGCGAGCGTAAGGGAGGTATACATGTTCAAGTGCGAGAGAAGACCTGAATCGTCGCGGCGTCATGCTCCGCGATGACGTGCGTAGTGAGCAGGGAATGAAGTCTCGGGGTGCGCTCGGATGCCGCTGTGGTGACACACCCTGCACGAGTGCGACATGCAACCGTCCGATAGTTGCAACGAGGTGATCGTGCAGAGAGCACGCAGGTGCTCGTCGATGAACCGGTCGAAATAACTGGTTGACAGTTGGCGGGAAGCAAATGGCGGCGCAAGTGGTGGAGAGAAAATGTAGTGGATAACGCGACAACGACAGCAAGGACAATGGATGTATGGTACGGATGCGAGATGTGTGAGATGGCGAATAATTGCAGCATACAAACAAGAGAAAATCTGCGATATCAATAAGTATAGAGTTTTCGCACAGGCGATTAAGAACATACCCGGCGAAAGAGTCCCCCAAAGCAAGAAAAGACGACGCGGCCATGGCTATAGTATCCCCGAGTCTTTTAATGCATTTTGTAGTATCGTCTCCTTCACCGCTGCGAAGACCAGGCGGATGTTACTTGTATCCGTCGCCTGTGTCAGGCTGTGTAGCAAAGTTGATCAGGAAAGAGATGAATGCGACAGGCGAGGCGCTACGCACTGGGGGTAAACGCTTAGTCGTGCCCGGTTCGCCTGCATGAATCTCCACAGTATATACTTCGCAGCCTTGTTAATGTCTGCACCCCCAGTGTACTCTGCGAAATAACGCTCGAGTGGTACCTAGACTGACGGTCAGTTTGCGTGAGCAGCAAGGAGCTCGTTACACACCTTTGGTAGCTTGCTCTTGAATACGTCGATCTTGTTCAAGAACAGGATTATCGACGTTCGGAGAAACCATCTGGAGTTGATGACAGAGTCGAAGAGGACGAGCGACTCCGCCATACGATTCTGCGTATGTGAGCACTAGACTGCGCAATGATAACAGATTGTGACGTACCTGATTCCTCTCTTCAAGTAGAACTTGATCGTACTCAGACAGCGCGGTGCAGAAAATGATCGACGTCACGCTCTCGAAGCAGTGTATCCACTTCTTCCTCTCTGACCGTTGGCCACCGACATCGAACATATGTATTCTTGGTCCCGCCACCATTAGCTGCGTATGCCTGTAAAAGCTCAGAGTACGCACGATAACGGGCCCAAGCTAAAGCGTGTCTCCGTAATCCCGGTGCTCTTCGCTCTACATCGTAGCACGTCCGTCTCGGTCGGAACATAATCTGGTGTACCTATTCGCAGCGCTTCTGTGAAGAAACTGTTGCAGATAAGCTATTCAGTAAGGCCATCTGATTTGCTACAGGGACACTTACTAAGATGCGCTGTCCATAAGGTAAAATTCGCTACTGTGGTCCATAATCGTCGGTATTATGGGATCTTTCCATAGTTGGTATATCGCCTGGGCCATTTCTTCCGAGAAGTAGAAAGACGTTGACGGTACGACCTCGTAATCCATGATGCGATCTACACTTGCCTAGGCTGGCTGTCAGCGACGGCAGGCCGCGAACGCTTGAAATATCACGTACCCGATTCTGCGGGTTCACACAATCGACGCCGATCTTGCGCATAGCGAGCAGAATATGATGGGCCGACTCGAGCAAGTTCTTGTATATCGTCGTCCGGAAGGTAAGCAGCTCATCGCGCGTATAGCCGTTCTGATGGATGATCTTCATCTGCTTGACTATGGTCGACTTTCCTGACTCGCCGGAGCCTGTTGAGGTGGTTAGCAGCAGTTGTGGCATGCGCCGCGCAGCGTCTGGGCAGGCTTGCCACTGCGCCTTGTTCTATCAGATACAGAGCCGTGCAGGTGCTGCCGGGAGTCGGGATTGACGAATGAGACATCCACACTCCCAACAATAACCATGACGCCACTCCGAGAGCATCGGCACCTGATACATGGAGGGGTACGACGCCGCATGGAGGGCAGATCGTCCAGCGGCGGCAGCCCAGGTACAGTCGCGACCGACGTTCGTACCACTATCATGGGCGGGGTGATCCGTGACTGCACTGGAGTACAACACAGGCCCATACGATCTGTATTGGGCTAACTCGGCGTAGCCGGCAACGGTGGCTGCAGCGGCGACGCGGTAAGGTCCCAGCAACCTCCGTACCTCTCCCCACTATCCTTCTTAGACTCTCGAGCATGAAAGAGCACTTACCAAGTAGTAAAATCTTACACTCCTTCTTAAACTTCCTCGAGTCCTCCTCGATTTGCTTGTCAATCTCCTGTGAGCGAGCCGCGGCTTCGCGGTCTACCTGCGATACGCAGTTCCCCATAGCGGCGTCCTAGCGTCGTGACCGTCCCCAGTGGCGATAGATAATGCAGACCAATAAAGCAGCGGGACAGGTGACCAAGGCGTCGAGGAAAGGTCACGCTTGAAGCGCAGGTCGGCGAAGATGTCGTCAGAATGAACGTGCGCACGGCCGGGGGTTGTTCGTTAGCTATCGTCCTCGTCGCCGGCGTCGCGTCCTCGAAGTGATGGAGGCACGTCGGCAGGTTTGATTGAAGTTGACTCTGAGCGGCTGGGACTTAGCCCACGGGGAGGAAGAAGGTGCAACGAGAGATAGAGGAGAACAAGGGACGGACACTGCTGAGACGGCGAGCGCAGGCTGTGTGACCATCTCGTCACATTGGCGATATAGTGCGTCACGTCACTGCCTGAGCCGGCGGCAGCTGTGCTGTTCGTCGAAGCGCCCGTAAATGGTTCCGCGACGGTGCTCGACGCCGACCCATCGCCCCTCGATGCCGCATCACATCTCTGCATTGCGCACTGAGCTGGGTACGATTGCCATTCCAAGCTCCCTCGCTGTTCAGTGTCGTCCGGGAGGCAGTATTCATATGAGCAACTGATTGGCCGCCGCAGCGGCTCGTGAGCCAAAGTCATCTATCCAAATATGGCTGCATCCTCTCCTAACCGCCTGGCGTCCGCAGCCAATCGCCGACATCCTTGCAAGCCCATCCGTTTTCGCTGCAGCACGTCTTCAACGAGGCAGACCATTCAAAGTCGCGCCGGAGACCGTAGGCTTCAAATGGCTACGTTGCGCCCAGCATCCGCTAAGTTCCAATAGCCTCACTGAGCTTGGCTCGTCAGCGATACATATTAGGCTAGATTGAAGAAAGCGTCGCCCTTATAGCAAATATCGAACTCGTATCAGTTCCCGGCGGAAGCGAAAGCAACAATGACGTCCATCTTTAATATGGCATGCACAGCAGTTAAACTCGACCCCGACCCCAGCTGCGAGTATCGGTGAGAGCGGTTCCGACGCTATCAGCGCTTGTACCTGGAACGTCTGATACAGCTTCGGCACACGATTGTGGGGAGCACCTGGGGCGTAGAAGAGGTACAGAGCGTCGATATCTCGGAGAAACTCCGATAATCAAGGAGTTGCCCTGTTGGGACGAGATCGCCCGAGGCGGACAGCCTCGGGCCGGCCGCTGCCTGCACTCCTCAGGCGTCGAGCCTCAGCGTAAAGGCTCTGTGCAGCTGTTGGCCCATGAGTTAGCTAAACAGAGATGAGACGCAAGAACACTGCTGAATGTTCCGGATTCTCTGCACGTCAAGCATACAAATGTCACATAAATTTAATGACTAGTAACTCTCATAGCTCACCTGCCATCTCGAATTATAGGCTGGTTAGTAGTCACATAACTACATCTTGTAGTGCTTACCAACTTTATGTGTAAATGCTAATTTGTGAATAAACAACGGCGGCACCCCGCGCGGTCGTACCCTTACTCACTTGGGCACGCATAATACACGGCCTATGGCAAACGGCACTTGGGTATATTGCACATGGGAACCACGCAAGAGCGAGGCTGAGGTGTCCACAGGGGGTACAGCGGAGGGAAAGTGTGCAGAGGGTGTAATAGAGAGGCGAGGGCGTACAATAACGATAACAACAACAACACAACAACAGGGGGGAACGAAGAAGCCACTACCCAAAACAACAACGGAGGGGTGCGACGGTGCTCTGCTGAGTCAAAGGCATCCGCCACTGTCCGCGCGAACAAAGTCCAAGGAAAGTGTCCTCAAAGGGGGACGAGCTGAAATTACCATAGTCGTCTTAATGAAAGTCCAACCCCTATGGGCGCACCTCATAAATAATTGCTTGCTTCTTAGAAGACGAGAGCGGCCACGATACCAGCCAGAGCAAGACCGGCACCCTGAGCACCTGACCGAACGCCCGCATTGGCAGTCGTGCTGGGCGAGGTACTCGGCAGGCTAGGCGTCGGCACTGTGACGACGCTGGTCACGTCGTTCGGCGTTGTACTGAGAGTACTGAGCGTCACAGGCGGGACTGTGAGGGTCCCCGTAGATTGGACTCCGCTGGAAAGGAGAGTGACGCTCGAGGTAGAGACGGTGGGCTCGGTCGAGGCCTCAGAGGACGTGCTACTGACGACAGTGGTCACAACGCTGCCGCTCGAGTCGGTGCTAACAACGACGCTTGTGCTGCCGCTGCCCGAAGCGGAGGGCGGGAATGAGGACGAATGGGCTTCGGTAGTGGAGGCGGAAGTTGTTGCCGAGCCTGTCTGGGTGGCGGAGACCGTGATAGTCGAGCCCGAGAGGGTTGAGGGGAGTGAGGGCGTGATGCTCGAGACGATGACAACACTTGAAGACGCTACAGACCACGAGTCAGCATTTGCTTCAGTCGGGAAGATCACCTAACATCGACGAACCTGCGGAGCTTAGAGGCTCGGAAACCCCAGTGCTTGCCGCTGACACGGAAGGTGTAGTGTCAGAAACGCTGGAGGCTGCAGAAGAGCTGGCGAGCTCCTGACGCGCGACGCGAACTTGTGCAGTGGATGCTAGAAATGTAGTCATGAGAATTCGTGGCCAGAAATGGTACAGATGAATGACGCCTTGAGAGGCATATGTTTTCGCAATATCGTCACCCTCTCTCGTCACTGTGTTCGAGATGGTCACCGAACAAATGTCTCGCCTGGTCCCACTTGAGCGGACTATACAGCCCGTTGCAGTGCTTAAACTCCACAGGGGAGAGGTCGTGCAATATCTGCACTAGCCCACTATGGCATGTTCCGGAAAAGGGATACCATCGCAGAGAGGTATTTGCGTGAGGGCAGACGCGGGCATGATACGCCTAGCATACAGTCCGACGGCTGCATGTGCTGGGAGCCTTCAAATGCCTCAGAACCGTTGCACGGCACTCATTCGAACTCATTTGACAACCAGGGCATAGAAGCTGAACCACGTTACTTACCAGAAGCCGAACAGACAGCGTCGAAGAAGCTTGTACCGGAGGCGGCGTCGCTCGCGTCGCACGAAGACTGGATGCAGCCTGTGAATGCGGAACGGAAGGCAGAGCTTGCGCAAACGCAGCTAGTATCCCTGCAATTGTATCAATCAGCTCAATTCTTCCCGAGGCATGGGCGTAATTGGAGATAACAACAGAAACAGCAACTCACAGGCCGGAGCAGCCCGAGCCTGCGCCCGCACTCGTAACACAACTGTTCACGCAAGTAGGAACCGCGCTGGTGTCAATCGGTTTGGCAGCAGCCAGAGTGACAGCACAGCCCAGGAGGGCAGCTAACAACGATGACTTGTTGAACATCTTGTCTTGATTGGGTTAGGGCTCAACGTCGAGGCGAAATATGGCGTGCGTGCGCGTTGGAATGCTCTTGCGGCTCGATATTCGAAGCTTGAGGCTCGGGGCGGAAAGTGGGGGAAGCAAGACGGGAGCGGGAAAAGACAGTGGACCTCGCGGTGAGAGGGACAGAGAACGAGAAAGAGGGGTAGGTGTAAGAGCTAAGGGTAGCAAAAAAGGGCGTACGCTCGCTGTGGGTGCGTGACCAAGGTCAGGCTTCCAGAAGCTAGCTGAATGCAGGTAGAAGAAAGTCCAAAGCGGACACTCCAACCACCGGGCACGTAAATACAGTGAGAAGGCACCGTGCGAGTGTCTCGCCATATACGCCTGCCCGTCCCGTGACTCGCCCACTGCGGTTTGCCCTCCGCCCAGAGGACGGCGAGCGGTCCCCGCTGTCTCTGCCAGCTTGCCAACGAGTGCGCGAGCAATGAGTCATCTTGTCATGTGCGCACAGCCCTCACGACCCTTCCATCTGATCCTGTTAGTTAGAGGAGCACATCCGAGACTGTAGCGGAAAGCAGATTGAGTACACACCTCAAGAGAACCCTCAGAAGCGGCATGTCCACGAAATCGGAACAAGCGTCGGTGTGGGGAGCGATCATCTGAATCGGGACGTGCGGGTGGCGCGTCAATTGCATGTGCCCGCGTCGCCAACGGCGACAACGAACGACACCTGACACCTCGACGTCCCTAGTGGAGCTGGTATTCGAAAAGGCGCATGCACGCAACGAGACATCACTGGTGGTGATAGCAAGGCGCAGATAGTGTACAGCCCTGCATCGCTACTGTTGAGTATGAGGGTTATCGAGGGATGCTTTAAGGTGTTTCCGTACGTGAAAGACGGTCGACGATCAAGCTCAAGCTCGATTGAGCCTGCGGAGGTGGAAGACGCCCCAACATGTGCCTGCGTTCACTTGGCCGTGCAGTGTGGTGCACTTGGGCTAAGCCGTCGAAAGATGTTACGCTGTCGGTCTCGAACATGAAGCAGTGCAACATCATATCTGCCTGCGCGCTGCTAGCTGTTATTAGGACGTCTGCTCGGCCAATAATGACATGGGTCTCTAACGTTTCAACCAAAACTCATGCCGGACAGTTGAGTTTGTGCTTATTGGTCAATTTGACTCGATTACTGGTGCAGATCTGCTTGTTGTTGCCGGTGCAGGTGCCAACAGCTTAGCGACGCCTGCAGTTGTGTCTAAAGATGGCGGGACAGCGGAGTACTCAGACTGGACGTGGAATATCAGGATCAACGCAAACCGAGGCAACGCTCATGGCAACTTCGAACGCACGGGGTAAAATACTGAGCACTCCCGCAATCATGCGCGTTCAATTGGCGAAGGTGAGCTCACCGCCAGCTCAGCTACAATTTCCCCCCTCCGGTGAGGACTCGTCTCTCGTCGTATATATATATATATATGTACGATAGCTTCGGCCAATCACAGACTACGGTCGACAGAATATCAGTGTACAACTTTTGTTATTCGCCCAGCGGTAAATCATATACCCAACCCCGAAACAAAAAAACAGTTGGCTGAGTACGCGAAGAACGTAGGACACAGCTGGACGTACGACGATAACACACCGATGAGTGCGCAGTAAGCAGCATGCAAACATGAATTGGATAAATCTGGCAAAGCTCTTCGAGGTCCTTGAAAAAGCGTCGCGGTGCAATACCCACTACCAATTAACAGTAAACTAACAACGTCAATAAAATGGTATAGAGGTCAATAAAAGGCTAGAGCGTTCAACGGAAAAGTAAAACGGCCAACAAAGTGGTGGGGTAGGTCAATAAACGGTAGGGGAGACGATATGAAAAGGTAGTGGGAACGACGTCGCAAAGCTCCTCGTGAATGTGCCTATATCCGGTAATGACCCGGGCAAAAACGAGCGTAAGACTACTTTTCGCAAGGGTTCCACATGTAACGCATGTAGAACGGCCGTAAACGAAAGAGCTCGAAAGGGTCCGAGTCCAACTCATCCCATCACCCAACGACCTAGAGAACAAGGCCGGCCCCTGCGACGACACCGCCAAGGGCAACACCCATACCTACCAAAGCATTCCAGTTGACAGCAACGGCGGCGGCAGCGCCCGGGGTGCCAGTCGAGCTGCCAGACGCGCCGCTGCCGGTCGCGCTCGAGTTGGACGCCGCGCCAGAGGCAGACGAGAGAGCACTCGAGAGAGCGCCAGAAATCGACGAGGCTGCGGAAGAGCCCGCGCTCAAAGCCGAAGACGCAGCGGAGGACCCCGCCGAGGCGATAGACGAAGCGGCCGAGACGACAGACGAAGCGGCCGAGGCATCGCTAGTGGTTGAAGACGCGCTGGTAACACCAGTGTCAGTGGTCGACGCTAGTTATATCATCAGTTACTTCGCTATATATCATAAGGGCAAATAGGCGTACCGGCGTCGGTAGCAGACGACGTCGTCTGTGCTTGCGCAGCGAGTGCGACGACAGCAAGGACAGCAAAGGTCTTGAAGTTGAACATGGTGCACTGGGGTATTTGGGCTTTGCAAAAGTGGGGGGGTCGTGTGTGCAAAGGTGTTGAGCGAACGGAACTTTGTTTCAGTACTTATATACTATCTCCCCAGCCGCCCCGGGCGCCTGCAGCATCTGTTCAACAAGTGACGTCGCCACACGGTGGCTACCTCTTTTGGCACGCGACCCCAAAACGGGAGCGATCGAACGTTGGAAGGCTCCGAAAGATCTCAATCTGCTGCGTGTCTCGGGTGTGCCTGCGAAGTCTCGCCTGTGGCGATTGTAGCAGGACTGATCAGGCCAGGCCAGGCCTCGTAAACCTGAGGCCTCTAAAAAGACTTTCAAGAGGGAGGGGAACGACCATAGCCATCAAAGCTAGAGTGGCCTGTGAAGGAAGAGGTATACACGTGCGCCAGAAGAAGCGTTTGAGGTCAGCTGCCTCTCTGTGGGCATATCTACGCCTCTAAAATGTCCTCGTAGACATCGCCTCCGGGCCAGCGGGAAGGTCGCGTTCCAGTGATGATGTCTTGATACTGAACGGTCCTAGTCAGCCACTTCTGCTGGAAAGTCTCACAAGGTCTCACAATACGAATCGCTCTCATTTGTTTTGTTGCCACAAGTTTCCAACGATGACTGAACGTCTCCACGGCGGCGACCTCTATGACATCACGTCTTGGACAGCTCAGTTTCGATTTGTGTTTCGGTCTCCTTTTACTTTCTTGTGTGATATGACGAGCGATAAACGACTTGATGAAGCACGTACGGGGGCCGGTGACTACGCGCTCTTCCATCACTGCCCTGATGGTTAAATGCTCGCCCCCTACTGACTCCGGAACTGAGTTTGGACCCTGGCATGATGACTCCTTGGAGCATCACACGACTCGTATGCTAGTGGTGTATAGAAGCTGATCTTAGGATCATCATTCGCCATCGCAACGCGCCCTAGCGTGCAGCCGGGGTTTGGAGGTTTCTGTAACATTTTTGGGGCATGAAGCCGCTATCTGGGTACAAATCGAGCAATTCTAGGCTAGGAAACCATTCAAAATGCATGGACAGGACCCAAAATATTCCCTAGATAGGTAGGCCGGACCCAGGGCACCCCATATCCGTCGGATAATTGGTGAATTTGGCTCGCCATCGCCCAAATATCCAGGTTTGGCGACGCTCTGGCACCAAACGCGATCGCATATCCAGATGGTGGGACCAGCCTTGGGCCATTTCAGATCCAAATATCCGGACTTTGACGCAACCCCCGGGGCAATTCATCCGGTTGACGGGCCTAGCCTATGCAGGGTCCTGCATGGGCTGAGAAACTCGGTCTTAGTTCGCGCGAGCTTCGAAGGGACCAGTGATCAGGGTAAAATTCTGTGTTCAGTGCTTAGACAGAAGGCTACGCTGTTGGCGTATAATGACGGTTGACGACGGCAAGAATCATCCAAGTAGTCCACGCTCGTCTCTGAGAAGTCGCTTCGGAATGGGGCCATATTGAAAGAAGGCACCCTCGAATGGCACGGATGATCTTTGGAGCGGCGTTACAGCCAGATGAACGGATGCAGCGGCGACAGATGCAGTGATGTATTCGCGGAACGCTGGGGCAAGAGACATCACGCGTCAAGTATAGCATCGAAGCAGTGAGAGATGATGATTTGGTTCCCTTCATATACGTATTAGGTTCACGAGCAAAGCATCAGCATCATGATGCAAAAAGCCACGGATGATTCGTAACGACAGCAAGTTGGTCACTAAGGGCCGGCCAAAGCAAGGATGCGTGCGCGCGATGCGTACATTGATCAGCCTCGGAGGGCACCACCAATTCGTGGCACCCGTTAGCGTTGCTACATATCCACGCAGTGGAAGCAATAGGTAGTAGCTCGCAGGCAAGTACGACTATCCCAGACGGATGGGCTCGAACAGAGCGAAGCTGTTGGGAAAGCTGCTGTGAGCTAACCACCTTACAGCTGCGCTCGTATCAAGGCTCTCTGCCTCAGCCAGGCACCTGGCCGGGTGGTCTGACAGCCACTTTTCACACCCTTATGTCGCTAGTAGGTCACGCGGATCGAATACAAGGTAGGCTTCGGGCGTCCCATACACAGGAGAAAGCTGTAGAGAAGGGGGCGACATTTACAGAGAACGATGCAGGCGTAGCATTGGCAAGGAAGTGGTACGCAAAACGAGCAAACCCAGGCATTGATAATGAATGGAAAGCGCGGCCGGAACTTGCCGAAAATCTGACGAGAGTTGACACATTTACGCTTACGCGGTGTAAGCTGACGCAAACGTCGTCCAGGTCAGGCTCGACGTTGTCCAGCGCATCTTTCTCCTCGACCTCGACCTCCTAGACATCGTCAGCTCTTCAACTGCACACCATTTTATTGTATCGTTGGGTCCTCCAATATTCGTGCAATTCTCGCATACGGCTGGATTAACCACGCACGATACTACACTCCGTGTCAGCCAGCATCCACAATGGACTTCCCTCTTTTCGGCGATGGCCCCGGGGGGCGGCGGCGTGAAATCAACCTAGGTGGACTTATCACCGCAACCAGCCAAACGTCGTTGTTACAGGACGCGAAAGCACGACGCATGCAGCGGAACGACTTACGCAAGCGGCAAGAAAGCGCCACGCGCATACAAAGCTGGTGGCGCGGTCGCAAGCATGCTCAACGTGTGCGCAGCGAGCTCAGACGGACATTTGAGGATAACATCACGAATATCACTGGCCTGCGATGTCTGGTACTTATTGGCAAGGACGAGGCTTTGCTTGGGCGGTGGGCGGAAGCGATACTGGTGGATAATGCAGGTGAGTACATTCGATGCAATCGTTTCTTTCTTACGAGACTTAAGTATACAAAACGGTAGCACACCTAATCGAAGCTGGGTCAGATCCCACGTGGACAATTTCTTTACGCAAAGTATCGGTACTCCTACTGCATGCCGTATCAGACAGCCCACTGTACGCGCCTACATTTCTTCACATATCCTCCACTCACCTGCCGTCTTAGATCTTCTGCCGCAGATGCACAACTTCGGGTCATCGAAGCTCTTCTATCGCCGCAGTCATCGTCGAAGCTCTCGAGCGCACAGATGGAGCTGCTCTCGTATCTCCTAAACCATGGGTATTATAGCCTGCTTGGCCGTGCAATATCCCGCGTCGTACGTTCTCTTATCAAGAAATTCAACTGTCGCTAATCCTTTGTGTAGCCCGCGCAGTCCAAGTCAATACCCAGCCTACCAACGCTGGTATCACTTTCCGTCTTGCCCTTTACACTCCTTGACCCTGCGTCCCCCCAGTTCATGCTCGCCGTCATTCACTTCTTTTCAGGCGTGCTCACTGTCCCCCTCTTGCCGAACCGCCTCCCGCTTCTCTCTCTTACTTTTCTCGCGCCGCGTATTCCTCTACAGCATCTCACCGTAGACATAGTTCCGCGCGTGCTTGCTTTCATCACTTCAGACGATGCGCGCGTCCAACTTCTGGCAAATCTGACTGCATTCGCTCCGCCACGGTACAATGCTCTCCCCGCACCTGCGGTCGCGACTTACTTGCGCCTCACTGCGGAAACAATGATGGTATTGCCGATTCATGCACTTGAGCCGCCGGAACGTAATACTCCACGAAGCAACGCTTGGGCCGGAGATGACGAGGAATCGGACGAAGGAGAGTCTAGTACACACGTCGAGGTCGTATCGATTTTCACTGCGCCGTCTCGGCCGTTGCCTACCCTCGACAGCAAGACGCGCATGAGATTACAAACACTGCCATCCCCCGCCCACTTGAACTCGCTTGTGTCCGTAGCATACAAGCATACTGGCAACACGAGCAGGGAGGCATTGGTGAAGTGGTTGCAGGCCCTCTCGACGATCTGGCCCAGCCGTCGAGATCGGATTGCCGGCGTCGTTGTTGCGTGGAGCGGCGGCGGGCTCGTTAGGGAGGTGTATCGAGGGTATGTCAGACGCAACCCTTTCGGAACCGCGGGAAACGTTGCTGCGTTGACAGGTACGCCACCAGCGTCGCCTCTCGATGTAGTCACCCTACTAACGCCGAAAAGACCCAGCTCACGCTGCACACTGGCCGCCGCTTCTCTTTCTTGTCGACCTCTACAATCAAGCACTGCTCACAATGGGTGACGACGAGTTCTTTTCGTCCTCTCCAACTACACTTTCTTCTGCCACGCTGGCTGCCAGCACAGCGACGACCACCATTACTGCGCGGAATCCGCTCACGCTAGATGAAATCGCATCGTTCAGCAAGCAGTTGCTCAGTATCGTGTTTGTGCTGTATTGGAGAGAAGACCAGACGAACGTGAGCGAAGCAACTGTCCCAGGCATACCGAACTTAAGCCTGGAAAATGTGAGAGAGCGTATGACGAAGCTACTGCAAGCGATACACGCGAGAGAGTGCGCCATTTATGTTCTGCTGTGGCAGCCGCAAGTATACTTACGTGCTCGGCTGTAGCTCGCGACGTCCGTTTACGCCGCCAGACCACTGGCTTATGACCTCGCAAGTTGACATTGGCCCTTTCGTCGATGCTGCCATGTACGCACTTTGCTTTTTACCGTACACTCATCGCACGTCATTTTAACTGTTGCTCTTTTAGCTACGAAGAATCGCAAATGTCGCACGATACTACCGGCACCGCACCGCGTAACCTTTCTAAGCGCCAGATCGCCCTTCTGTCTCCCCGTCTCGGCGTGCTCAACAACATCCCCTTCGCGATCCCGTTCGATGTGCGTGTGAGCATTTTTCGGAGTTTCGTACAAAACGACGCTGCTGCTCGTGGATACAATTTGCGGAGCCGGCACGCTGGGTTTAACCCGCCCGTCCGGGTTACTGTGCGTAGGGGCAACATTGCACAGGACGGGTTCAATCGTTTGGGTGATGTGGACCTCAAGGGACCAATTGCGATCACCTTCATCGACCAGTTTGGGCAGGAAGAGTGAGTGCGCCGCATACTTTTGCGCCAGGCCAGGGCTCATCAGGATCTTGCACGCGTGCAGGGCAGGCATCGACGGTGGTGGAGTCTTTAAAGAGTTCCTCACCGAACTATGTAAGGAGGTGTTCGACACCGATCGTGGGCTGTGGCTTGCGAGCAAGAAGAACGAGCTGTATCCCAACCCGCATTCGTATGCGACCGAATGTGAGCACTCTCGTTCGTCTAATGTAGGCCTATGCTTACACCAAGGTCTCAGCGGGAAGCCTGGCGTGGTACCGGTTCATCGGGCGCATACTCGGCAAGGCACTCTACGAGGGCATCCTGGTTGACGTCGCGTTCGCGGGATTCTTCTTAGCGAAGGTGAGCTCATATCCGGCTTGATTTGTTTTCCTCCCTGACAAAAAACGATTATCGTTCTTAGTGGCTAGGCAAACAAAGCTTCTTGGATGACCTTGCATCGCTCGACCCGGAACTCTATCAAGGCCTCATCTTCCTCAAGCATTACACCGGCAACCCAGAAGACCTCTCGCTCACGTTTGCCGTTACTAGCGAAGGTTTGTTGCCGTATTTGCTTGCTTCGTGCCGCTGATGACGACCTTGCGGCCAGAATTTGATGTAACCAGAACGATCCCGCTCATCCCGAATGGCGACCAGATACCAGTGACACGCGAAAACCGTCTGCAATACATCTACCTCATTTCACACTACCGGCTGAATAAGCAGATTAAGCGCCAGAGCGACGCGTTTTTCGAGGGCTTGTCGGAGATGATTGATCCCAAGTGGTTGCGGTACGTTGCATCTCGTGCTCGTTGGACTGAGTACGATGGTGTGGGTGCTGATATGAACGGGCACGTAGGATGTTTAATCAGCAAGAGTTGCAAATTCTCCTTGGCGGCGTTAACTCGCCGATTGATCTAGACGATCTGCGCACAAATACACAGTATGGCGGGCTCTTCAACGACCACGAGTCAACAATCGAAATGTTCTGGCGTGTCGTAAACACTTTTAATCAGGACCAGCGACGTGCGCTTCTCCGCTTTGCAACGAGCTGCAGTCGACCGCCGTTGCTGTACGTGTCACCTCCTATCTTGAAGATCACAACGTGCTGGCGCTGATGTTCTGCTGTGCTATGCAGAGGTTTCAAGGAGCTTGTGCCCAACTTTGCCGTACGTGACGCAGGCTCAGACGAGAATAGATTACCGACAGCAAGCACCTGTGTGAACCTACTCAAGGTAAGCTCAGCCTCGAATCTTCCTGGTCTGTCGATTGTTGACGATTTGGTACCAGTTACCGCGATACACGAGCGAAAGGATGCTACGGGAGAAGCTCTTGCAGGCGATACAGTCGAACGCCGGATTCGATCTATCGTGACGAAACTCGTGAGGCTGCCATTGATAATTGCTGCGCTATTTTAGAGTACGCCCATGTACATTACGAGAGGGTTCGCATCTCGCTCCTCGGCACATTGATTGTTGAACGAAGACTTATGCCTCGAGGCTTCATACCTCATGTGAGGTCTGCTCTCGCACAATCTGTGTGGATTTCACCTGTTCGAGCATCTCTGCTGCGGTCTGCAGCTGATCTTTACACATGTTCAGGGGGACGTTGGCTGTTGAAAAGGACGCTAGCCAGCCATCTAAAACATGTCTGGCCGGATGATATGTTGGGACGACGCATTCCGCGAGCCGGATGCGCTGAACCCTAACTGCGGCTGTGTTCTGTCTAACAACGCGGCGATTTCGACCGACCTCTTCGACGCGCCTGCAACCATTGCTCCCAATACTGTCGTCCTACGAGCCCAAGCATGCAGGATGAGAAACAGACGCCTGTCGTAAACGCACCAGACCCCTCTATTCATAGGCTCTCGGATGTGTCGACGGAGTGCATGTTTCTCAGTAGGCGCTATCTCGAAGCGGAGGTCGAAGGGGTAAAGGCTAAACGGGAGATTAGTAGAGTGTACTATGCATGCTAAGCCATTAATATTCAGAGAGGATTCCTCGACGTATGATGTGCGTGGGGGAGTAGATTTCATCTACAAAGATTACCCTTATTCCATAGAATTTTCTTTCCCTTTGAAAGCATTTGGTCGCACTCGCTCCATTCTTGTCGAGCCATGGAAACTGTCTTGTAGAGAAAGCTATTTGGCATATGCAGCAACAGAGACGGACGCAATTAGCGCGTATCGCCCTTAAGTATCAAAGTAAGGCCACATTTTTGAGAGGAGGATAGATGGGTGGAGAATACACAGAGTAAATG
Organism: Phanerochaete carnosa HHB-10118-sp; assembly: GCF_000300595.1. Classification (NCBI taxonomy): domain Eukaryota; kingdom Fungi; phylum Basidiomycota; class Agaricomycetes; order Polyporales; family Phanerochaetaceae; genus Phanerochaete; species Phanerochaete carnosa. The sequence goes on along the minus strand of NW_006767634.1, from coordinate 3,007,327 downwards.
CTTGTTCGGTTAATTACGACAGCTCACTGGCTCTACAAGCTCGGCCGCTTCTATTCCCAATATATGCTATCGTCATTGTACAACAGACAGAGTATGGTAGCCAGAATACATACTCATACCTCTACAATACCAAGCCATAGAACACTGCGAAGTTTTTAGACGCGTAAGATAGCTCGTTAGCAGCGAAGGTGTCCAGCGACGCTCACCGTAATATCTGAATCAGCATTGCCGACGCCATCGCCCTAAGGACCGCAGGAGCTGCCATCGACACTGATCCTTGCGGCCGCCACGACACGAACGGTGCACCGCCCGCAAACTTGCAGGGGCTGCAAGCTCGGCCCGGGTTGTGGCACTGCAGGATCAAGTCGAGGGACGCTCTTGCGGCAGAGGGCGCTTCCCTGCTTCTGGCATACATTTCGCTACTGCCGCCGTCCTCGGGAGCTACAAGGACCGTCAGCAGAGCGTGGGTTACGCAGAGAGGAGAGGAGAGGCTTAGTGGTATGGCAGGTGAATGAGTGGGTGAGAGCCAGCTCGGTATGGTACCAGGAAGGCCGTCTGCGTTGCTTTTATAGCTTTCTCGGGTGGCGGCGTCCGCTCGCGTTCTCCGAGACCTCCGCCCGCCCATGAGTGCTCTCGGAGCTCAAAAACCAGTGCGCTCCACAGATCAGGATAGCAAGCCAGGGATAGCAAGGTGAGAAGCCTCGGTCTCAATTGCGACATGCGCGTGCGCGGGTAGGGGGCTGGCCCGCAGCCGCCGCCGAAGACGTGCCGCCTAGTGCTTGTCAGTTAAGCGTACTCGACAGGTGCTCCTGGGTACCTGACCGCAGAGGCACGTCCTGCGCTTCCCTGTAGCCTACATCTCCTTCGACCGGGACGCAAGCTATGAAACCTTTCGTCGTTCTGCGCGGCGCAAGCAGCGGGCTTGTGCACAGAAGCGACCTGAAGGGCACAGAAGCCTGCTCGGTAGCTGACAGAAGCTGTCACGATCACGGCAACATGCGACATCATGACGCACGCGCAGAGCTTGACGATGCAGCCCGGGCACGCCCCATTCACCGGACACCGAGTCAGAGCCGCCGACGAACGAACATAGCGGGTACGGATATTCCCGGTGGTAGCGCCCTGCCGAATGTAGCCAGGGCTTACTTCCGGCGCACCAGTGCACCCACGCTACCATGTGAATCGAGTCGGAGATCCTTCGTAGCATGGAAGTTAGCGTCGCTTCGCGCATTCAATCCTGTGCCTTTCATCATTTCTGGCCGATAAGCTAGGTCATTTCATCGTCATTATGCGCGAACATGGAAAGTAGACTTACATCGAATGCACCTCGGCTGAGAGAGTGTATTGCCAACACGGTAGAAGGGCATGCAAGGCACACGAAGAGTCGGGAAAGTAGAAAAGCACTAGCAGGTGATGACACGATGCCACGAAAAGTCAAACAAGCTCGGCGACCGCACTACCGAGCGTGAGCATTGTCATGCGGCCGAATAAACTCGCTATGCGAAAGGATAAGGCTAGGGCGAGGCACAGCTGAGATTATTGGATTGTTAGGCAGAAGCTAAGAGTGTCTAGACCAGGGGAACACACCGACAGCGAAGGCAGGAAACGCCGAGCGTCTGGGTTCGCGCTTTCGGAGAGTGGTTTCTATTCGTGCATTGTACGTCTGATTTAAGCTCATTCAGGCGTGTGCACGCGACCGGCGGATGACGGGTCTTTCAGGCTCACAAGCATTACATGTGGTGTACGCCTCGATTGGGAAACGCGATGCATACATGACGAGGTCTGCCAACACACAATATGCCGAGCGGAAGGTATTTGTCAGATTGTATTGCTCTGAACGCCGAGCATCGGTAGATACTCACCAGTCACCACCTGCGCCCTACTCGCCCATCATCTACCCGCTCATCCCTGTGGAAATTTCGCTTATCCCGCTGATCATCTCGCACACCGTACTCCTTCCGCTCTCGATGCCGATGCGCCTCTTCGACCTCGCGGCGGTTATACATGTCACCGTACCCACCGTCCATGCCATCACGTCCACCGCGCACGGTACTTGGCGTCGCACTCTCCATCTCGCGTTTCTTCTTTGCGATGAGCGCAAGTGCACGCTGTCGCTCTGCCGACTCTCGGCTCAACCGTTCTGCGACCTTGTTGTCGGCTGTGGTAAGGCTGCGCGACGATGACGGCGGAGGGCGGGGTTTGGGTGGGGAATCGCCCTTGGCGAGTTGCTGGTTAATGCTCGTGAGCGGGTCGTGCACAGATTTGCGGGCGAGGTCGCGTAGCCTGTCTCGCAGTCAGCCAGGGATACAGACGGAGACGCAGGGGCTCACTTCTTGTCTTCGTCCAAATCCCGCTTCCGCTCGTGGTCGCGATCTGAATACCATGGATTGCGGTCCTTTTCTGATGGTGCGAGTGGGATCCCCTGCTCGTTCGTTGACGGACCCGACTTGGTCTTCTGTGATGTCTTGATCATGATAGCCATGTTTTGCTGTAAGGAGAGTTCAGGAGGCTCCGCGGCGGTATACGTGCAAGTAAACTCACCCGTTCCAGATCCTCGAACAAGTTGATATGTCCCCCGGACGTCAAGGATGAGGGTCCTGCTCGTGGCCCCTCGTCCTCTGTCTCGTCGTCTTGCCGGTGTTTGCTTGCTTCTGAGAGGCCCACCTTTTGACGTAGAAGTTCTATTCTCGCTTCTGCGTCCTAGAGTCTCATATCAGTGCATGATTATGGTAGCAGAACATGTAACACGCACCGCAAGCATAATCTTTCCTTCCTGTGCTGCCTCTTTCAACCGTGCCTCTTCCTCATCTCGGTGCACACGTTCGATGTTGTCTCGCCGGTACGGATGGTAGGATTTGTGATGTGCAATATTGAGCTTTCCCATTCTTTCTCGTTTGAATGACTTGGAGATAAGAAACTGCGAAAACGAAAGACGGACGATGAGCGAGGACAGAGCGACTGGCGCTAGTACAGGACCCACCTCTTAGGGTTAGGGCCGACTTGGGAGAGAGGGCCTACCGATCTCAGCACTCATATCAGTGCCCACTGCCCAGCCGACCTTGAATCCGCCAGACTTAAAGCTTAAAGCTTAAAGATGGAACCAATCTCGGCAGCGCTTGCACGATGCGGTTTACCATCTGTGCGGCAGGATGCTCTGGAACCATTCTCTGCGCGCATAAGGGACGAAATTTTATTCAAATGATCGAAACCGTGTCGGTGGCCGAGCACACATTTTTACGCCGTGCGAGAGTATATTCGCTGTCTACTACTACGTCTTGAGCGACTAAAATGATATATCCTATCCTATCTCTCAACGCTTATATTCTCACATATTGTGGCAAATGACGTCGCGCAAAGGGGGCTATTCTAAGCTCCTCCGTCCACGTCTCGCGCGTGGAAAGCGTAGGTTCCAACGTCGTCGCGTCCGGAGAGCGTAGTGTGTGACGCAGGGTGACATTGCAGTGTGGTATGCGGGCAGGCAGCCGCTTTGTGAGGACGTCGAACTGCGCGAGCGAGACACCGGAGTCAACGAGGACGAGAGGTGCCATCAAGCACGCGGAAGACACGGAATCATCGATCGCTTTCCAGGGCATTTCAAGGAGATTATCCACAGAGATATTTTTGCATAGGGCAATGACAAGTCGATGAAGCGAGCGAAGGCCGTCTCCTGCTTGAGCACCAGCGGACCGAGTAATGAAGGCAACCTCCAGGTAAGAGCGTGATAGCGAGCCATCGTCCCAGGGCATTAGGTGAACAGAGAACGCATATTCAGCTACAAATCGTCAACATCTGCGAGCGTCACGACCCACATTCAATCTCACCTTCACTGTTGGCCGGCTGTCTTTGAAACGCTGTCATCCGCAAGTTCGGGCACTGTCGGTAGAAGAGTTCAGATATCTTGCTAAATGCCAATAGTTCAGATGGTGCCGGATGAGACAGAGCATAGGCACGCGTGCGATAGCTATGCCCTATACTGGGTGCAATAAAGAGCAAGATTGCTGGCCACCGCTGTGAGCAATCGCGCAAGCGCACTCGTCTGATGTGCTGAAATGACGCTCTACAGCCAGGAACCTGGAGGATGAAGTCCCTGGCCCAGCACACGCGATACATGTCGAGCTCCTCCAAGAGGTGCAGTGCGCCAAGGAGGCGAAGTAGTGTCGAGAATGAGTGGAGACGGTACGACGCAAGGTTCAAGCGCGTGAGGCGGAGTTTAAGATTGCTCCAGACTGGGCGAAGGCGTAAGGGAAAGACAGGCCAACGCCCGCCCGCCCGATCCTGGAAAGCGTATGAGGTCTGGCAGAGGGCCGACAGGGCACCAACACTCAGGCAACGTGATGACTCAGGATTAGACAGCATGCCGAGCTGCTTAAAGGTGATCAGTTGGACATGTAATGCGAGCCATGATGAGGTCGAGGAGCTAAAGATCTTGGAGAGATACCAGGCATCGAAGGACCTTGCAAGCACAAGCCGGTGGAACGGAATCGGACGGAACAACTGGGCCCAGCGGTGACAAACCAGTGACATGGACGACAGAATCTTCTTCGCAGGGCGAATCATGCGCTCGTGAGGGTCCGCGGGTAGCAGACTGCAAATAGTCGCGTCGATGAGCTCGTTTGGGAGCTTCGACCAGACTTCGGTCGACAGGGTCAGCGAGACCTCGTGGTTGAGCTCATTGGCAACGTCTTCGAACGACGCCGAATATTCTACATCCATTCCTGCTTTGATTCTGCGCAAATATTATGCTATACCATACGCAATCAAGACGATGTAGAACGTACTCGCAGATACCAAGGACCGTAGCGTGTATCTTCTCTCAGTCAACGGACAAATTTCTCCAACCTTTGGTCAACACGTTCAGCTGTGCGTCCCATCGTTCTCTGGGAGTGAGAGGGGTAGGGGTGATATAGGTTGGACGATATATGCGAGCAAAAGTTAACAAGAACAGAGAGTCGACGCGTCAATAAATGCGCAGGAGGATCTCGATCAGCGCTCAGCCGCGGCGCAGTACTAATTGAAATTGAAGTTTACACCACAGCACGCGTTGCGCACAACTCTAACGGAGTCTGTAGTACTTCTGAAGAGTTTTACATAGCAAAACTGGTGTGTTTTTGGCGGGTCTATGCCATGAAAATAAGCGTAGTTTTTATTTATTTTTGAGGACTTTTCCAAAAGGGGTTAAATAAAGCCCAACTTCCCCCAATTTTACGCCGCTAAGAAGAAAATAGGTGCAAAATTATCCACAAATAGTAGCAAAACTGGTGAAAACCAATTCTATCTTCAATTTTTCTCAGGCAAAAACCAGAGAAACGCGGGAGACGAGCCTACTGCTCTCCGCGACATGCACCGAGCAAAACCACACATTACGACTCGAGCCGAAGGTCATATATCGTAGCCCAAAGGATAGAATCTCACTCAGGCCCGTCAATGCAGGGGTCACTGCTGTGCATCAGTCTTGTTAGTGAACCAACCCAGCCCTTCTCGACATCGGCATTCAGCAACCTGTAAGGCCAGATGTGTCAATATCATTTATTTGATAGTAATGAGAATACAAATTCCAGCGTACCGGAATCAATCCTAGCTATGCAGGCGTACGATCCCCAGGAGATCTAAAAGCCCGTACCGCCGAAACCACTACCAGACAAGCCTGCGCCAAATAGCCCGCCAGCTGATCCAAACGCAGAATTGCCTCCGCCTCCGCCAGTAGTTGCACCAATCAAAGTGTTTGCAAGCGTACCGAACGTGTTAACTGTGTCGAGCACAGTCGCGTGGTCTCCACCTCCTGACTCCGACCCGGATGCATGCCGAGCGTGCCTAAAGCCAGCATACCTGAGCCCAGTCGCACTCGCACCGAAGCCTGCGCCAGCAGCACGCATCGAGTGCGGTCTAAGTGCACTCGTCACCCGCGCGCGCGACGCAGCAGCGATGGCCTGCATCCGCCAGCGCACATAGACGGCGCGCCAGCTGGGGTCTGCAAAGGCCGGCAGCGCCGAGCGTGGCAGCGGCGTGGGGAACGGTGTGCGCGTGGACGGATCCGTGAGCGCGAATAGTGCGAGGACTTTGTTCCAATGTCGATGCGCCTCCTCGGGCGCGGCGCGGGCCTCAAAGACGGCGAGGCGCAACCAGCCGCGCCGGTCTAGCACAGGCATCGAGTCACTGCAAGAGCATGGAACAGAGACCATCTCGTAGAGGGACGGGAGAAACCGGGGAAGGAGGTGACACTGATGATGCGATGCTATCAGTGGTGGCTAGTAGAGGGCCGGCGCGTGTGTACGTACCGCTTGAGGACTCGCACCCATCCTGCTCGACATCCAAGCATACTTCGCTGATTCGATAGTGCCTGTGCTTTGAAGACCTGGAACCTCGCAGTTGGCATCAATCCAGAAGAAGAATGAGTCTGTCATGCGTGAAAAGACTTCGGTCGGGCGACCGTTCTCGTCAAGCAGGCTGCGTAGGCGATATTCGCGCATCGATTCGGTTCCGATGGATCCAAGGGATACGCATGGAAGATCGACACGGACGATCGACAAAATCATGGAGACGAAGCAAATCCAGATTAGCTGCGCAGTGACCATGAAACGACGGACGAGACGCACCATCCGTAGTACTCCTCAGGTGAGTATCCTGGCACAGAACTGCCGTTGTACCCTGTCGGTTGATAGCTCATCGACGACTCCTGCGGTGTGGACACTGCGCGTAGATGCTTGTGTGGAGGATGTGTTCAGGGTTATGACTGTACTAGCTCTATGCCAGACTGTTCCCCGGGCGACCCCTTTGCGGATGAAGGCCATCAAGTGTCTACATGATAAGGCCTGGGACTTCTTCATTCACTTCGAGATCGACGTTAAACGGGCGGAGCAAACATTCAGGCTGTGATGGACTTTGTGGGAATGGCTTCAGAGCGGTGAGATGATGACCGAACCGAAAGCCAGGTGTTCATCAGCGACTCGGAGGTTGTGGGGTATAGCAAGAACGGACATGCAAGGACCTTGTCAATATGTTCATGTTTGATGGGGACATAAAAAAGTCAAATACTCACTCATGGCGAGCGGGATTGTGTCTCTGCTAGTAAGAACGGCTTGTGCAGGATTCACATTTGCGGGGGTTCACGAGAGCTGTGATTAGATAGACGCACATGTGCCTGAGATGATCGTACCTGAACTTGAAGTTAACATCACCTACGCGCCCCGGGCCCGCATCCTGCTCACAGCGGTCATGCACATGCCTCAAGCTGTCGACAACCCTTGCCCGGCGCTCTTCTGGCCTGAGGTTGGCTGTGCGTATGAAGCGGCGCTTATATACTTGGTGAGCCTAGGAGTGAAATTCATTGGACGAAAAGGCAGTACTTACGCGTCAGGGTGGCAGGGCCTGTCAATCAACATGTTAAATACACGACTTGACCTGCTCTCCGTCCTCGCCGGTCTTCCCTCACTCTTTTTCTTTCCACCATCATCTCCCCCTCATTACTGCGAGCATGAAGTACTCGTACTCGCCGTCGGCAGGCTTCTCGAGTACGCCGGTCCATACTCGCGCGATATCGTTGAATGTAGCACCGCCAACGAGCCAGTATGCTAGCCCAACGGCCCAGTCTCCTTCTCCTCTATCGCCTCCGTCTTCATCTTCAAGCTCGTTTTATGGCAACTTCGCCGGTTCCCAATCACAACCAACACCTCCCCCATCATATGCTCCACAATTGCCTCCTCGATCGCCAGAACACGACCGGAAAACGTCGACTGGCTACATTCCCGTTAGCTATGATTCCTATGGCGGCGGCGTTACACCTGAACAGTTTTACGGAAGGTGCGTACTATGTATTTTTATCGCAGAAGTTGAATGCTCACGGACATTGTCTCTTGGCATTACTTTCGTACCCCCATTCCCCTATTCGCTCTCTTCGGCTCCGCTGCTATCTATGGCTGTGCGGGGACGGTGCCTTGAACGTACCGCCGCTGCTTATAACGTCCGGCGCTTTCGCTTTGGCCCTTGCAACCACCTCTGTACTTGCATCCCTTCCTCCGATTTACATGCGCAACCTGTGCTCCGTTGCTGTGCTTCACACAGCCTGATCGACACGAGTGGGCGTCCGACAGCGATCTTTTCTCGCGTTGCGGATGCATTCTTTTTCTGGTTGGACCAGTCTTGCGACATTCACGGTCTGCGCGGCACTGGTATGATCGAGCCTGCCAAGTACGGCTGGATGATGGGCAAGTTGGGCTCAACACCTGAAGCAGTAGGTCCTCTTCGCACTTCATCATGTCCATCTCTCACATGTACCGGCCTACGCAGTGCCGAATGATACAGCCATACATGCTCTCTTTCTACACCACGACTGGAATTCCATTCCGCTACATCCAGACGCCCCAGGGGCAGGTTCCCGTCGTCGACCGGCGCGGTTGGCTGCACATGGTCGTCTTCGAGGCGAAGGCGACTCCGCAGGAGTCGTACCAACACTGGGCGAAGAGCCTCACACTCCAATCGGCGCGCAACTCGCGCGACTACCTGCCTTCAAAGGCCTCCTTATGACCTGCGAAGGCATGCTCGACATGGATTCGGCGCGCGAATTACAATCGCAGATACAGATGCAGCTTCGTACGCACCTTCCGGGTCACGTCTCTCTCGGTTTCAACTGGCCGTCCTCCTCCTGGCCTATAAGTTTCGCGAAGTTCCGCGAAGGGCGTCTGGAAGAGATTCGCCCGCTGCAAGAGTTATCGCTGAAAAAAGAGTCGATGGTGAGCCCCCAGTTTTGAGTACATTAGGCGTGCTCAGATCTTGGTTCTAACTTTGCTTCTGGGTCGTTTCTGCAGAATATACCGATTGAAGGAACGATGTTACGCTCTATGTGAGATGCCGGGGAATGCGTTTGATAGTTGTACAAACTGCTTGAGCTCAAGCTGAAGCCCGACCTTCGAAGTACTCTGTGTCGAGGCGTATAGGGTATATTACAACAATGTGACATCGCGCTTGCACAAACTCCAAGAAGAACCTAACCCGTGATGCAGAATGATAACGAAGATATTACTGTAGTGCAGAGAACCAACCCACGATCGAGCTCAGAATCCATAAGTAGTCCCCCCGAATCCTGTGCCGTACCCGCCATTGAAGGCAGTGCCTCCCAGCGCACCCAGCGCTGCCGCTCCCCCAAGACCGTTACCGTTGTTGCCACCACCGTTGCCGCCCCCGCCAGAGTTGCCGCTGAAGGCGCCGATGACGGTGTTTGCGAGCGTGGCAACCGAGTTGACAGTGTCTAGCACAGTCGAGTGACTGTCTCCGCCTCCGCCGCTGTCGCCACCTCCGCTGCCCGAATTACTGCCGCTCCCGCCTCCGCCTCCTCCTCCACCTCCTCCACTGGCTGCACCGAAAGCACCCGTCCCTGCACCCATGGAGGCCGCATTGAACCCGCTGTATGGGTTGAAGTTGTAGCTTGGCCCCGCCGAACCCATGATGTTCTGCACAATCGCCTCGCTTCGTGCACGCGTCACACTCGCGACCGTCTGCGTTTGCCAGGTCATGTACGTCGCGTTGAGCCCGGGGTCGGCGATCGCGGGCAGCGCGCTGCGCGGGAACGGTGTCGGGAACGGCTTGCCCGTTGCTGGATCGACGAGCGGGAGGTGCCCATGAATATTCTATTGATCTCCTGTCGGCTCGGGGCCCAGAAACCCAGCGGAAGTGCATGTACTCCAAGGGGTTGAGGATAAATGAAAGACTGAATGCGGGCTCACTTGCACCGAGAGTCACTGTTGGACATGCTGTTATTCGGGCGGATGTCAGCACTTGAAAGGAAGAGCCACAAGCTACTGACCCGCGTCGCGGTTGGTCATAAACACCACCTTCGTCTTATGGCGTTGTGGCCGCTGATTGAGCGTGCCGAAGAGGACGGACGCGATATGTGCAATCGCAGCGATTTCGGGCGGGGCCGCTTCGTTGATCGTAGAATGGTGCGACGGCGGGCAATATCCTAGTGCAGCCATTGTTACGATCCAGTTGAGTGGCCAATACTGGCTTACTCTCGAAGCAAGCACAGTTCGAATACGCGGGAACAGCGGGATGCGAAGAGGGACTTCATCAGGGTGTAGGGAACCACTCCACGTCACCTCGTTGAGCGTCAAGAACTCGAGGCTTTTACAGCTGCCCACAAGCCGTAAGAGGATGCAACAGGAGGGTAAGTGGATGCCAAAAAGGGACATTGTGGATAATGTCACGAAATGGGAGAATGGAGCCCTCAAGGATATGGTCGAGCGAAATGTAGGCAAGCCGATGGACTGCGAAGCTTTGTACATGTCCATACCGTATGGCATCAGAAGAAGAGCTTTGAGGTAGCGTAGCCGGGAAATCAGCATTTCCACTGCTAGAGGACGCAGACTGAAGAGCGAAGACGCGATAGTAATGCTCTGAATATGTGCCGCGAGCCAGCCAGAGAGTGAGGAACGCAAGATATTGCCGAGGAACACGGCATCCTCTACTGTCTCGAGTCGAAGAGAGGCAAAGAGCCGGGGGCGACAAAGCTTCGCCCAACGCTTGCACGCCAAGGAAATCATGGAGCATGCGTGACTTCGAGACGGTGCTTCTGTCAAGCAGTCGGACACAAGGTTGATAATGTCGACCGGTAGCTGCGACCATGCTTTCGTGTCGAGGCTTATCGGAAGAGCTGGTGTGCGAAACTGGGGAAGTCAGGCAGGGTATTCGTTCAAGGTACGATAGTGTTCTGACACGCACCATCCTATCTGTGCTCCGCTTGAACTCTCCATGTCGAGGAGCAACAGGCACGCGACGGCTTGCAGTCGCGCTAGCGGGCTGTCTTCTGCTTTTTTTGCCAGGTTCCGGCATTCTTGCTGTTGCGAATGTCGATCTTGGGGGGGGTGTATTTCGACGGGGGAGGAATGTCAAAGTGGCCAGCCCCTGCTAGGCCCAGTCAGCTCGGAGAGAGGAGCATTCTTATTATCAGCGCTTTGCATAGCTTAGGACCCTTGGGCTGTGCAAAGCGCAAAAGCGATACTCAAGTACCGCACGTTCTTCCAATCTGCTGCGTAAATTGACACCGGCGAAGCCAAGGAGCTTGCCAGAGAGCGCGTGACTCACCCAAAATATAGCGTCTGATGGCGCATCAATGCATCACGGACAGCACCGCCATGGCCCAAACGAGAAAAAGCGCCGCAAGCTCTCTTCGCAGACCTTTTCGTCGTTGCTTCAAGTTTAGCAGGACACGCGAGATCTGACCTGCAATATTGATACTAAGCTGTGCTTTTCATAGGCAGAGACGCGCCGCTAGTGACGGCCATATGGCCTCAATTATGTTTGCACTAGTACTTCATCGCCGTTTTCCAAGCCAGCGAGAGTCAGCCAGAAAATGTACTAAAATACCAGTGGGTCTGTATTGTGTCATTGAAAGTGGCCGAGGAATCGAAGTATACGCTAATAAAGTCCACTAAATATGTATTCTCAAGACGCACTAAATCACCTAGCACTGTCCACGATATGCACGAGCCACGACCACCGGACTATCAGTTTGGTCCTGACGTGTACGTCGGCGGCGCGTCAAGATCAGAGATGATATTTTCCGCTGCTGATTGTGGAACTGCTTGTTGGCGTGTGCTCAAATCCTGCTGGGAAACCAGCGAGCGCATCACCTCAACCATGCTGCGGCCACCCGTTGAAGGGAGCAGGGGTCGCGCATTAGGCAGCCTGTCCTGATCCATGCTTGCCGCAGACCCAAGCTCTGCTATGGTCGGCTGATAAACTTGGAAATCGCTGGTATACGACGAGTCTGGGCGCGGGCTGAGGATATCTGGACTGAATATCGAAGGATCCTCTGTGACTTTAGTGTCCAGCGTTACTGGTGCAGAGACCCGGTGCAACAGACCTGTAAACGGGCACGCAGGTAATTAGCACACGCGCTCTTGCATGGTGTACTAGTCAGCCACGTACTAGTCTGTGTGTATGGCGTGCTGGCCTGTTTAGCCCTGACGCGGAGCCTCGAAAGTCGCGTGCGCTGGGCATACAGCGCCACGAAAAGCAGGACGATTATCACCAGGGACGGCACGAGCACCGCGGGGAGGATAACCTTGAGGTTGCTCGCCTTCCCAGGCGATGCAGCCGGGGGTCCCGAACTACTGCTCGGCTGCCCTGTCGACGCATCAGACGCAGACGGCACATAGGTTAAATAGTCGAAGCAGTATGTCGTCCAAGGTAGCCCGATAACCGCGTCCGGTGCGTTCACGACGAGAGTGTGCTCTCCATCGGGCACGTTTGATGACTGGTAGAAAAGTTGCTTGGCCATGTACTCGGTACTGTTTTTGTTGGTATAGGTTACTGATGCCGCAGTGTCCAGGGAGTACGTCGAGACCGCTGTATTGTTGGGTAGGATGCAGCCGTAGATAGCGATGGACGTCCCTGGCTTGCATGTTTACACCATACTGCATTTGATGGACGGGAGAGCACAAACGCACCATTGAAGGTGAACTGAAACTCTGAGTTAGGGTTCCCGGAGTACGCTGTTGTTCTGTAAACCTGTTCAGTAGCGCTAGGCGAAGGCTAAAGCAGCCAAACATGACTTACTGGTTGTAGTCCGAAGTGTGCGTCGTTTCATTGTACCACCCTGTCAAGTAGTCGATCTCGGGATTCGTATTGTCGACAATAATTGCTTGCATCGTTGGATAGTATCAGGTGGAGAGCACAGCTGGGAGGGAGGAGGGAGGGCATGCTGCAGACGTTCAACCCTAATACCCCTATGCCAAATCTATTCATCATCTCACGAATGCCATAGCCAGCCGAAGTTCCGCCTTTGACATTTGTGTGATGCATCTTTGGATATATTGCAGGCACCCTTGATGGGACACATTCTCCCAGGCAGGTCCTGTGGTGGATCAGATGCAGACCGCAGTCGAGATGTTCGAATAGCTAAAGCAGCAACAAGTTGTACCGATTGCGAGGAACAAACCCTCCGAAGACTGCCGCAATTCAGCTTGCGCCACATCGGATCCGAAGTGAACGTTCAATATCCGAGGAACCAAAAAAGCCTAGTGTGTTTCAGCCAGTACAGTACAGTACAGTACAGGGATGCAATCTGAGACCGCACCAAGAAGGACCAGTGACAACTCTACAAGTACTGCCACTGCGTCTCGATAAGTGAGTCCGAATTTTGGCCGCATCGCATGCAGGTGCTTCTCTCGGAGTGCCGCGCATCGTGGCAGCTGTGGCCAAAACCACAATGAAAAATGTGCAGGAGGCTCTGAAAACTAAGCTCATCTTAAGCGGTTTCCACACGCACTCGCCGTTGGCAGCCCAATGTCTTCGTCCGAGCCTACGTCGCGGACGAAAATGCTTGGCACGAGCCCCTTGGACCCTTTGCAATGGACCACAAGGCATCAGCACGTTGGAGGCATCAAAAAGCAGGTGAAAACATACAGACTGACTCCAAACTGCAATCCATCGCGAGCTTGAAGCGGTGTGCACATTGCTGGACACGACGGGCCTTCAGGGAATTTTGATCATTAGCTCACGGTCGCCGAGGAGCCTATACACAGCTCTGCTCACGTCTCCCGTTCCACATGCCGCTCAGTCTCCCGCTTGCATACGTACGTCCCACAAACATCTTATTGAGGGCGACGCGTAGGGTGATCGCTTTGCAAAAGTAGGAAAGCCTGCAGATGGAGAGCTTGAGCCTACTATAACACGAACATTGCATGCACACCTTGCTCTAATCTACTCAGTGTGCATAATCGCACTATCGAAGTTTCGCTTGGTCGTTCCAGGCGCTGTCGTCTCGCTTGTTCCTGCCCGCCTCCTCAAGCCTCAACTAGTGCAAGTAGACCATCTTATGCTTTCCGTAGGCGGACGTAGCGAGTGCGCTTCAGCGGTCAGCACGCTGGTCGTGGGCGCTGAAGACCACGGGGCTGCACCCGACGACATGCTGGCAAAGCCAGCTACTTAGTCATCGCTGTATAGAAAGAGGAAAAAAGAGCTTGGATCTACAGGCTGGTTACCCGACACATGCTTGTTTGGCGGAAGAGGAAGATAGTAGAATAAAGTAATGGATCCATGCGTATACACGTCTGCGCTACAAGTGCGGGATCCGCTTGATGGCTTGATGGCGCATCAGTGCATCACCGACTGCGTCTAAGTTAAGTGGTTACTTCCTCCCAGCTGGCTTGTTCAGTCCTGGTACGTATACACAAAGATTTTATGTCGAACGATAAGTTTCGTGGCTGTGTCAGGGCCCAAGTTCAAGGTTGAAATACTCAGAAACATGAAGAGGTATTCAGAAGTGGTATATGTATGTCGCTTTTCTGTCCAATGTTCCAATATCACCTAGATATAACCCAGGAAACAAGTACATAAAGTCACGGTACGATCATATAGAAACGGATATATCACAATAAAGACAGTACATCTGAAATCCCCCATGCTCGGATAGTCCCATCCTCCGCAACTGACACAAGCTCCCCGTCGTCAGGTGTGAACATGACTTTCTTGACTTTCTCTTCATGTCCTTCGAACTCAGCGATAGCCTCTCCAGACCTTGCATCCCAGACTCTGACATGCCCGTCTGCAGACCCGGCAGCGATGAGACGTCCGTTCGTCGAATACGCGACAGCTTCGGCGGGCTTCGTGAGTTGCTTGCCGAAGGCGTGCAGGCACTTGCCCGTCCAGGAGTCGCAGACAATCACCTGCCCGTCGTATGACCCAGTCGCAACCTGGCTGCCGTCGGGCGAGAATGCGACTGCCCAGACGGCGCCCGTATGCTCCTGCAGCGTGACGAGCTCGGTGCCGTCGTCTGCGCTCCAGACACGGGCGCTCATGTCCTCGCTGCCGGTGACGAGGCGATCGCTCTGGGCTGCGAGCGCAGCGGCCCAAACGGCGCTTGTGTGTCCGTGCAGTTCCACGGCGCGCTGGCTCGTCCGCGGGTCCCAGAGCGTGACACCCAAGTCCGTGCAGGCCGCGAGACGCGTGCTATCCTGCGAAAAGAGGACGTGCGTGATGCCGATAGTGTGGCCCGCGAGCTTCGCCTTGAGGTCGCCCGTCTCCACGTCCCAGAGACGCACCTCGGCGTCTGCTGCGCCTGACGCAAGGATGATCCCGTCTGGCGTATATGCGAGAGCAGTGACGTCTGACTCATGTCCCTCCAGCTTGTGCACGATCTGACCGGAGGCGACGTCCCATACGATGACGTCGTGGTCTGCAGAGCCGGAGGCGAGCGAAGTGCCGTCTGGGTCCCACGCGATGGTCCAGATGGTGTCGTTGTGCCCGTCGTCGTCGAGATTCTGGAGGACCCTGCCGTCGCAGAGGCGCCAGATGGTGACGAAGACGTCGTCGAAGGACGCCGCGAGCCACTTGCCATTAGGTGAGATAGCGGCGGATGTGACGGCACCGTTCTCGGCGTTTTTGTGGGTGAACTGCATGTGTGGCCAGTCGTGCGGCGTTGCATCAGGACCAAGGAGCAGGCGGCTATCGACCGTGCGTCCTGCCTGCAGAGTGTGGTCGGTAAGGATGAAGCCCTCGTTGGCGTCCTCTCGATTGCGGTCGAGACAAGCGGACTTGCGACGGCGACAGATACTCTCGTAATGGGATATCGTCCCGCCTGAACACTGCCATCAGCTGAGTTTGAGTTTGATGTGAGAGGGGCCTACATTTCTGGTCGTCCATGACAATCGCGGGCTTGGTTCGTTGCAGAAACTGGGCAATGTCGCGCGGCAGGTCTTCACCCTCTCCCTACGTATTGATGTTCACTGACGAGCGGTTATATCTTTGCGAAACTTACTTTAACGAGATTCACCAGGTCCTCGTCACTAGCGAGAGCCAATTCAGCGTGGGAGTTCTAGCAAGCTGTCAAGCACAGCCGAGACGATGATGGAGTGGCGTGCTCACCTCTAGAATGTAGTCAAGAAGAGCTTCCACTGAAAGTGTAACCCCCTGAGGTGGTGATTAATGTCGACGAGGTGTATGACGACGAAGATGAGTATGAACCTCGTGTCCTGGCCAGTTGGCGTCAATGTCGCTGATTGACATAATTTGATCCGAACCCCGACCCGGCAGGTCCGGAGCCCTCGCGGGTCTTGCGCTCGCCTCTAGCCTTTGACGAAGGAGATCGCGGGATTTAACAGCATAGCATCTCACGAAGGTGCGTTGGCTGAAGTTTTGGTTCCGCTGAATCGGTAACAAGAGGTTCTCACAGCGAGAGAAGACAGGCCCTGGAGTCGCAGCAACGCCTGTGTTGGCATGTGTGCTGACCTTCCACCTAGTGCCAGAAGATGCGGCGGCCGCAGCTGTCCATTCGATTGTCGTCTTAAGCCAGCCACGGATGAAATAGATCGTTTTCAGCTTGCCGCCGGCAGGATCCAAATCTTCCGAAATAGGCTGCTGCCATTTGGGATAGCCGTCACGAATGTAGGCTCTGAGACTCTTGGTGTCAGGTAGGATGAGACCCTCCACAGGGCTTTGCTGTTCCTTGCACATGTACTCAAAATACAGGTCTGTCGAGCCCAGAGACGTATTGCTGTCGAAGTACTCAATATAGACTTGCGACTAATGGTGACGAACGAAGTACTCACGCCTGAACTGCTCTTGCGACACTCGTCCCTTCAACACCTCCGCTACTGCGCCTTCCATATCTCATATTACCATTGTCCTCGGCCGGAGTGTTCAGAAACAAGGGCAGAGGTGCAGGTTCGAACTGCCTGTGATGGCCTGGAATTGAGTGCGGCCTCTGCGTGTTGAAAAATCCCACGAACATGCCCTGCTCGTCGACATGGCCCACGTCCGCAACCTGGATCTTGCTCGACTTCGGAAGCTCTGGGCACAACGCCAAGTTCGCGAGGGTAAATGCCGACGCTGGAGTCTCGGCGTAGACGCTACTGTAGTCTTTGGGCGGGGCGTGGGACAGGGCCATTCTCGGCTGAGGGAGCAATGAGCACCTCGCGGGACGTGGCGGCGCGATTTTCGTTAAATAGACGACTCACTGAAGTAGTAGGACGTGCAATGCTATGCGTACTGGTTTGCGCATAGCATTAACGAGTTTACATGGGCGTTATGACCGGTAGACCCTGATACAGGCTCTGACGAGGCGTCCTCGTGCACCTCTCATGCATCGACGCGTGCATAGCTGTCATCCTGAAAGCATACATGCCGTGCAGGTCGCTGATCATGCTGGCAGAGCAAGCCAGAGCGATGTTGAAGCGAATCATGGAATCCTAAAATCGCATAAAATCAGAACGTGTTTCCTGTCATCCCTAGTGTCTTATTGCTGTATAGCTGGAGAGCAGAAGGCCCAAGTTGAGGGATAGCGAGCATGAGCTTGCGCCGGGCCCAGTGAAAGTGAAACGTACACGAAAGGGAATACATTCCCACAGTCTTTCTGCGCTTGCCCGCCCGCTCTCCTTGCCTTTCCCGCTTCTGTCCTCTCCCTCTATCTCGCCAATAGCACTTGCATAGATATCGCTCTTGGTAGAACCCGTGTCACCCGCCCTATCTCCTGTTCGAAATCAACGAGGGAGTGGTCTGAGGGCTTGCGAGGGATACATTGGTGCGCGACATACGCCGTTCAGACTTTAGTTACACGCTAATCTCATCCTAAGGCATGCGTACGGACGCCTCAAATCTGGGCCCCGATTTCGATATCACCTCTTCAAGACACTCACAGCGAACTTCGACCAACAGTGGGACCTGTTAACTTTGTTGGCCAAACCTGATCTTTCACCGCGGAGAATGCTGTCGTTGTGCATCTCGTCCAGGGCCTTGGTGCTACACCGCACCAGAAATCCATCGCCGAGTAACTTGGCATCCCTCCGTTGTCCGCTACCACCCAAGCCTCAGCTCGATCAATATCGTGTCGCCCGAACCGCATTAGTTCCCCGAGGACTTGACTTGCCTGTGCCGCTCCGCTGTTGTAAATCTTTTGAACTCTCGTGCCCAAATTCGTCGCTTGAAAGCATCCTCCGCATACCATCCGTTCTGCCTTGTTGTTATCCCCTCCCTGAACGCCCACTTCGGTCACTGGTCCCCAAGTCACCGCACCCACGAAGCCGTGCTAGCGCACATATTCCGCACCGGCGCTGCTACCTGATTCGCCATAGGTGTAACAGCCTTGTCTCAAGGGTAATATAGGGTAGGCGGTGGCGGCGTGCCTTTGCACGAGTCCGCATGGCTTTGGGTATGTCCAGCCGGTGTTACCAGAACTTTCTGCTCATATGCCGGTTCTTGGAACACCTCTTGCGGGAACGGTCCTCTGTGCCCGCGGCTGAAGGCCCTTAGCTCTTTCTTTGATGTTCCCCTCGTCCCGTGGAACACCCACATGGTATGCATCGCACGCTTGAGTGACAATTCACTGATGCACGAATACGTCTGGGGACGGCCGTCGCGTCGCTTACGTTCTACTTGTCGGTTCGCATGACTCTGCACATTCTCACGCTCTCGGGCTTTGCAGTGACGGGCGACTTTAGTGCCATCGGCGTGTCGGTTGCGATCTGCATTCGAGACGATACTTTCAGCCCCTGCGCCCGCGATCACCGCAGACCGGTGCACTCTCTACTTACTGCAAGCCTCCACCTGCCCATAGCCGGGGCGCCTCAAGCTCATCGCAACATTCGGTCTGGGCGCACCTGGAACAGCTGCTTTGCGGTATGACCCGACGCCTGAGCTGGCCGCTCTTCCTGCTTTATTCTCGTAATTTAGCTGTCGGTGCATGATTTCGCTACTCTTGTAAAATGCTACAAGTTCTATATCAATAATGTGTTGGGTAAATATTGAGCACGGAAGGTCAAAAGCTGTCGTTCACATCTTGTGCAAGCTTATTCTACAAAGGTCACCGAGACTTGCCCCTGTTCCGTGCAATAAGAGTAGCAATCATTATCATCTTGTTACTTTGATACAAGCAAATCGAAAGGAGTAAGACTTTCAAATTGACTGTGAGAACGCCATTAATCAAGTCACGTAAGGATGTACACGTGGCAGCTGGTTGTTGCCAGAACCTCTGACGTTGTCAGCAGCAAGCTTCGGACGACCGGGAAAGTGTGCCATTACCTTTTTGCGCAACATGCATCCATTAGTCGCTATTGACGAGATATTTCAGGTAATACTCGTGAATATCAACGAGAGAATAACGTTGCGATGCTTGGCTCTGTCCTGTCGGGCGTTCTATGACCCAGCCATGGACGAGCTCTGGGCTGATCTAGAAGGTCTGCAGCCACTTGTCAAATGTCTTCCATCCCATATGGTCAAAAAGGCTAAAGGGACGATTGCTGCCGTGGTAAGTAGTATGGTGCAAACATAACGGCCCAGCTCACGGACGCTCGTTCGTTGTAGACAATCACCAAGCGGCCTTCACAGGAGGACTGGTCCAGGTTCCGGCACCACTCTCGCCGAGTGAAGAGTCTGCAAGTGCGTTATGAAGGCAATACTCCGTATGCCATCGACCATGCGGCTTTCAAGATGCTCCGTCAATATCATCCAGGGCCTCTTCTGCCGAACTTGCAGAACCTGTGTTGGTCTAGCTACCAGCTGGCCCCTTTCGCGACCTTACTCATCACGTCTTCCTTGTCGTCGCTTGTTTTCGAACCTGTGGAGGAAGAAGCCGTACGCGCGGTCTTGGCAAAAGTGAGGAGACAAGCCAGTGGGCTCCAGCTCCTCGCTTTCCCCGAGGCAGAGCTTGACGTTTTAGCGTCTCTCGAAGAAGATATCTCGATTACGATCTGCTCTTTGACGAATCTCACCACCCTCGACTTCAACTATGCTCATTTGATCCCTGACGCCTTCATTCACCTCTCCCGCCTTCCCGAGCTGACTTCCTTTTCCGTCTCTCTGACAAATCGCAATGGCGATTGCTGGAAATCCGCTGAATGGGGTGGGTTCCCAGCGTTGGAGACGCTAGATATCTCATCCTTAGAGCTTCTTGACGACATGTCGTATCCGCCAGGCTTCCTGAACTCCATTAGCGTCGCCAGGCTAACTGAATTAACAATGATTTCCGATGTACCAGCACACATTGACGACGTGGCCGAGCTCTTCTCCTCCCTCGGTCAATTTTCGAAACTCAAACGACTCACACTCATGTTCTACGACGAAGACGCCGACTGGGGTGATCAACGCCTTCGCGGCAGCGCGCTCTTGCCTCTCACCAATCTCCGCTCCATGGCGGACTTCTGCATAGAGTATCTGCCCATCGAAATTACTAGCGCCGAAGTGCGCAAACTGGCGGAAAGCTGGCCGCACCTGCAATGTTTTACCCTCCTTCCGACTCTTGACCTGTCGTACTCGCACCTCCAACTCGAAGATCTCGCGCTGTTCGCGAAACACTGCCTGGACATCGAGTATCTCAATGTTGAGCTCGAGTCACCTCCAGCCGGCTGGAGATATGCGCCGAACGATGACCGCCCCATCTCCAACCTACCTCGCCTGTGCCTCAGCAGGTCGCATATATCAGCGTCCGTGATACAACCTGTCGCAGAGTTCCTTGCGGACACTTTCCCGTTCGCGAAGGTGTTTCACCACCTGCCGGGGTGGCGCCATACCCCAGAGGACGAAGAGGCAGCCAGGGTCCTGAACAAGATCTGGGAGTTGAAGAAGCGCTTGAACTATCCACTTATCAAGCGGCTGCGCCGGGAACGGAAAAGGGAGAAGAAGAGGAAGAATCGTCAGGCAAAGGAGACCGCGGCGGAGTAGTGGGGCTGTTTAAGGTAGCCTTGCCAGATGCTCGAATTCACATATCCACGATTGGACACACTGCTATCGCTGATCTGCGTGCATATGGTTGACACACCCGTGTGTCGATTTTTTGTAGAGTTTCGGCGAATGTAGCTACATCATATGCGGTCTATGCCACCCGCTCGCCTCCTGACACACCTGCACTCCGTTATCTGTAGGCTATCAGAGAAAGTATGATAACACTATCTGTGTGTCCACAACGGTGGCCTCTCAAGCTGTCGTAGCCATGCCAGCTACTGCCAGGCACTCCGGATGCTCGCCATTCTCACGGTTAGAGCATTATCTTATTGTCATTAAGTCGTTTGTTATAGTCTTGTAACGCGAGCTTACACTCAACCCCCCTGAGCTAGGTATCGGTCGTATACGACGCCGTTACGTAATGTATAGCTCGCGCTCGCGCGATTCAGAGCCTCCAAGCCACGTATATAGTGGCAGCGAGACCACGCTTTTGGGGTCACTGACGACTCGACCTCAACTACCTGAGCTCGCTTGGCAATACGATTGGTTACATGGAGAGATTATCTTTGGCGACGGTAAGTTCTCCGTTGCGCCCTGAACATCGTGGCTTACTAGATCGCCTCGGGTGCGCAGTATGAGTACGCTGAGCCAGGCGCTTCGGCGGGAAGCGAGAATAGCATCGCATACGACGTTGAAGACTCGAACGGCAAGAACCACCAAGGCGCCGACGTGGGCGAGATAAAGATCGCCGTGACAGACAACCCGCCTGAGGTCACATCCCCTGGCGACAAAGACTGTGTGTTTCCTTGCGAGGTCACCGAGCTCATCATCGATCATGTTGACCAGCTGCAGTCTCGTGGTGTACTGCCGAAGTGTTGCCTAGTCTGTCGGGCTTGGGTTCCCCGAGTGCGACATCACCTCTTTAGACACATCACGGTCCAAATCCAGCCTCCGCAGAAGACTGGCTATTGCGGCTCAGACTCCCCAGAAGACCCCGATGCCACTTTATACAAATTCTACACCTTCATTTCCCAGTCTTCCCCATCGATTACCCACAGTATCCGACTGTTACGCATCTACAGTGGATCGTCTCGATACGGCCCGGTGTCTCTTGCGTCTGTTTGGGACGTAGTCATCAAACTGCCTTCCCTCCGCACTCTTGATATCGCTTCCACAACAATCGTCGGTCGTATCCAGAATCGGGACGCGGTTCACTCCTTTGCATCTTTGCAATTAAGCCAGTTCACGAAGGTTGATATATACACTCTACTTGACCTGCTCTTGCTCTCTCGCAACCTAACATCACTCAGCCTGCGCTCAACTTCAAGAGTTTACAAGTATTCCACAGATGGCATCAATGCTTACACGAACCAGGTGCCGCCAGCGTGCGTGGCCTTACGTAGCCTAGAGCTGGCCGAAAAGGGTACCATCCCTCTATTTGCAGGCCCTCTACTCCCCATGCTATCTGCGAGCACGCTGACCCGCCTTTCCCTACGCTGCTTCGTCACCAGCGGAGATGTGGCCACGGGCGATACCGGCAAGCTCATTCATCACGCTCACCGAACACTTGAACATGTGGGTCTGAACTTGACCTCGTCGACGGTCGATAAAGGTACGTATGCAGACCGTCGCTTCACAACCACAGTTGATATCTTTCCGGCAGGAACACAAGAAACGGCTAGCACCGGCCTCAATCTTGGTCTGTGCACGTCGCTAGTCTCATTTGACCTCGCTCTGTCTTGCACATGCATATTTCTGCAGCTTTTCGTTCGCACACTTTTCAACGAACTGTTCTCTCGACGCACGGAGTATGTACGGAAACTCCAGCTCATAGTTGTCCGTACCGACAGCCTCGACGACATCACAGGACTCGATCAAACTCTACACTCAAGCATGCCACTTCACTCGAATACCAGAGTTCGTTTGGCCTGGGGTAGTTATGGACGCGCAAGAGCTGTAACACCTCAAGATCGTGAAGTTTTTGTAGCAGCCATGCCTCTGTTACATGCTCGCGGACGGCTCTACTTCCACCCCGATGATGACCTCGACTCCTCTCTTCTGCGGGATGCTTGTCACGAATAGATAGCAAATAATCTCATCATGCATGAGCACATATCGGATGTCCGGCAGGTAAGAGCTCTGAGCCATCTCGTTGCAAACAGTGACTAGCGGGAGACGCTGATTTGTCACTTCCAGTTGGCCTCAACAAGTGGCCAGAAGACGTCCACAGCTCGTTGTTCGCTGGCTCGAGAAACGCACGGCACACCAAGACAGAAGCGCGTAATTTTGAGGTTCCTTCAACGTATCCTGAGAGATTTTGTAAAATCTCATCAATATTTCAGCAGGGGTGCATGTCGCGAGCTCGTAAGACATGATATGGTTGGTAGCGGCCGACGAGTTCGCGTTTGAAAATTGACGCTACTATAATCTGGCGTTCTCACGATCAGAGACTGATTAGAAAGCTATATTTACTGGGTTTTACAATACAGCTTACTTCATAGTAAGGTCCGGTATTCCCACGAATACAAGTTCAGAACTCTCACGAGCAAGGATTTCTTGAGCATCCGGCGATCTCAAAACATGAAAGTATATTAAGTACACCATATCGATACATCTACACGCGAGTATATGAGATAGCATTACAATACAGAAGGTACGGGAAGGAGTGGCTAGTGTGACAATGTTTATAGCATTCGCAGTGCCTCAAGGAGTCTGTTCGAGACTTCGCCGACCTGGAAGCATCGACATCAGCGTGCGAATCCCAAGCACTACAGTCTGCAGAAAGTACTCACGTAGCGGCGATCAAATACTTCAAAGTGATTTCCGGGAATGTCGAGTACAGGAACCCTGATACCAAGGATCTTCTCCCATCCACGGATGATCGTCTCGGGGCTAGCTCTGTCGCCTAAGAACGCGTCCGGCTGAACGCCTAACTTGGCGTTCTTGACAAAGAATCCTTCGCGTGAGCGCAGAATGACAGCCTTCGCCAGCAAGACATGCCTCGCAGGCGATGACCAAGGGTCGTAGTCGACCAGCGCCGCTGTCGCGTGCTGGATAGACAAGCGGGCAAGCTCCATAGCACGGCTAGGCGAACTCTTCGTCGAGAATGCCGCGTCGAGGACTTCATCGGAGAGCGCAGTGGTCGTCTCTGGATCAGGCGAGTCGATGAGGACGAGGCCAGGCACGCTGGTACCAGACGCGATCAGCTGTCTCGCGACTTCGAAGGCGATTACTCCCCCAATAGACCATCCTGCAGCACAAGATCAGAATGATGCTAGTCTGATATATGTCGAGCAACGTACCTCCGACGAGACACTCTGAGCGACCAGCCAGGCGGCCCCTGATGAGACCAGCATAGTGCTGTGCCATCTCAAGCAGACCGCCGTCCCACCTGCCGCCCTCAGGGAACTTGGGATTATGAATCCCCCAGACCTGGCGGCCGAGCGAGGAGAGCCGACCGTACTGGTAAGCGACACCACTGCCGTCGTGGATCAGAAAAAGCGGTGGAGCGGACGATTCGATGCCGTCTTGCAGGAGGACGGGATTGACATCGGTGCCAAACGTGAACGATTGTCCGGGCAAGCTGGTAACGTGTGCGGGCGCTGAAGGCACGATAGCACTCAAGATTTGGCGCAGCGTCTTGCAGGTGTTAAATAAGTCGTCTGGAAGCGATGTGTCGAGTTCAGTTGATAGCACGTGTAGGGCCTCGATAGACATGAGCGAGTCCATCCCGAGCCGCTCGAGGTCCGTGTCGAGGTCTAGCTCCCTTATGGAGACGCCGATCACAGAGGTTATGATGCCCCTAATCTTGTCGGTAGCGTCAGTGAGATCCGGATCGATATCGAGCGCCGCTAGGTCTTCAACGGGGGACTTCGTAACCTTGGTGGGGATAGACGTACGAGGGTTCGCGGATGCCAGAAAAACTGCCTCTTGGATCTCGCGGACGGTCTTGCAGGTGACGAAGAGATCTTCAGGAATGGCGGCACCTAGCGCGTTTGACAGCGCATGGTGAGCTTCGATGGACATGAGCGAGTCCATCCCGAGGCGTTCGAGATCTCTGTCCTCACTGAGCTCCTTCGCCGACACGCCAAGCACCGACGCCACGATCTCCTGAACCTTTTACAAGGGTCGCCGCACAATCGACGTCGACGACGTGGTCGTGTTCGTGCAGTGTACCCTCCGAGGTCCTCGGCGTGGAAGCACCAGAAGGGGCGGCAGGCAGCGATACAGGCACAGAAATGGCAGCACAGATATCGCTGACAGTCTTGCATGACGCGAAGAGCTTCTCTGGGAGCGCCATGCCGAGGGTCGAACAAAGCGCGTGGTGCGCCTCGATCGAGGTCAGCGAGTCGAGTCCAAGGCGCTCCAGGTCCTGGCCCTCCGATACGTCCTTCATCGGCACACCAAGCACGGACGCGATGATTTCCTTCACTTGCTCGAGCGTCGAGGATTGCGGTATAGAGACGACAGTGGACGAGGTCGAAGGCTTGGACTGATGAGCGGGCCGAGTGGGATGGATAGTAAGAGAGGGGGGCCGAGGAACGCCAGACCGGGTCGAGGCAGAAGCAAGGACAGCTTCGAACCCGCCTAGCCGCAGCTTCTTGAACTCCATCCGCTTCATCGTCGCAACGATCTCCTCACTGTCCAGGTCCAAGGCGTACGCATCACCAGACGCGACGCTCTCCGACAGGAAGCCAATATTGCAGTACACTCCGTACCGCCCGTCGGTCTTGACAAGCTCGGGAATGGCCTTCACCTTGTCGACCCGACTGCAGATGAACGCCTCGTTCGCGCCTGCGTTGCAATTAACTACGAACCCGACCGCGTGCAGGAGTGTGTCCATGAAGACCGGGTGCGCGACAAACGTTCCTGGCTTGGTATCCCGTGGGAGCTGCACAGCCGCGTAGGCGTCGACGCCATTCGGGTCGAGTGTGATCGACTTCATGGTATGGTAGGCTGGGCTGTAAGCGACGATGCGGGAGAAGATGAGGTCGTAGGCGGTGCGCGTGGAGAATGTCTCGGCATGCTTCGACTCGGTGACGATCTGTCTTCGGCGGTCGACAGTGGTAGCGACCAGATTGAACTTCGACTTGGTCTGGACCTTGGACGCGAGAGTGAAAGAGCCGGTGCAGTGCGATTGAGGCTTCTTAGAGTCGGAAACGGAGGAAGATATGGAGAAGCGTCCAGTGTGTTTGTCTCCAGGACCAGCCAGCGTGATCTCGACACGGATGGTCCTCGGTACGTTCGGGAAGTACACGAGTGGATTGGAGAAAGCGATCTCGGACAACGAGATCGTTGAGTCGCTGGTGAAGCGCCTATGCTCTTCGAGCACAAGCTGTGCCGCCGCACTCGCCATCTCGATGAACACCGACGCAGGGCACAGTGCATGGCCGGCAACCTGATGGCCCTCGATGAGATACGCGATCCTGTCAATCGGCGTCTCAAACTGAGCCGGCTCGGAGGACCCTGGCGCAGGGACATGCACGCATGAACCGAGGAGAGAGAAGCGCGGGATGGCGGCAGGTGCAGCCTCAGCAGCCTTCTTCTCTGCGGCTGGCCCTTCCCCGTACTTGACCCAGAACCGTGTCTTCGCGAACGGATACGCCGGCAGCTCGGTCAGCCGCGCAGACGGCGCTAGGTCCGCGAACACTTTCCGCCACTCAACTGTGGTATTACTGGTGTACAGGCTGGCGAGGGAGCTGCAGATGACCTGCCAGTCGTCGATGTTCTTCTTGAACGTCGGCAGGTACAGCGCTTGGTGCGACGTCGCAGGTATCGCGCGCAGCATCGGGAGTGACGTCGGGTGCGGGCCGAGCTCGAGCCAGAGCGAGACCGTCGTGAAGGCGTCCTTGGACAACAGGTCGTGAATGCCCTGCTCGAACTTGACGGGCTCGCCGCAGTGGCGGGCGAAGTACTCGGGGGTGAATACTGAGGCGTTGCCAGGGGCGACGACGGTGCCGTGGACGTTGGATATGACGGGGATGGACGGAGCATTGAGCTTGACGGTGGAAGCCAGGGCGGTAATGTCATCGAGGATTGGCTTCATGGCGTCGGTATGGTAGCCGTATGGTACGTTTACTCTCGCGCACTTGCGTCCAGAAGCCTTGAGCTCTGGCTGCAGCTTGTCGAGCTGAGCAATTCTGCCAGCAACCACGCCGTCATCGCAACTGTAGAAGACCTGATTTCAGTACGCGGACCAAACTTGACCGTCAGTGCACACACCTATTATAGCACGCGACAGACAGCCCATGGTATTCTTGGTTTCCACTGATGTAATGCACAAGCTCAGCAGGCGACATCTTGACTGCCAGCATGCCCGTCTCGTCCGGCACGCACTTCTCGCCCATGAGCCTCGCACGCCCCGCGACGATCTTGAGCGCATCGTCGAGGCTGAGCACCTCCGCCGCGACGAGGGCCGCGTACTCTCCCAAGCTACAGATCCACACCATCAGCGCCATTCAAAGGCTCTCAAAGCCGCCAGAAAAACGCACCTGTGGCCAGCAACCGCGTCAGGCCTGACACCCCAGCCCTTCCAGACCTCCGCGAGCGCGCATTCAATGACAAACACCGCCTGCTGGAACGCCCGGAAATCCTCCTGAACCTCTCCCCTCGGGTCGATGACATCCAATATCCCCGGGTACCCCCACCCGACGAGCCTCTCATGGCATCGATCCACAACGTGCCTAAGCGCCGGTAACGTCCTGTACAGCACGCGCCCCATGCCGACGTACTGCCCGCCTTGGCCTGAGAAGACGAACACCGTGCGCCCTGTGGTGGTACTGGACGCGTGCACAGGCGTCGCGCGCCGCAGCGCGTCGAGCACCTCGTCCTTCGTCTTGCCCGCGGCGGCAAGGCGCACGCGGTGCGTCTGGCGGCGCGCTGTCGCGGTGTATGCGACGTCGGTCAGGTCCAGGGCGTCGTGAACGCGCGTCTCGATGTGCTTGATGTACGCGTGCCGCCGCGTTTCGAGGGCCTCTTCGCTCTCGCACGCGAGCCCGACGACGAACGCGGGCGCCGCGCCCTCGCGGGAGCGTGCTTCGCCTTCCTGGTGCTCCGCGAGCACGAGCGCCGCGTTCGCGCCGGCTGCGCCGAAGTTGTTGAGCAGCGCGAGGCGCGGGGACCCGTCTTCCGGCTTCTCCCACGCGACGCGCGCCGTGGGGATCGTCATCTGGCTGTCGGCGAGGAGCGCACGGACAGGCGCGCTCGGGTGTTTGAGCGAGATGACGGGCGGGACCGCGGCGTGGCGGAGCATGAGCAGCACCTTCGCGAGGGACGCGGCGCCCGAGGCGGCCTCGGCGTGGCCGATGTTCGCCTTGAGCGAGGTGACGTAGAGTGGGTGCGTGCGCTGCACGGTGCCGCTGCCGCCGAAGACGGTGCGGATGGCGGCGAGCTCGGCGGGGTCGCCCGCTTTCGTGCCTGTATGCATGCGCGCGCGTGTCAGCACGATTTGCAACCTCTTCATGGCGCGCCCCATTCGCCAGAAGAAAAGAAAAAGCCAACAAAAACTCACCCGTGCCGTGCGCCTCGACGACGCCGATCTGCGCGGGGTCCACGCTCGCCGCGGAGACAGCCTTCCGGAACAGGTCCGCCTGCGTCGGCACGTGCGGCTGCGTGATGCTGGCGGCGCGCGCGGACTGGTTGACCTCGACGGCGCGCACGACGCCGAGCACGCGGTCGTTCTCGGCGAGCGCGTCGCGCAGCCGTTTGAGCACGAACAGCCCGCAGCCCTCGGCGCGGCAGTAGCCGTCCGCGGCGGCGTCCCACGGCTTGCACTGGCCGGTGCCGCTCAGGAAGTGGGCGCGGTCGAGGCCGAGGTACATCTGCGTGCGCGGGCGGGTCAGCGTGGGGTAAGGGAGTGTGAAGACTGTTTGGGGGGACGTACGTCGGGACTGGTGATGATGTTCACGCCGCCGGCGAGTGCGGCGTTGCAGTCGCCGTGGGCGAGCGCGCGACACGCCTGGTAGAGCGCGACGGACGAACTCGAGCAGGCTGTGTCGACGACGACAGAGGGCCCGCTGAACTTGAACGCGTACGAGATCTTGCCGCTCAAGAACGCGCGGAGCGTGCCTGTCGTGGCAACAAACACATCAGCAAAAAGGTAGGCGAAGCTCACCAAGAGGAGAAACCCATACCGGTGCTGTAGTACACGTCGACGTCGTTCCTCAGGTTCTGCACATAATCGTCCGTCGCGGCACCGACGTACACGCCAAAGGTGCTAGGGTCGAACGCCGACGCGTCGCCGCGGTCGCTGCTGGGAGCGTAGCCTGCGTCCTCGAGCGCGTGGTACGCGGCGTGGAGGAGCACGCGCTGCTGCGGGCACATGCTGCGCGCCTCGCGGGGGCTGACGCGGAAGAAGGCGTGGTCGAACGCGTCGGCGTCGTCGAGGAAGCTGCCAAAGCGCGTCTTGAGCGTGCGCTGCGCGCCGTGTGCGCCGGCGGCGTACGCGGACACGTCGAAGCGCGCGGCGGGGATCTGGCCCAAGTGCTTCAAGTCAGTGCGCGAGCGTGAGTAAGGGGGGGTGGAAGACGCGGTTGCGCACCTCTGAGACAGCGTTCAGGCCCTTCTCGAGGACGTCCCACAGGCCCGCTGAGTCGGCAGCACCAGGAAACTGGACGGCCATGCCAACGATGGCGATGGGCTCGCGCGCCACGGCCCGGTCGTGCGTCGCCTTCGGCACGAGCGGGAGGGGCGTCGGCGGGATCGCGTCGGCGTGCGCTGCAGACGACCAGTCGCGCATCGTGCATTGGCCGTCCGGGAGCGCGCCCGCGATGCTGCGCCATAGACTGTTGCCAGGGCCGAGATTCACGAGTGTGGTGGCGGCGGCGGCGGCGGCGGCGGTGCTGGACGCCGAATCGGAACCGGAGGCATCGCCCCTGATCCCGGCGACGACACGATCAAAGTTGACCGGGTGCAGGAGTGTCATGTCCACGACGTCTTCCGCGAGCGTGCGGCCGTCGTTCCGGGCTGTCGGAGGTATGACGGCGCCGGTGGCGGTCGAGCGCAGCGTGCAGCGGAGGGCAGTGTAGTCTGGGAACTGGACGTGCTCGCGGGCGAGGTCCTGCATGACCTGGGCCTTCACGTCGGCGAGGGCTGGGGTGTGGTAGAGGGTGTGGATGGCGGAGAGGCGCGACTGCACGGAGCTTGCGGGAAGGTAGGCGTTCCTGAAAGTCGCCAAAGCGTCAGGGCGTCCAGAGATTGAGACGCAGCTGTCCGTGGTAATCGCGGTGAGATAGACATTTGGGAGCAATGTCTGGATGTGTGGTCCGTGAGCATAGTCTCGCAGGAGTGATGTGCGTTTTACGTACTCGTTCCGCGTTGTAATTGTCCACGGCGCGCTGGATCTCTGCGCGAGTGGAGCCGAACGCCACCAGGGTCCATGACGCCGAGGGAGCATCTGCGATCTGGACAGCTGAGAGAGCACTTTGTGCGTATTGCTGGGCGCGGAGACCAATCCAGAACGCGAGGCGGAAGCCTTGGGTGGCATATGAAATGAGGACCGGGATCGTGTCAGCACAGGCTATGATGGAGGCTGTGACCATGCCGGTCGAAAAGCCAATGATGCAGAGTCCCTTGGACATGGCACGAGGAGCGCTGGGGTCGTGCGAGCCGGTGGCGGCGATGTAACGGAGGAGCTGGATGAGATAGAGGTGGACGTTGGCCACGACGGCGTTGTGCGGAAAGCGCGAGGAGAGGTCGAAGATAGACTCTGGGCGAGGGAAATCGTCGGGGCTGAGCCCCGAGTCTAGCTTCTCCTGAGATGAAAGCGAGCCGTAGTCCTGGATGAGCGCTTGGTGGCACGAGAGTAGCACAGCTGTTCCGATGGGGGTCTGCGCATCGCGAACGGCCGTCTGAATCGTCTGGGACGAAGATGCGTTTGGGGAACCTTGCCCGTCGAGGACAAGTGTCGTGGTGGGCCCTGCGGAGGACATAACGGCGCGAGGACACCAGACAGCGAACAAGTTGGCAGCTTATATACCAAAAGCCGACTGGGGGCATCGGCGAAGCCGTGATGTCCTTTCAGCTAAAATCGTGCATTCCAATCTGGGCACTTGGACGATTTTGAATATGAGCCTGGCATGGTGGGTCAAGACCGGGGTACAGGGACGAATTAGCTTCCGACATTGGTCTGCGTCGCACAGACGGTGCCCTCCGTGCACCTGTTTTCTGAGCGAAGCACCGCTGCGTCTGGCAGAAGTGACAGAGCTAATCCCTCGACCAGCAAGCGATCCAGCGTCAGCACTGTGGCGCGACAATCTGCAAGACAGGAGGATATCGGGCAGTGTCGACGGTGGCACGACTCTGCCGTCGCCGGTCCCCACGACCCCGCCCTGGTTGGATCCGGCAAAGTCTGACGTCCAAGCTATTTTCTGCGTTCTACCCACCGAAGGGTTCGTGTGCGGACAGACCATGAATCGCCGATACATTCCCTGTTCGGATGGTGTCTACATTCTGGGGCATGTTCCCCTGGCGCTCCCCGCGGACGGAAATCGGTTCTCAACGGGGCCGGTGAGATCAATCGGAACATTGACGCGACTTCGGAAGAAAGAGACTATGATAGCGTAGTCGCGACGAGAGCGAGGCGTTCATCGGGCGACCTGTGTCGTGAGAGACTCAGACAAAGGTGATCTGGCCGAGGGTTAGGGTTAAGTAGGCGTCTGCTCCTCCCGGGGTCATGACCCCCCACTTGCGACAAAAGTGCCTAACAAACATAGGTAGAGTTAAGCGTGTGTGTACTTTCTAATATCATTCAAACCACTTATTTCGAGGCTTCGAACGCTATTAGTAGCTTGACCAACGACCATCATTGCAGACAGCGGTGATCGGGGTCCTGATGTCAGAAGCATGCCTGCGCGATCCCGATCTCTTCCTCTTCCGCCGAAGCTTTGAGGGCTTGCAAGTGTGGCACCTGTGGTACTAAGCCTGAACGCACTCAGAACATATCTTCTGCCGTGTCTCTAGACACCGCCGACTATCCTCATCCCTCAGTCACATGAGACAGTGGCCGGAGATTTTAATCAACACCTACTTTGCTCCGTCGTTACGTCTGTGCAGACAGAGAGACGGACCGTGGGTATAATCAGACTCTATCATATCTATATCGCAATACCCACGTCCCAACATGGCGACAGGGTTCACGGCGTTCAGCGGGTTGCGTATCCCACATCCTTTTGCCAGCATGTCCAGGTGCGGCCAACGCTGTGTACCTGCTTGGCTCACCTGCTATACAAATTTTAGGCTTCGGACGGGATGCGCCACCGCTCTCAAACCCTTGCACGAGCGCAGCCAGCACTGACGCCATCATCTGTCACGCTCAAGCACTGCATACTATCTCGAGATCCTGACTAGTGCTATCATTGACCTCGGACTTCGGAAACAGCAGCGAGCGCATGATCCCCTCCCGAATTGCATAGGCCCATTTCCACGCCATTGACCTCGTTATTACCTGTCCATTTGACAGCACTCAAGTGCCTGGCGAGGCCCTCGTCCCGCAATTGCTGCGGTGCTATGCGTAATAGATGCACCTGCACTGATGAGCGTACACATCGACGATCCAGCATCGAGATTCCCTGCAAAGCACGCCCTACGGCGCCGCACTCGCACTCAGCGGGTCCCAGAGCAATCTTAATCAATCTCCAGTCCGCAATCTACCCACGGTTCCCTGCACCGAGCCACCTGCCCACGTGGATTTTCATATCTCTTTGTAGGGAAAGGCGCAGCCGCCCTGTTACGACAACGATTTGTAGCGCGCCGCAACTAGCGTCGTTGCAGCAGCCGCCGCGGGCCTCTCCAGCCCGACGGTCCGCAAAACTCGCACGCACGCAGGCGCCCAGCTAAAATGGGGCAGGCTGGCGTTCCTAGCTGCCTGCCCTATCGAGCCTAGCACCGCGCACTTGGCCGTTATCGTTCCCGTGCCCAAGTGGCGCGCGCGTGGCGTTGGCTGGTTTCCGATCGTAAACACACGGCGGGAAACCGCCGTTTTCGTGCGGAAGACAACGCCGCGGGGGAGGGAGTGTTGCCTTTTTTCGCGGCCGTGCCTGTGCGTTGTCAACGTCACTCGTCCGAGATGCGCGGCCCCCGCCACGACGTCCGATGCACGCCTTCCGGTGTGGCGTTCGTGCGAGGGGAAAATGGGCAACTGTGACGGCGGCGGCACGGCACGGCGCATCGTGGAGGCACCCCGCTCTCTTTGTCGCCATCAGGCCGGCGTGCTAGCGGGCGTCCGCTGTATAGTAGCCGGGGCCCAAGGACACCGCGCCCGAACGCACGCTAGTGGGGCTAGCGTCGCTGGAAAACACCTGGAAAAACCACCGATGCACGACAGGCGACGTGCGACGCTAGCCGGCCCTGTCATGTCGTGCGCTGCGCTGCGCCGAGCGGGTGGGCTCATCGCTCATCGCTGCTGTTTTCTCGATCGTGATCGAGCTCAGTTCCCTGGCAGCAGGGTCCAGGAAGCTGCGCATCGGGGCGGTGCCTTGCGGCTGGCTGCCTCTTTCTGCCTTGGTTCAGGGCGCGCTAGCCACAGAGGAGCCTCGCCAGAGGCGTCCCGTTATGTCAAGACGCAGTCGACCGTCTCCGTGCGCCATCGGGCCTAAGACGCAGCGGAAAGAATGCTCGTTGCATCGCACCCGCACCGCAACCGCCGAGACCATGCACACACGTCTCTCTCGTCTCGTGACGCTGGATCCATCCGCCCTAAGCCTTGTCTGTCGACGGAAACTCAGGTGGAGGAGCCCACGACACGGCCGTCCTGGCACCCTGTGACCAAAAGCACATGGGCCGCACCTGTGCATCCTCGGCGATGATCAGTCTGGCTTTCGGCCGGGTCCGCGCGCAGAGCAGAGCACGTCGAGCCCCCGCCACGCCACTCCGCACGCACGCATGCATGCAGCTCGAAAGCTCCAAGTCGCCGTCTCCGCGCATTTGCCTCACACGAAAAGGCGGCGTCCGCACCCGCCACGAGAGTTGCCGGAGCGGCGTCCGCACCGCCGCGATCGAGAACGTGTGCGGCTCCGCGGGGGTCGCCTCGAGTCCGCGGCCCGCGTTGCGCACGGCGCGTGCAGCTATAGCTTCTTGCGGGCCAGAGCCAGGGGCCTGGTGGTGGCGGTGCGTTCGATGGCCGCGACTCGAGTTTCTCCTGCTAAGTACCGTTGCGGTCCAAACGACACCGCGAGGAGACACTCGTCGGACCCCGTATCGGACCGATCGAAAGCGGGTGAATGGTGGCTTTGCAGCCATGAATTTGCTTGCGCTTCCCAATGTCGAGGCGGTGCCGGATACAGTTGGCCAAATAAATGTCGGTGCGAGCTACTAAAGACCAAGGAAGTCACGTTGTATTGTCAGGTCACTTCAGGACGGAACTCAGAAAGTGGAGTTGCTGAACGAGCTTCCAACATGGTCTTCGTCATCCCCGGTGGACAGGGTCAGCGGGCTAGCTGAAGACGACCGCCAGAGTGTGTTTTGCACGGGCACGCTTCGACGGCGAACATGCCCTCCTCTCCTCTCCTTCCTTTCCAAGCCAGAGGGAGCAAATTGTAAAAGGGCTCAACGAGCCACGGCAAATCAAGGTACGAATCCGAGCTGGCGATGGCCTCTGTGAGCATTTTGGGTGTAGCGAAGGCTGTTATTCCTGAGTAGTCTGAAATATTAGGTCTTGCTGCGATACCCGTGCCGGAGCTCGTTTGTCCGAGACGCCCCGACGAAGACCAAGGACAGTTTGCACGAACAGACAAGCTGGAGAGACTTCGATACTGCTTGGAGCGCGTCTGATATATGAATGGTACGGGGCATTCATGCGACCGCGATAGTCGTGGACACATATAATTTGGACCTCGATAAGGATATCTGGTATGCGGCTCATACGTCCATTCTGGCGCAGATTCTGGGTCATATATTTATCATCATTCAGTGGGCGCGTTACTGTACGAGCTTGAACTGGAGCAACCAGTGTGACATCCAAGTCAGCATTTGTGCGAAGCAACGGCGGGCGCCAAATTGCCAAAATAGGTATTTAGGAAATTTATTCGATATTTTCGTTAAGTTTAGCTCTATTTTGGCCCAAATCTGGTGCAGATCTGCGTGACAAGGCCCAAAAATCGCAACTTCTGGAAAGGCTCGTGCAGTAGCTTTTATTTCAGAAAAAAAAGCTCGGGCTTGTTTGCGAAAATATTGGATAAATCTTTGGACCTCTATCTACACGCGGGGCTCGGGGGGAGGAGGAGGATCTTGTGTTAAGATGGTTGGGGGACCAGACTTAGTTAGCTTTATAATATAGTGTGCGGCACGCTCGCGAGGGATGCGAAAGAACTAATCTAATATAATAAAACACTTCGGGCGTCAAATCCCCGAGACAAAGAGGCACTCTCATTGGCCAGTGATCCCCTCTCACGAGGCGCCTCTCACAGGGGCGCTGCACGCCCAGCCAACTGAAGGTTGGCGGCGGGCGGCGCATTCCTCTCATTTCTCATTCGATTTCTCTTAATTCTCTTCTGAATTCTTCTCTCAATCTCTTTTCTCAATTCGCTCTGCCCGTGCGTAGCACGGGTCACCCTCTCGTATATACATAATATAAAGTGTGGGAAAGCGGATGTAACAGTCATACATGCATACAGGCACGCATCAAAAATATGAAACTGTAGCACTCGGCGGGGATCACACGGCATCTGGAAGGGACACCAGGATTATCGATTAGATATAAAAACGTGGTTTAAAAACATTGCAATCCGAAAATCCTGTTCCCTCAGCACCTCTATCCACCACCAAGCATGTCCCACGGAAAGCAGTTCACATTGTACACCCATAAGAGTGGTCCGAACGGATGGTGCGTCCTGACGCGGGAACAGCTGATTTATGACCAGCTGAATGACCGACGGTTGCGAATAGGAAGGTGGCATTGGTGTTGGAAGAGCTCGGCCTGACATACGAGTCCATCTACTTCGACTTCAAGAAAGGAGAGCACAAGGCTCCTGAATACACGAAACACAACCCGAACGGGCGTATCCCGACCATCATCGACCACAAGAACAACGACTACATCTTGTGGTGTGTATTCTCGTTCTTCTGACGCGGACGGATGCCCATTGACGATG
>NW_006767634.1:2961768-2969272 GCF_000300595.1 Phanerochaete carnosa HHB-10118-sp | reverse complement strand
GACATTTCCGCGTGTTGCGTAAGCGGATAACGATCGCCGACTACTACGATCTATGCAGCTCCCACATACATATACGGTGACTGCAGGACATCGCCGTGCGACCACGAGACCAGTTGTATTGAATTACGAGGTCAATCGTGTTACGTACGAGACCGCATACCATGTGTCCGCCCACCTTTGGTACCGATTTGTCCTTGCATGTCTCGTTCTCACGAGGCTATCCGACATGTCCGCAACGCTGCAGCGCCTTTCTTGCGTCCACAGCGTCTGAGTACGTTCAGCTTGCTCCAGTACTGACACCGCCTCTGACGCTATTGTCACCACTGTAGCACGACCTACCAGTAGCGGCGAGCAGACCGTCGGGTCATGTAGTAAAATGAATGTGAACTTGGCTGACTGATGCGCTTACCGCCGGGATACGTTTTACTTTACTCGTGTAAAGCAATATGTCAAGTCAAACAGCAATCAGGCCTCTATCGACATGCAGAGTCCGGCTGAGCAACAATATTCGTCAATATTTAAGCAGGAATGCATATCGCGAGTCGGAGTGCGGTGCCCGTGAGTGACAAGTTGACAACGCAGCTGAACAGTGAGCGCTACTGCCGGCGGCTTTGAAACACGACCCCGCACACCTCTTACCGAACACATGTTGACTTTGACGTTGTTCCACCTTTGTGACGAGATAACCCCACCGGCGATATTGTTTTTCACATATTTATTGTGTTTATACAGTTGTTTAATGACCCGGGCTCAATTACCTGGGGACAAAGCACATTCAGCGCTTCAATGCTTTTTGATGGGGTCCTTGATGTTGTCACGGTGTGACTGTCCGCGTTTCAGTCACCGGGCACGCGGACGCGGCTTACCAGCGACTTCTACATCTTCCTTTGAACGCCCCACTATTGTATGCACCGAATTACATAATACCACTCCCACATGTATATGTCTACTTCCAAATTGCACAATACTTTACGAACTCCTTCTATGACTGTCCCTGGATGCAACCGCGCCATCTGGACTCCGGAAGACGACAAGATCCTGATGGATGTCCTTCTGGAGGCCAGATCCAGAGGGGAGGCATACGGTTCCCCACGCTGCATTGTCTGGAGACGGGCTGCTATCAAGGTCAACGCTGAGAGTACTGGCAAGTACGGTGCTGCAAAGACCGCAATGAGGTGCTTTGGCCACTTCCGCGCAGTATGTAAAATGATAATGCAGCTTATCTCTTCTGACCCTTATATAGCTCAAGGATAGGTTCTTGGATTTTTGCCGTTTGAGGAACCAGCCGGGTATAGGGTGGGACGACGAAAAGAAGATGCTCATCATTCCGGGTGACAAGTGGGAAGAGATAGTCATGGTGCGTGCCACGCGCCTTAACTGCTACCGTGCAGGTGTATAATCATCGATTTATAGGCCAACGGGCGTTACAAGAAATATCGTAGCAAACCCTGGCCCTTGTTTGAAAAGATGAAAGTGCTTTGTGACATGAACCGCCCTGAAGACGTTGCAGATCGACAACCTCTACCAGCCGCTCCGCAAACCGAGGCTGCACGTGAATCCCCAGCCTCCCCTGCTCTGGAATACGATGAAGAGGATGATTTCTGGCTTGAAGGCGACGACTCGTACAGCGCTCAGGTATGTCCTCTACCATGTAATATCACGCCCGCTTTCTGTTAAGCCTGCGCAGGCACCGTCTGCTTCAGCATCTGGCCCTGCACTATCCCAGCATACCGTGGGGAACCAGCGCAAGCGCTCGTCCAGCCCAGACCGCACATCCCGGAAGCGTCCGCGAGGCCCCCGGAACAGTACAACCACCTCTTCTGATTTTCCGCCGGTGTCGCCGACCATGACTAGGTCTATATCTGAGAACGCACATATGGGCTCAGCTCGTGCTCAGAGGGCCGCATCCCCGGCTGGTGGCGAGCATATCCACGGACGTTCGAGTCCGTCAGCCGCAGAGCGTCGCGCCAAGGCTATACATCTTATGGAGGACGACAACGAATACTCGGACAGTGAACAGGTGGCTATTATCGAGTTGTTCGAACGAAGCCCCGCCGTTGTGGACTCGTTCCTGGCTATTTCAAAGAAGCACACTCGCATACTCTACGTCCGTCATGCACTTTCAAATCATGCTCGCGATTCCTCGCCTCGTGCTCATGCTAACTCATGTACTATTATGTAGTTCTCCCGCATACTGCTATGAAATGTACGTGGCTTTCACGATGATATCTCCTTTTACGCTTGCCTCGTATCTCTTTCGGGATTGCGAGTGACATAGCCAGCATCGATCAGTTGACGGACATGTCCTATGCACGTCGCATGCCTCGACAGTCAAGTTTTGGAACGTCAACGAGCGAAGCTATTCTCTCTGACGTCATTGGAGGGCAATAGGACCCAGAGCAGTGTTGCCTGCAGGCGTCATGCTCGAGCAACACGTGTTTTTCTCGAGGCCGCCCCATTGACCGTGAGTACAGACGCACGGTGCTTAGTGCATCACAGAACTTCGCCTATTCATGGGCACAAAAAAGAGCGTTTCCGTCTGCCGAGGGGTCCTGAGCACGGGCCTTGAGCAGAGCGCGGCCGCCCGGTCCTTGCACAGCCTCTTGCGCGCGACGCGAAGTCCAGCATCTTTGTCTCTGCGTTAAGCCTGAGCACCTGGCGAACAAGCTTATGTGAGCTCGCTGTACAGTGGACGTTCCCAGCCAATTCTGGCAGCGACGGAGAGCAAATCGTTAGTTCGTATGGCAACAGTGGCTTGAGTTCAATCGATTTATACATGCGTGGGTATAGCGTCAAGAATAAGCACGTTCTGCTCACGTACATAAGAACACGTCAGAGAAAAAAAATTGGTCGCGACCGACGTGCAAGTTCGGCCAAGCAACGTTGCGTTGGCCACACGGAGCGATATTGACGACAAACCCTCCGAACTTCCCGAATTGGCGCACCGTGTAGACGAGGGAACTGTCACTAGAGTGACACCGGTGCGTCATCATCATCTTCCTCTCTAGCTTTTGCCCTCACAGCGCCACGAATCAGCGTCTTCTTTAGCGCATCAATCCTCGCAATAGTTCCTGTCGCTTCGAATTCGAATTCGTCCGCGCATGACTCTGATATTGTCCAACCCCGTGGCGGAGGTGGAAAGCTGTGCTCAATGACAGCATACGGAAAGATCTCTGCGAGGTAGGCGGCAACTTCAGCTTCTGCGCGGCGAGATATCTCGGACTTCCCGATGTGGAGGCATGACAGGGGGCACGAAGAGCTGTGGATACTGGCGTCGCACACCCAGTTATAGCCTACAGGGAATAGCTCGACCACTAAGGTTTTCAGGGTGTGACAACTCTGTGAGAAGAATGGCAGGTCCTCGAGGTGAAGCTGGTAACGGTTGGTCATATGGGGATAGAGCTGCAATTCCTGAAGATGCTCCCATGCAGCGGCGAGGTCACGGACGGCCTCCCTCTGGAATATAATAAGCACATACCCCAGACCAAACTTCCGCATGCCTGAGATTTGGTACAGAGGCGAGAGCGTGTTTCCATCAATGACCATGCTGTGCCAGTCGCTAAGGGTATAAAAATCGACCGTACAGTCTTGCAGGTGCTGAAAATGACTCATAGCAAACATGAGCCGCCCGAAATCCTCGACATGGGCTGGTGGTGCTGCAGTGATTTCGAGCGAGGTAAGGCGCAACGACGACAGGGTTTGCAGAAACAATGTGGCGGCGATGAGACCACGATCCATGAGTATGCTGGAATTGAGAAGAAGACGCTTCAGCGAGGGGAAGCCTCCCCATGCAGGAGAAGTCCAGGAGCCTTGATTGTTCTCGTCGAGATGTAGCCTTAGAGTAACCAAACGTGGAAGGCGCGAGAAATGCATGAGAACGTCGGATCGTGGCACCACGTAGGGGAAAATGAAAGTAGTTAAATGACTCAGAGAGATGATTGTTTGCAAGAGATCGGCAGTGAGTGTTGAACGGATTAGTGTCTCAGGTCACCCCACAACCAACGACCCGGAGCATCCCCGCCCCTCCTGCGAGAGTGCTCGGTAGTATGCGCTTTGTCCCAGAAATTGACTGAGAGCATAGTGTCCAGCTCTCTACAGAACATCGCAGAACATCGCATACTCTTGTACATGCAGCATAAAAAGACTGTTACGGTCCGCAGTGGAGTCAGCCTCTGCATAGACCTACAAAATGAGGCTGCCGGGCCTCTGCTCGTGGCACTGTAGTTGTTGCTAGTCGCCGTCTAGCAGAACCGCCGAACGATCATCGAGTAATGTGACGACAAGAACCTGAACCCTCATAGTATGTGCGTGCGGTCTGATTATAAGTGGAGGGACTCATTCCACTCACGTGCATATCGATGAGCTAATAAAATAAACCAGGCCGCGTCAGGCGAGGCAGTACGACCGGAAAATGACTCGCGCCGTGAGGTACGCTATTCATAAGTCAGCGATGAGCTAAGTGTTGTTGAAACGGACGGGTCTGGCTAGTGCTGACGGTCGCAAGTGTTGCATAAATTGAGATCTGTACGTAGATGGCTTCATCATGATGCGCGCTCAGACACTCGGCTCGCAAGTCGGGAGCGATCGAGGTTACGAAGCAGATCTTTGTCCAGTATATGGAATACTAAATACGGGCTACAGATATGGTAGAGAACAGTTACACTCGGAGATGATCTCTACCAAGCAGTGGAGAGGTCGAATTCTCGCCGATGAATCGTACTGACGGCTGGCTAACCCGAATAAAGCTACATGAACAAAAGTTTGAAGCAGGAGACACGACGATGGAAGATTACGAACTGCAGCGAAAATGGACACGCTCTATCTGATTCTGCACAGTCCGCAGGTGAATGCATGAAACGTACGAGCTGGTATTGGTGCCGTGTGCCGTACAGCACAGACGAGAGCAACATTGCTGGATCTACCACGCGGCGTCTTTATAACCTCCTGTGTCTGTCCTTGCCACTAGTGTCGCGGGCTAACTTCTTCTTCAGCTCGTTGATCCTTTCAATAGTTTCGCCCGCGTCCAATTCGCGCGCAGGCGGCCCGGACAGAACCCAGAGGAGTCTCTGACTCCATTCCCAGGTACGCGGACGAGTTGGAAAGTCGTGCGAAATAGTGGCAGATGGAAAATTATTTGCGAGATAGGCGGCAACCTGGAATTCTGCGCGGGGAGATATGTAGGATCTGCAGAGGTGGAGGTATAATAGGGGAGACGGAGGCTGATAGCGATGAGTCTCGACGTCACACACCCAGCCGTCGCCCACGGGAGTTATCTGGACAGTTAGTCTCACCAGACTAAGACAACTCCGCGAGAGGAAAGACAGGTCTTCGAGACGAAGCTGGCAATGGTGATCTGACCAGGGGACGAGCAACAGCTCCCGCAAGTGCTTCCATGTAGCTGCGAGGTTGCGGACGGCCTCTGGTTGAGATATTTTCGGTGTATGATGGTTGAGCTCGAACCACCGCATCCCCGTAATTTGATACAGAGGCGACAGCGTGCTCTCGTCGATAACCACGTTTTCCCAGTCGCCTGGAAGGACGTAAAACCGGAACTGTATCGAACAGAGTTGCAGACACTTCAAATGACTGATGGCTAACGTAACTCGTCCAAAATCTTCGACGGGAGTTCGTGGGGTTATGTAGATTTTAAGAGAAGTGAGGCTCGATCCTGAGAATGTCTGCAGAATTAATGAAGCAGGAGTGAGATTGTCAAGGCTGACTACGAGGTTTTTCAGTTTAGGGGACCTCCCCAAGGTAAGAGAACTCTGGGAGTTTTGGATGCTCCCGTCTGAGTCGGCGCAGAGACGCAGTTTGAGAGTAGTCAGACGCCGGAACCGGGAGAGATGCATGAGAACATCGGATCGCGGCGCCGTTTGGTGAAAGGCAAAGGTAGTTAAGCGGCTTAGAGAGGTGATGGTTTGCGACAATTCAGAATCAAGAGTACCTAATGTCTGGCAAGCGGCAAGGCTAAACCACAGTTGCTCGAGGGAGGGTGCATTCGTTCCTATATGCTTGAGAACAGTGCGCATTTCGTCTTCCATCGCAGGCTCATACCAGAAGGCAATCAGTGTATGCCGAATGAAGAGTGGAGCATATTTCGCGAGGGCCGAGCTATCCCAATCCAGGTGCGCAAGGTTAGGCAAAATGGGGCCGGGATAGTACCTCGCCAGTATCTCAACAGCGGCTGCGTCCACCGCGTATTTGGTGTGATTATCGTGACAGACATGGAGGGACTTCACTTGGCGAGCGTGATACCGAAACCTCTGCCAGTCGGCTGGCAACGGAGGTTTGATGATAGTCTATAGCCGTAGCATCGCAGATGAGATAAGAGGACGTTCACTCATACCACAGCGTATATGATAGGCTCACCAGGACATTGTCAGAGGCTTGAGATGCGCCTACCAGATAGTCTGGTAAACAGTTGATCAAGGGCTTGAGACCCTTTAGATCGACCCACAGCCTGTCGTTTGC
This sequence comes from Phanerochaete carnosa HHB-10118-sp, assembly GCF_000300595.1. NCBI lineage: Eukaryota > Fungi > Basidiomycota > Agaricomycetes > Polyporales > Phanerochaetaceae > Phanerochaete > Phanerochaete carnosa. Next base: position 2,962,801 of record NW_006767634.1, on the reverse strand, counting down.
CGGCTCGACAAACGCATGGCACACTAGCGCAATACTATGGAGCGTCGAGTTCATTCCGACATGTCCGACGATATTCTGCACAATTTCATCAATATTCAAGCAGGGATGCATTTCGTGAGTCAGTGTCCAGGAGATGACAGGCAACAACTCAGGTGAAATCGAAGGCGAGGCGCTACTGCCGCGGCCAGCGTTCGCACGGTAAAATATCATTTATAGCACTTTCTTATATTTACTTATCAACCTTCAAAACCTGATTTATATCTCGTGCGAGTTTAATATTCCCATGACTACGGCTCTTCGCAGCAGCCACAAAGATGTACGCAAATTAACGCCCGGAGAAAAGGCCTACCCTCATAACACAGAAATGCTGAAGCGAAATGATACGGTACACGGACGACACTGAGACTAAAGCACTCCGTGAAACAGCAATACTGAGGTTTAGACACGAAGGAACACCCGCCTCGCTTTGTCACCCAAACTAGGCCTGACGCTTCCATCTCGAGCGGGGTAGATGACGGACACACGCCGAGTCGTCACTACAGATGCGCCCTAGCATATGCCGTTAGCATGGACTACAAAGCTAGATAGAGGCGGGACACTGCTCACATACCCTGAAACGACAAGCCAGCAGCCGGCCCTCATGGCGCATCAGCATCACGAGAACGGCCTCGATGCTTCTTCGCGAGTTTCCGCACCTTCGTTGCTGTAGCCAACCTGGCAATACTCGGAGCAAGCTCTTCCCTCAGGGAGTTGATCCGCTCAATGACTGCGCCCGCCTGTACTTCGATCGGCCTGTGTTGCCGTTCCCAGAGCGTCGGGCAGAAGGTATGCTTGATGCTGGCTAGAGGGAAGATCCCTGCGAGATACTCGGCGACCTCGTCTTCCGCGAGGGGAGAGATCCAGGACTTGCAGAGCTGGAGACTTGATAGCTTGGATAGAGGGTTGATGTACTTGACGTCGCACGCCCAGTCGTTGGACACGGAGTGTACCTGAACAGTTAAGCTATCCAACGAACGGCAGCATCGTGAGAAAA
>NW_006767634.1:2958683-2961702 GCF_000300595.1 Phanerochaete carnosa HHB-10118-sp | reverse complement strand
TTATCAACCCTCAAAACCAGATTTATATCTCGTGCGAGTTTAATATTCCCATGACTACGGCTCTTCGCAGCAGCCACAAAGATGTACGCAAATTAACGCCCGGAGAAAAGGCCTACCCTCATAACACAGAAATGCTGAAGCGAAATGATACGGTACACGTACGACACTGAGACTAAAGCACTCCGTGAAACAGCAATACTGAGGTTTAGAGACGAAGGAACAGCCGCCTCGCTTTGTCACCCAAACTAGGCCTGACGCTTCCATCCCGAGCGGGGTAGATGACGGACACACGCCGAGTCGTCACTACAGATGCGCCCTAGCATATGCCGTTAGCATGGACTACAAAGCTAGATAGAGGCGGGACACTGCTCACATACCCTGAAACGACAAGCCAGCAGCCGGCCCTCATGGCGCATCAGCATCACGAGAACGGCCTCGATGCTTCTTCGCGAGTTTCCGCACCTTCGTTGCTGTAGCCAACCTGGCAATACTCGGAGCAAGCTCTTCCCTCAGGGAGTTGATCCGCTCAATGACTGCGCCCGCCTGTACTTCGATCGGCCTGTGTTGCCGTTCCCAGAGCGTCGGGCAGAAGGTATGCTTGATGCTGGCTAGAGGGAAGATCCCTGCGAGATACTCGGCGACCTCGTCTTCCGCGAGGGGAGAGATCCAGGACTTGCAGAGCTGGAGACTTGATAGCTTGGATAGAGGGTTGATGTACTTGACGTCGCACGCCCAGTCGTTGGACACGGAGTGTACCTGAACAGTTAAGCTATCCAACGAACGGCAGCATCGTGAGAAAAGCACCAAATCTTCGATACAAAGATGGTGATGCCCACGCGACGGTGAGCTGAGCGAGAAACACTGGAGGTGCCTCCATGCGGCCGTAAGATCGCGGACAGTCTCTGGTCGGAACGTTATTGGCGCGCCTGCCAGCATGAAGTCCATCATTCCCGAGATTTTGTACAGAGGCGCAAGAGCGCTTCCGTCAATGACCTGGCCGTCCCATTCGCTGTTGTGGTGGAATGTGATCGAAAGCGTCTGTAGTCGCTGATGGTGACCAATCGTGAATATTAAGCGATCAAAATCCTCGATATGCGTTGGTGGTGACATCTCGAAGATGTCAAGGCGGGTAAGGTTTGATCCAGGCATTGCCTGTAGGAGCGACGTGGAGGAGGAAATGCCGTTCACGGTTTCGGTGGACATGAGCGAAAGAGTTTTCAATGCAGGAAAGCCTCCCCATGCAGAAGAGCACCATGCGTCGTAGCTGTTCTCGATGAGAAGCATTGACAGGGAAGCGAGGTGTGGCAGTCGCGATAGGTGTATGAAAGCGCCAAACAGAAGTGGGACGTGATCGAAGTCAAGTCTGGTCAAATATTTTAGGGAAATTATCGTGCGAGCGAATTCAACGTCGAGGTCCTCCAGCGCCTCATGTGCTTCTTCGTAAAGTTCCAGCACCTTGAGATGGGGTGCGTTCATCTCCACATGTTTGAGAACAAGACAGAGGTTGTCTATGGGCATCGTCGGAATAAACTCGAGGGTTATCAGCGTATTTTGGATGAAAAGCGGGGCATACTCCGCGAAGGCCCAGCTGTGCCAGGCAACACGTGCAACGTTCGGCAGGACGGGACCAGGATGGTGCTGTGCCAACATCTCCAGTGCGACCCCATCTACTGCAAAACCGCTATATTCCTCGCAATCGACATAAAGAGACTTGACACGGTGAGCGTGGTGCTGGAATCTATGCCATTCCGCTGGCAGCGGGGGTTTGATGATAGTCTGTAGAAGTTCACTAGTGAAGCATCAAGCTACACGATAGAGGGATCAGAGATGCTTACCAAGATGAAGTCAACAAGTTCGCTTGGGCCTATCAAGTGGTCTGGCAAGCACTTTACCAAGGGACCCAGACCGGGCAGATCCATCCACAGCCTGTTGTTCGCTGGCTCCAGAAACGTGCGGCACACCAGGGTTAAAGCGTAAAAGGTCAGTCTTTCCTCGATGTGTTCTAAGATATTCTGGAAAATCTCATCGATATTCAAGCAGGGGTGCATGTCGCAAGCTTGTCCGGTGCGGTGTGGATGATAGGGGCCAACAAGTTGGTGTTGAACATTGAGCGTTACCATTATTTCGCGTTCTCACGATTAGGCACCAATCAAAGAGCTACTTTACAGCTATTTATCTGAGTTTCAAAGCACGGCTTAACCAGTACATCAAAGTAAGGTTCAGTATTCTCACGAGTACGAACTCCGAACGTGAACGCAAGAGGCGCGCTCAAATTGGCGCTCGAAAAGGACGCGTCTTGGGTCGAAAGCTCTTCTCGCACCGTCTCGTTTATCATGTTGACTAAGGACTTGATGCAGCTCCATCGCACCACTGGAGGTCAATATGCCCTTCGCCGTGTTGTCATGTAACACTCACCTTGCCGGACTCTTGAATGTCAGGCACAACACGTCTGGTGCGATGATCACTTGAGGCGCAGTAAGCCTGGTTACTTGGCCTCTGTCAATTTGCGCCGTGCTGAATCCCAAATTTTATGTGTTTTGAGCTTTCAGAGTCTTCGAGCTGCCTCCTGCGCGCGATTTATCGGCCTTAACATGCCTCGATCCCCTGGCGGTCCTACGCCCCAACATTCAAGGGCGCGCCGCACCACAGGCCTCCCGGACGCCCGCGACGACGCGATCAACACGGACAGGCGCAAAGAGTGGCATGTCGACGACGTCTTCCGCGAGCGTACGCGCCGCCGTTGCCGCCGCTGTGGGGGCTTCTACGGCGGCGCCTGTCGCAGGCGAGTGCAGCGTGTGCCGGAGCGCGGCATACTCCGGGAAACGCGCGGGCGCGCGGGCGAGGTCGCGCATGACCTGCGCCTTGGCGTCGGTGAGCGCGGGGGCGTGGTAGAGCGCGTGGGCCGCGGGGAGGAGGCGCGCCTGGACGGTGGTCGCCGGCGGGAGCAGGAGGTGGTGGGACACGCGGAAAGCGGCGAGGGCGTCGGGGCGGCCCGCGACGGAGACCCAGGTGTCGGTGG
>NW_006767634.1:2955233-2958385 GCF_000300595.1 Phanerochaete carnosa HHB-10118-sp | reverse complement strand
GCGCGTGATTTATCGGCCTTAACGTGCCTCGATCCCCTGGCGGTCCTACGCCCCAACATTCAAGGGCGCGCCGCACCACAGGCCTCCCGGACGCCCGCGACGACGCGATCAACACGGACAGGCGCAAAGAGTGGCATGTCGACGACGTCTTCCGCGAGCGTACGCGCCGCCGTTGCCGCCGCTGTGGGGGCTTCTACGGCTGCGCCTGTCGCAGGCGAGTGCAGCGTGTGCCGGAGCGCGGCATACTCCGGGAAACGCGCGCGCGCGGGCGAGCTCGCGCATGACCTGCGCCTTGGCGTCGGTGAGCGCGTGGGCCGCGGGGAGGAGGCGCGCCTGGACGTTGGTCGCCGGTGGGAGCAGGAGGTGGTGGGACACGCGGAAGGCGGCGAGGGCGTCGGGGCGGCCCGCGACGGAGACCCAGGTGTCGGTGGTGGGAAGACCTGCGGGGACCCGGAGGGCTGGTGTGTGCATTGAGTGAGTATGAGAGTCCGTAGAGAGGGGCCGGATTTTGCGTACCTGCGCTGAGTTGCACATGTCCACGGCGTCCTGGATCTGCACGTGTGTGGAGCCGAAGTTGACTAGTGTCCAGGAGGCCGATGCGGCATCTGTGATCTGGGCACCTGTTAGAGTCGTTAGGGCGTTTTGCTGAGCGCGGAGACCGATCCAAAACGCGAGACGAAAAGCCTCGGTGGCATGTGGAATGAGAGCAGGAATAGCGTCGGTGCAGGCTCGGATGACCGAGGCAGTAATCATGCCCGTGGACAAGCCGAGAATAGTGAGCTCGTCTGGCTGTGCATGGTCGAGAGAGCCGTGGGCTTCGGTGGCGGCGATGTAGCGGAGCAGCTGGGTGAGGTGGATGTGGATGTTTGCGACGACGACGTTGTATGGAAAGCGCGACGGCAGGTCCAAGATGAACTCTGGGTGAGGAAAATTGTCGAGAGCGAGCCCCGAGTCGAGACGCTCTTGAGACGAGAGCGAGCCGTAATCCCGTACGAGCGCCTGGTGACATGAGAGCAGGACGGCTCTTCCTATGGGAGCGTGCGCGTCGCAAAGGGCAGCCTGAATTGCGTGAGATGAAGTCGCGTTCGGGGAACCTTGTCACTCGAGAACCAATTGGGCTCTGAGAGGACATAAAAGAATGAAGACAGCAGGAGACGACCAAATACGCGACTTATATTCCTCAAGCCGATTTAAGGCGTGCGAGGATCTGCGAGCAGAATTGAGCATTCCAATATGGCGTGGTCTGCAATTCATTGTCTGAATTGACTGCCCCTGGACGCAGTGGACTCCGAACAGGAGTTCACACAGACCTTGGGCTACCCTGACGAAAAATTCTCCAAGGTTAGTACCGTGGCGCAGAAATCGTTGAGCAGGCGCACCACCCACGACAGTAGCTGCCGACACTCGGGCCGTAAACAGTCGGCGAAGGCCGCTAGCTTCTGTGTCAGACAATCGGCGGTGTCGTCCTCATTGAAATGCCAGTGTTCGTAAATGGGATAAATGGCGGCTCATGTTCCTTATTCGGGCAGCGTCCAAGCTATACAGCTCCTCGCCGTAGGCAGAAGAGAACCGCCGCCGGGACGACGGCATTGCGTTTGTCAGTACGAATGCTTTCCTAGGCCGACATATGTCATCCCACCAGATCATGGAATGAACCGGCTGCAGTTCACGATATCAGGACCCTGTGCACCCCAAAAGGGCATGGGATGACCGGGGTCCCCTTATCAGAAGAAAGCGCTTGTGAGTAGACGTCAGTGTTTCTTCAGTGCGAGCCTCAACGTGAGTCTTGCAAGTCGTCTCTCTGTGTACTCATTTCATACCTGTATGCATTTGAAACGCATCGTATGAGCAGCTTTGGAAGGCTGCTTGGAGTCACAGCTCTGCCACTGAGGAACTCGAGCGCCGAACATGCGATGCATTCTGACTGACTGCTGAGCCTCTGGACATGCCGGAGCCGTTCGAGTCGCATACATTCAGCTGCGTCGGGAAACGGCGGAGACAATAGTCAGTCTGTCACTTCTCGGCGCTTTTTCTGCGCAGACACGAGAGATGGACGTTATTTCCGTTACGAAGCCTCCCAGGTCCGAGCCGCAACTTCTAGACGAGGTACGCGATTACTCGGCGACTTGCGCGTACTGACCATAATGTCGACATGTCTGAATGCAGCGGATATGATGGCGTGTCCGTTTGGCGGATCTGTGATACCGACGCTAGATTCTACATTCCTCCGCGCTTGCGGCTCTACTAGTAGACTTCCCTGGCTGCCAGCTGGAAACCAGTATCGCGCCCGTCTTTCAAGCTTCTTTTTCGCTACTCAGATGACTCGAGCTGTTCCCGCCTATTGGGTCGTGGATGCGCAGCTGCTGCCGCTCGTACCGACAAAGTTTACCGTCGCGAGACAGGATCCCGGACAGTCATGGTACACGTACTTACGTTCGACAGCCGAAGCCATTGACAGATGTGTCTCGGAGGCGAGAGCATGTTTCCGTCAACGACCACGTCGCCCCAGTCGATGATGGCATGAAAACGAATCAAACGGATTTGCAGGCACTGAAAGTGGCCGACAGCAAACATGAGCCGTCCGAAATCCTCCGTGCAGGCCGGCGGTGGTACAGTGATATCGAGGGCGATGAGGCGCGACGACAACAACGTTTTCAGGAGCGATGTAGCAGCGATATGATGAGACCGCCCATGGTTATGCAAGGTCTGAGAAAAGACGATCCAGAGTGGGGAAACCTCCCCAGGCGGAAGAAGTCCAAGTAAGCAGCACATGCTGAATGAAAAGCGGAGCATATTTCGCGAGGACTGAGCTCTTCCAGATCAAGTGTGCAAGATTCGACAGGATGAGATCAGGATGGTGCCTCGCCAGTATCTCAACAGCGGCCTCGTCCACTGCGCATTCGGTTACATTATCTACACAGACACAGAGGGACTTGACTTGGCGGGCGTGATACCGAAACCTCCGCCAATCGGCTGGCAATGGAGGCTTGATGATAGTCTATAGCCACAGCATCGCAAGAGAGATAAGGGGAAGTTCACTTGGGCCAAAATGTGTATTAAGGGCTCACCAGGACATTGTCAGAAGTTTGAGATATGTCTACCAGATAGTCTGGTAGACAATTGACCAAGGGCTTGGAACCCTTTAGATTGAC
>NW_006767634.1:2953663-2953796 GCF_000300595.1 Phanerochaete carnosa HHB-10118-sp | reverse complement strand
AGACCATCATGCCCCTACCCCTCGACGTCGTCTATGCAAACCCGTCGATCGAGCTGTTGTGCGATGCCGTTCATGTGCATTGCGGCGAGGGAAGTATGACGCAGGACCGGATTGTGCACATGAAGAGCGTCGC
>NW_006767634.1:2946607-2953653 GCF_000300595.1 Phanerochaete carnosa HHB-10118-sp | reverse complement strand
GAGAAATAACCCCAGACTAGTCATATGCGGGAGTCGAGAGAGGTGCATGAGAACCTCGGATCGTGGTACCGTTTGGACGAAGACAAAAGTAGTTAAACGGCCCAGGGAGGTAATTGTCTGCGACAATTCAGCATCGAGAGTACCTAATGTTTCATAGGAGAATTCGCTGAACCACAGCCCCTCGAGGAGAGGTGCGTTCGTCTCTATGCCCTTGAGAGCAGCGCACATTTCGTCCTTCATTGGTGGCCTGTATTTGAGAGTGATCAGCGCATGCCGAATGAAAAGCGGAGCATATTTCGCGAGGACAGAGCTCTCCCACTCCAGATGCGCAAGGTTCGGCAGGATGGGGCCAGGATGGTGCCTCACCAGTATATCGAGAGCCGCTGAATCTACCGCATATTCGGTGACTTCGTCGGAATACACGCAAAGGGATTTGACTTGGTGGGCGTGATACCGAAACCTCTGCCAATCAACTGGCAACGGAGGCTGGATGATAGTCTATAGCCGCGGCAGCGCAAGTGAGATAAGGGGACGTTCACCCGGGTCACGACGTGTATTGGAGGCTCACCAGGGTATCGGCAGAGGTTTTGGACGCGCCTACCAGATGGTCTGGTAAACAGTTCACCAAGGGCTTGAGACCGTTTAGACCGACCCACCGCCTGTCGTTTGCCGGCTCGACGAACGCACGGCACACTACTGCGAAACTATGGAGCGATGAGTTCGTTCCGACGTGTCCGGCGATATTCTGCACAATTTCGTCAATATTCAAGCAGGGATGCATTTCGTGAGTCCGTTTTTGGGAATGACGACGGACGAATGAAGGGATGTCATAAGTCGGCGTTCGCACAGTAAGGCATTACCTGTGGCTCTTGCTTACGATCAATTATCAGGCTTCGTAACTTCACTTATTCCCATTGTAATACTAATACTCCCACGATTACACTCCTCAGAAGCAGCCGCAGAGGCACGCTTAAATTGGCGCCCAAAGAAAAGGACGCGTCTTGGTTGAAAGCTCCTCTCACACCGTCTCGTTTATCATGTTGACCAAGGGCTTGATGCAGGTCCATCGCACCCTTGGAGATCAATATGCCCTTCGCCGTGCTGTCACCTAACTCTCACCTTGTCAGACTCTTGAATGTCAGACACAACGCGTCTGGTGCGATGGTCATTTGAGGCGCAATAAGTCTGGTAACTTTGCCTCTGTCAATTTGCGCCGTGCTGAATCCAAATCTCATTTTTGTTGAGCTTTCAGCGCCTTCGAAATGCCTTCTGCGCACGATTTATTGGCCTTAACATGCCTCGATCCCCTGGCAGTCCTACGTCCAACATTCAAGACCAATGTCCGGGGACCCGAGTAATGCTACATGTCTTCAAGTTGCCGCCGTATGAACAAATAATTGTCGCCTCCACCATATACGTGCCAAAGTCGTTTTTTTGCGCCACATACTTATGCTAGTGCAGTCTTGAATCTCGCTGCCCCACCACAACTCCGGCGGGACTTAGGCTAAACCTCCCCTGGGGATTTGACGGAAGTCCGACTGCCACGCGTTGCTGCCCGACGCCGTGGTGCGCATTCACGCTGTTTTGCGCTGCGCTTATCCTTGTGTTGTTATGGAGAACATTTGGTAAAATTGCGCGCTGCGGGGTCACGGATGCAATCAAACACGTCCCAGCGATTTCCTCGCGTCAACCGGAACTTTGTGCCGTGATGTGGGTGCCGCAGATAAGATGCCCCCGATCGTGCAAGGTATGTACTATCCCCTAAGGATCGTGCAAACATACTAAGCATATCGTACGCAGTGCTGTATAATGTACCTTTCTGGTTCGGTTTACATTGCTGCCATGTGTCGTTTTTCCGCTTGTAGCTTCTCCTCTTCCAAAAAGCGTACCAAGATGAGCCGTGCGCTATATATACCGCAGCCTCAAAGCCCGTCACTCACTCATATCTTGAATACTCCCGCTCTCCCAATCTTACTTGCGCAGGCCTGGCATGGCCATCGAGATATTTGCTAGCACGCCCCAGAGCGAACCCTTCATTCGCCCCAAGTTTGACGTCTCTAAGCCGACGACCGCAGAACAAGGCTACCTGCAAACCCTGCCCGACCTCGTCGAGCTCAACGCGACGTACAATCGGGACCACCTGTTCTGTGCACAGTACGGTCACGACATCCATGCCCCACCGCACTTCATCACCCACGGCGACCTCTACCAGGCCGTTCTACGCTCTTCGGCATGGTTAGCATCGCAAGGTCTGGCGCAGCGGCCGCAACATGTTGGTGGCAAGGTCGTCAAGTCACGCCCGGTTGCAATGCTGATGTCGAGCGATGTAACGTGGTTCATCATCTTCTTGTCCCTGCTCCGTCTGGGCGTTCCGGTACGTGATCGCGTTCCTGGCGAGTCCAAGTCGGCCTCGACATCTGAACATTACCTCTTAGGTGCTGTGCATGTCTGCACGGCTTTCCCCGCAGGCAGTTGTGCATCTTGTCAAGAAGACTGACGCAAAGGCAATTCTCGCATCTCCGCAGCTCGATTCCTGGCCACTGAGTCACGAAATCTTTTTCAAGCCGGCGAGTACGAGGGACCCGTACCCATTTTTCATCAAGTGCCACCATACGCAGAGTTCCTGGATCCCTCCAGTAGTTTGGATCCCGACAGCGTGCCTCCGCCGCCGAGATATGTCGACAACGAGGACCGTAACGTCGTTATCTTGCACTCTTCCGGGACGACCGGTGAGTACCTGAATTTTGGTAACGCTGGCTGGAATGCTTGCTCACGATGGTATAGGTCTGCCGAAGCCGATCTTTCATTCACATGCATACCTTCTTGGGTACTGCGCATGTCATCAGCTCACCCCCGAGCAGGTACAAGATGCCGTAAACGTCTCCACACTTCCGCTGTTTCACGTACGTGCTAGTCCCGAAATTGTAATTATTCATGCTGACACACCATACCATACAGGGTTTCGGGCTTCTTGCGCCTAGTCTATCTCTGTCCATTGGATTACCTTTCGCCTTGCCCGCTTCAACGACTATCCCGACTGGGACTTCTACCTACGAGATCCTCCGATTGTCTGGTGCGACTTCGCTCCTGACCGTCCCGTCTATCCTCGAGGAAATCTACTTGTTAGACGACAACAGAGGCGTCGAGGCGCTGAAGCGCCTGAATTTCGTTGCGGTCGGAGGTGCTCCCATGAAGCTCACCGTCGCTGAGGCCTTATCTACCGCGGATGTCCCGATCCTCAACCACTGGGGCGTCACAGAAATCGGCGCCATCGCGCCCATCGTCATCCCGGGGGCCGATTACGACTGGCACTATCTGCGCGTACGGGACGACCTAGACCTGCGTTTCGAGCCGCTCTCGGGCGAGCAGGCGGGCTTCTTCCGCCTGACAGGCCGCCCGCCGCTGGCTGCCGACGACTTCGCTGTGCAGGACCTCCTGGTATGCAACCCCACCAATCCCACACGCGAGTTCCGCATCGCGGGGCGCGCCGACGACCTCATCGTGCTCGCGACGGGCGAGAAGGTGCGTCCACACGCGCTCGAGCAACGCGTCGCAGAGCACCCGTTCGTGCGCGGCGCGCTGGCATTCGGCGACGGCCGCTTTCAGCTCGGGCTCCTCGTCGAGGCTGCGCCGCACGTACCGCTCGACGTCACCGACGCAGCCGCTGTGCGCGCGTACGTCGACGCGGTCTGGCCTGCCGTCGCCGCGGGCAACGAGGGCACGGACCACCACGCACGGGTCTCCCGCGAGATGCTGGTCGTGACGCATCCCGCCGTGCTGCCGCTCGTGCGCACGCCCAAGGGCAGCATCCCCCGCGGGCCGAACGTGCAAGTGTTCAAGGAGCAGATTGACGCACTGTACGCGCGCGCGGACGTGGCGGAAGCGGAACCACTCCCGCTCGGCGAACCCGAGGAGCTGAGGGCCGTAGTACGGAGAGCAGTGCTCGCGGCGTACACGACCCCTCGTGCCCTCGCCGACGCCGAAGACTTGTTTGAGCGCGGCATGGACTCGCTCCAGGCGACGATGCTGCGGCGCCGGCTCAACGCTGCGGTTGCGCTGGCTGCGAAAGAGACGGGCAAGACCATCATGCCCCTACCCCTCGACGTCGTCTATGCAAACCCGTCGATCGAGCTGTTGTACAATGCCATTCGTGTGCATTGCGGCGAGGGAAGTATGACGCAGGACCGGATTGTGCACATGAAGAGCGTCGCGGCGGAGTACGTGCAGAAAGTCTCTCAGCTGCGTCCCGCGACCGAGGTTGGACTGGTTTCCGCCAACGGTGAGGGTGCGGTTGTACTCCTCACCGGCAGTTCGGGCAGCCTTGGTAGTGCAATTCTCTACGAGCTCGCTTCCTCCCCCGACGTCACGAAGGTGTACGCGCTTAACCGTGTAGGCAGAAAGCCCCTTCGCGAGCGTCAGGAGGAGAGCCTGCAGAAGCTCGGCGTGAAAATGGACGGTTTGTGGGAGAAAGTCGAGCTACTTGAGGGTGATCTCGGCACCGAACAATTCAAGCTGAGTGAGGAGACGTACACTGCGCTTCGGCAGGTCTCGCACATCATCCACAACGGTAAGCTCCATACATATCAGACGAGTAGGAGCATAGCTGACGTGATGTCAACTAGCCTGGCCGATGGACTTTAACCGCTCCCTGACCTCCTTCCGCCCGCACCTCGAGGCCTCGAAGCACGTTCTGCAGCTCGCACTCGACAGCACATCCACCACGCCCGTCAAGCTCCTCTTCTCGTCGTCCATCGCCGTCGTTGGGCGGTACCCGCTGGTGACGGGCTCTTCTGCGCCGATCCCCGAGACACCGCTCGCGGACCCACGCGCCGTCGACCACTTTGGGTACGCCGAGGCCAAGTGGGTGTGCGAGCAGATGTTCGCGCGTGCGGCAGAGCAGTTCGCAGACCGGGTGGTCGTGAACAGCGTACGCATCGGGCAGATGACGGGTGCCGAGGCGACAGGCGCGTGGAACGCTGCGGAGCACTTTCCGATGATCGTCAAGTCCTGCAGGGCCGTCGGGCGGGTGCCGGCCATCGAAGGGGTGCGCTTTCTCTTTTGAGTCTCGTTTGCAGCAGGCTCATGTTTGCGCCGCGCGCAGCACGCCTCCTGGGTCCCGGTCAATCGCGCCGCCAAGGTCATGTCCGAGCTCCTCTTCGGTGCACGCACGTCTGGTACGCTGCACATGGAGAATCCCTCGCGCCAGCCATGGACCGTCATCCTGCGCGTCATCGCTTCTGCGCTCGGCGTCCCGTCTGACGAGTTTCCGCCATACGCCGAGTGGCTGCAGAAGGTCAAGGCAGACTCCGACGCCGCGACGAACCCGTGCGTGAAGATCATACCATTCCTCGAAGACGAGTTTCTGCGGATGGCGACGGGCCAGGTCGTCCTGGACACGGCGAAAGCACGGGAGCTCTCGCCAACGCTGGACGCTTCTGTTGCCTTGAGCGAGGAGCACATCAGGGCATACATCGAGTATTGGAAGCAGGAACAGCTTTCATAGCTGCTCAGCGATGCAAAGCTACCCTAGTCGTAAAATCCCTTGTGGTGTTTAATTCACTTCATAGTTACAAGGACAGTTGTACAATAATATACATTCAATTTTGATTTTGCAGAACTATCACGCCAGGACCTCTTCCAAGATGCTGATAATCTTCTGCACCTCTTCAACGGTATTGTAGTGGACAAGGGAGATGCGGACGACTGCGTCATCAATGTCGATCTTCGGGCTGAGCGCGTCGACAAGCGTGTAAGCGTAGAAGTGGCCGTTGCGTATGCCAATCTGCAAGGACGTCAGCAACCTGCGCTCCATAGAACGGAACGGAAATAACTGACGCTATTCTTCTGATCAAAAACGTTGACGATGTCCCGGCTAGCCATCGGCCTCTCTCCCACGACGACAAACGAGACCGTCGGCGCTCGCGCGGGTCCCGCCGTCTCCTCGCCCACGATCCTGACGCCGCGCGCCTCCTTGCTCTTCAGGTACGCGAGCAGCGGGCGGACGAGGTTCTGCTCGTGCTCTGCGATCGCGGCCCACGCGTCGTCGAGCGACGCACTCGGCACGAGCGCGCGGAGGTACGCAGGGACGGCCGTGCACGCGTACACGAGCTCGTAGCCGTGCCCGCCGGGCGTGAGCTTGTACGACGTGTGCGGCCCGGACAGGAAGTGGTGCGTCAGCGGCGCGACCGAGTGCGTGAGGCTCGCGCGCCGTGCGTACAGCGCGCCGATGTGCGGGCCGTAGATCTGTGCCGGGGGTTGCGCTCAGCGGACGGCGGGAAGGGAGGGGGGACGGGAGAGGAGGCGCACCTTGTACAGCGAGAAGAAGCAGTAGTCGACGTCCCAGTCCCGCACGTCGACGCGCCGGTGCGGGGCGTACGCGACACAGTCGATGCACACCTCGAGCTTGCGCGCGCCGACCTCCTGCGCGCGTGCACGCGCTGCGGCGGTGAACTCTTTGATGGGGACGATCGTGCCGAGAATGTTCGAGCAGCCCGTGAAGGTGATCAGGCGCGTCTTGGACGTGATAAGGGGGAGGAGCGTGTCGATTTTGAGGGAGACGGCGTAGGGGTTGTTGGGCAACTCGGGGCATTGGGTGTGCTTCCAGACCTTGACAGTCAGGCCTCGGCGAGATGCGAGCTTCTTCCATGGGCCGCCATTCGCTACATGAGATTGGGATTGTTAGCTCCCTGAGGATGGTAAAACCAAGCAGGCTGGCAAGGCCCCCTGCAAGCTCTCATCGAGAAGTGCGTAGCCAAGTAGCATTTATCATGGCAATGAGGACCAAGAAGACGAAGCAGATACACGAATCTCGCTCGACAGGGGGCAGAGACTTTGTCTGGTGGAAGTTCAAGCCTTTGAGCCCGAACATCAGAGCAGAGCAGACCAATGCGCCAAGCTGTAGCAATAGCGATCACACGATAGTGGCTGGGAGAGATTGACCATGGTGTAAAGTGTGAACGCATGTGAACCAACAGTGCATACCTTCATGCTCTCCCGTGATGATGATCTCGTCGCCATCTAAAAAATCTCCTTCAATGCTCTCGCCA
>NW_006767634.1:2939129-2946388 GCF_000300595.1 Phanerochaete carnosa HHB-10118-sp | reverse complement strand
ACGTGCACGCGCTGCGGCGGTAAACTCTTTGATGGGGACGATCGTGCCGAGGATGTTCGAGCAGCCCGTGAAGGTGATCAGGCGCGTCTTGGGCGTGATGAGGGGGAGGAGCGTGTCGATTTTGAGGGAGACGGCGTAGGGGTTGTTGGGCGACTCGGGGCATTGGGTGTGCTTCCAGACCTTGACAGTCAGGCCTCGGCGAGATGCGAGCTTCTTCCATGGGCCGCCATTCGCTACATGAGATTGGGATTGTTAGCTCCCTGAGGATGGTAAAACCAAGCAGGCTGGCAAGGCCCCCTGCAAGCTCTCATCGAGAAGTGCGTAGCCAAGTAGCATTTATCATGGCAACGAGGACCAAGAAGACGAAGCAGATACACGAATCTCGCTCGACAGGAGGCAGAGACTTTGTCTGGTGGAAGTTCAAGCCTTTGAGCCCGAACATCAGAGCAGAGCAGACCAATGCGCCAAGCTGTAGCAATAGCGATCACACGATAGCGGCTGGGAGAGATTGACCATGGTGTAAAGTGTGAACGCATGTGAACCAACAGTGCATACCTTCATGCTCTCCCGTGATGATGATCTCGTCGCCATCTAAAAAATCTCCTTCAATTGCTCTCGCCAGGTTCTCAGCCAGCATAGTTGAGCTGCTGCCCATCGCCACCTCTTCTGCACTCTCCGCGTTAAAGAGCTCCCTGACCGCCTCGACGCCGTCCGCGACTCGTTGGGTGCTCTTGACAGAGACGGAGTAGTCTGCGCCGAGTTGGACGTTCGTGTTAAGGAGGTAGTCCGAGATACGAGCGACGACATCAGCCAAACATTGCGAGCCTCCCGCGTTGTCCGCAAAGATGTACCCTGACTTCAAGGCAGGAAAGCTGTCGTGCACTTGGGCAATGTCGAGAGTCATGTCGCCGAGTGGACGGTGGTTGCAAGAGACAAGAACGCAGGGGCTTTTCGGGAAGCAGTTCCTGCAGCCATCGATAACGGTTTCAGATGCATCTGGTGAGAAACGACCTGGTGAGCACGAGCTACAGCGGTGAGAGTGTGCGAGTCGCCTCGGTCGCGGTCTATTTAAACCCAAGCTAGGGTTAGGGCTCTAGGGTTCCGAATAAAGCAACCCATCACAGCGGCTTGATGCGCCAAGTGCCACAAGACCCTGCCTACCGCCCATGTCGGGTAAGCTAGGGCAAGCCGAACAGTTTGTGTGCAATTTGTCGCGAGGCAAAGTTGTCTCAATGGCAACGCCGAGCCTTGATCGCGTTTCACTTTCGTTGGCCAACTCCGCGAAAGTACTAAGCTTGTTGTCTCGGAACGCCACCCTCCGCCGGAAACTCTCATACAGCAAGGACAATCGACATCAATGTGGCTTGCTGAACTGCCTCAAAAACCAGATCTGCAGCCATTTTCCTCGGCTGATATGGCGTTCAACGCCGACGTTGTCGTGTAGCTCTGAAATGATGCGTCCTCCGGGATCAACCCTGTGCTCGAGAAGTACTAGTCCATCGACGTCCGCCTGTCAAAGAGCCTCGGGTACGGAGGTACGCCCTATGAAACCTCGGCAAATGCTGCCGACCCGCTGTTCCTCTTTGACTATAGTGTTCTCGTACTGACGCTGGCTGCACAGTTGCTTTAAAAGGCCCCCATCATCAGGCGGCCCACCTGTTCAACCTCACGACTACCTACCCTACGGCGCGTGGCGGCCGGAACTCTGCGCTATCGCGAGCCATCCTCTCGGGAGGAGGTATGTGGCCAAATCGATATTCTCTGGGCGCGGAAGCTGAGCACAGGATATCGCTGAAACAATCGCAGATTCGCTATCGATCGCGTGCTGGAAAATAGGTAGCCATCACGCTCTGTGACCTTTTGGCGACACATAGCCTCGGTGTAGCTCGGTAGATCAAGCTACGTTTTGCGACTCTTTTTTTTTTCTTTTCGCAGCGAATTGTTCGGCACGGACGCCTCTTTTCCCGCTACCGACGCCATGTCAGCCCTGGCAGTTCACAATATCACCCTGCCAGAGCTTCCGGCCGAGCTTACGGACGCCATCATCGACCACCTCCACGACGACAAGCATTCGCTCCTCAACTGCGCTTTGGTTTCCAGTGCATGGCTCAGATCGAGTCGTTACCATCTTTTCTACGCCCTTCGAGTTCACGGCGAGCTCCCTGGAAAGGGTTTCGCAGACTTCATCACATTTCTCAACAGCGCGCCACACATCTGCGACTGTGTCCGCGAACTTACCTTTCGTATTCACGGTGGGCTCGCTGCTCGCGCTCCAGCGATCCGCTGCGTGGGGCCGTACATCCTCGCATCGGCGCTCACAGCCTTGCCCTTTCTCCGCACCATCTCACTCGACAACGTCTCCTGGGACCGTACTCTCATTACAGGCGCGGACGGGCGCACTGTTGAGGCCTGGCCCCCGCCATCTCGTGCCCTTCACACGCTCTCGCTTTCGCGCGTGGTGACTGAGGAGCTCCTCTCCCAACGCACCTTCTGGGTAAACGACATCTTCGAGCTTCTCTTCACGTTCTCGCCGCTCCATACGCTGCGTGTGCTGGGCATGACGCTCGAGCTGAACGTGCAGAGTCTCGCCCGACCTGTCTTTCCACCCTCATTACGCCTAAAGGAGCTCGAGGTGCACTCAAACTACGCGCGCATCCTGCCGGCGCCCGTGCTCGAGGACGTGCACGCCGAATTGGCGAAGCATCTCCGCAAGCTGAGTTTTGCCGTTCGGAATGACGAAGAATCGAACGTGTTTGGCAACCTTCTGCGTACCGTCGGGCCGAGGCTCGAAGAGCTCGTGCTCGACCTGTCGGAGATGAACGTCCTCCGCGCCTTCAGTGAGTCGCGTCCCTCCCCCCTTCCAATCCTCTCGCTTACCCTGGATCGCACTCGCAGACGCCCCAGGCCCCTGGCACGTCTTCAACCTGCCCTCGCTGACCGCCCTGCGCTCTCTCGAGCTGCACGTCTGGAGCAGCGGCGCGCACCTCACCGGCGACCTCTTCACGTACGAGGGCCAGTGGTGCCTCTGCTCCGTCGCGCCGCTGCTCGCGCACCTGCACCCGACGCTTCGCGCCCTGCGCCTCGTGCTCCACATCAGCGGGTACCCCGGCGCGCTCCGCGCACACCTTGCCGACGGCGTCGACTGGGCCGCGCTCCTGCGCGCGCTCGAGCGCTTCCCGCGCCTCGCCGCCGCCGCCGTCGCCGTCCGCCCGCGCCGCGGCCAGCACGTGCTCCCCGAGGCGCTCGACACCGTGCACGACCTCGTCGCGACGCGCCTCGCGCCGCTCGTCCGGCGCGGGCTCCTCGACGTCGACGTCATCGAGGACGTCGCGCCCCCGCCTGCGCGCGGCGAACGCTGAGTGTGCGCCGGCACCTGTATCTCGCTTATTTCCGGTGTCGTACGACGTACGGGAGAACCGTGGGAGAGGGGATAGAAGGGGCTGTGGATAACGTACGCTTCGAAGAGGAGTGGGCGTATCCGGCTCTGGAGGGGCTGTTGTTGCCAATCTTAGCACTCGAGGACGTGGAACGGTGAGAGCCAGAAAGAAGGTGAAGCATGATGAGCGCAGCAGAAGAGCGCAGCTTCGCGGTGCCGGCGGATGCGGCTGTCGGCGTATGTAATGGTGCTTCACCGTAGATTACAAGGTTCAATGCCATAGCAAGGCTCCTGCCTGCTGCTGACGGAGTTTTGTCGTCTGATGCGCAAAACTCAAGCTCAAGCTTCGCCTTCCCGCATCACGTCGCATCGCCAATTGCTGTCAGTCGGCGACTGTTGCGGTCTGGGCGCCGAGTGCAATAGTCAGTCCAGGGTGCTTGTGCAGCGTATAAAAGAGACGAGCAGG
Source organism: Phanerochaete carnosa HHB-10118-sp (assembly GCF_000300595.1). Classification (NCBI taxonomy): domain Eukaryota; kingdom Fungi; phylum Basidiomycota; class Agaricomycetes; order Polyporales; family Phanerochaetaceae; genus Phanerochaete; species Phanerochaete carnosa. The sequence continues at coordinate 2,942,546 of NW_006767634.1, read as the reverse complement.
CTGTCTCGTTGAGTCCCAGCCTAGTCATAGCTCGCCTCGACAGCTTCTTTGAACCCGGCGGCGCGAGCGCACGCTGTCTGTATGCTGAAGCGCACTCTTCACGCTCCCCTCGCGTCGTTCAGCTACACCAGCATGATGGTAGAAAGAGTCTACCATTATGCTGGGTTAGTTGACTGCTGCTTCATGGTGGCTCTCTCTGCATCCATCATACCCGTCAATCGAACTTTGCGCACAGGTTTTCGAGGTAAGCCGTTGGCTTTTCTATCAAGCGTAACACAGAACAGGCGGACATGCGTATGAACGACGATCGATAACAACAATGCAACATAGCATAATAACAATAACACGTCCAGTAGTATTCTATCGAGGTAAAAGACGAGTGGTACGATCTTTTTTCGTGAGCTCGTCAAGAGTGCGTGCATTGGGGGATAGGGTATGTGATTGGTGTACGATGGAAGAAAAAAAATCAAACGAAAACAGTCCCAGGGAAAACGTAAAGACGTCTATGCTCTATGCGGCGGCACGTCTTGACTTGGAACGGATGTACTTGCCGTAGCGGTAGAAGAGGAACGGGATGGGGATCATGCCGAGCGAGATGAACGCCCAGGTGCTCGCGGCCCAGCCATTACCGAGGTTGTGATACATCGCGGTGATGAACAGCGGCATCGCGGCGCCCGAGCCGGAGCGGATGACGGTCTTGGCCGCGAGCGCGCTCGCGACGTAGCCCGGGAAGGCGTCGATGATGTACGCGTTCGCGCCGAAGTAGATCGTGACCATGCCGAAGCCGAACGGGATGCCCGACGCGACAGGCCCGACCCAGCTCCCGCCACCGGGCTGCACGAACGGCGGCGAGGTCCAGCCGAAGATGAAGAGCGAGATCGGCACCCACACCGAGCCGAGCATCATGCCCACCAGGCGGTCCTCGGGGTCGGCCTTGCCGCCCTTCGCGATCATCCGTGCGCGGTAGTTCTTCTCGAGCTGAGGCGTAACGATGAGCGCGCCCGCAAGGCCAATCCAGACGGAGATGAACGTCAGGCCGACGAGGCCGTCGTTCCAGCCATAGTCTTCGCCGAAGACTACTGGGTAACTGAAGAAGAATGCGTACTAAGAACTCAGTCAGTATCGCGTCGTGCTAGATCAACGGCAGAAAAACTCACCAGCAACCCGTAGATAAGAGCAATATAAAGCGACAGCAAGAGCAGGATGGGCTCGGTGGCGAGCATAACGAAGGGACGGACGAGCGTGTCGACGAGCATCCGCGACAAGGGGACCATGAACAGCTCCTGCTCGGTAGCAAAGTTCCCGTCGCCTGTCTCTTTTCTTAGCCTCGCGGCACGCCGCTTGAGGATGACCGGAGCGTATGTCTCAGGGAGGGTGCATTTAAGGATCGCCATGAAGCCGGCAAATATCATCTGCACCCAGAAGATCCACCGCCAGCCGAGAGTCTCGCCAACAAAGCCGCCAACGATAGGGCCAAGCACGGGTCCGCCGTATGGCGCAGCGGCGAAAAGGGCGATGGCGAAGCCACGTTCTTCGTTGTCCCAAACATCAGATATAGTGCCGCCAGCGAGAGTGAGGGGTGCAGACGCGAAGATGCCGCAGAAGAATCGGCAGATGAGCAGCGTCTGGATATTCTTGGCGACGGCGCAGGGGATGATGAAGATGACGTATATGAGGGATGGTATCACCCATAGTAGTCGACGACCCAAGAGTTCGCTCTGTGGGCTGAGTCAGCACGTTGCACATGCATAGTAGATAGAGGCTACTCACCAATGGCGACCAGAATAGCGGTCCGATACCGAAGCCGCACACCATCAGCGTCACACTGAGGGCCACCACGACGTCGCCCTTATGGAACTCCTCCATTAGACCATCAAAGTCACCTGTTACAACCGCAGACGCAAACGCGACTTCGACGACGGAGAAAGCACAGACGGCGGTGATGTCTACGGAGAACAATCAGCACCAAGTCCAAAGTACGACGAGCGCGAGGCAGTACTTACACCACTTGAACCAGTTGGGTTTGTTACGTGGGTCCTCAGGATCATCGGGGATAAATGTCACCAGCTTCTTGTCGCTGAGTGCCCGCGTCTTCTCAGGGTCCCGTAGTGCAGCCGGCTTTTCGGAATGATGCGATGGAATTGGTCTAAGTGCGAGGTCACCGGGGATGTATCCCGCCTTGGTGACGATACGATACTCCTCGGTGAAGCCACCTTCCTCGATGTTTGTCGTCTGAAATGGAAATGAGAGATCGGGGCGGTTTGGGTCGTGGTGGACCTTGGCGGGGTCCAAGATGTCGTTAGAGCTCTCCGTGTGGGGGTGATCCAGCGCCGCGTCGTGAGCGACGGTGCTCGACGCGCGACTCGAGGATTCGGTCATCGTAAATGGAGGATAGGAAGTCGTGGGGGAAGAAGAAGCGGAGGGTATGGAAGGGGGTTAACAAGGCTGCCTGCCCGCGCGGCAGATATGACTGAAAGAAGAGCAGGCAGCGCAGACTCGCCGTGCTTTTATATGTTTCCATAGCCGGCAAATTATGCACAGAGACCGACATCGAGCCCTGAAGAACAGTAGGCGCGACAAGCAGCCAAGCAAAGCCGAACCTTGTCGGCCCAGCGCCCGACGACGGGATCGAGCCGTAAAAGGCATTTGTTAAATCACGTGATGAGATCTGAGGGCATCTTTCCCACGAACGGAGGAGGTTCTCGGAGACAGAAGTGGCTCGGAGAGGCTCGGAGCTGGCTTCATCTGCGAACTTGACAGCTAGGATCAATCTACAGATAAGCTGCTAAGGCGTGCTTACTGCATGAACCCTTTCTGTGTTGTGGCTCTTCAGGGCCTCTTCGCACCGGGCAACTTCTAGCATGGGAGAGAAAAACTTAGGACGTGAAAAGGGCCGCAAGGCGTGGATGAACACGTACCTCTCTTCGCAAAGTCCTTGGAAGTTGCTTGGATAGTGGCGGCCGTTGGAGTAGGGGATTTGGGGAGTCGTAAGCCACGAAAGCTTTCCACGACAACAACGCTGCCCATCGTTGATACCTCCTGCATATAACAAAATTACTATCAATAAACATAAAGAGGGTATTATTGAAGCGACAGGGAGCTAACCTGGGCTGTTCACAGCGCGTGTGTCACATGCATCTCAGCATATCAAAAGCTCCCATATATGCCCACAGGGCAATCGTCTGTAGGACCCACAGATGTCAAGCTCCACGAGGAACATGAGGTCTGTAGGTCATGCAAACACACGCTCAACACAGCAAACGTGGGCCCGGGTAAATGCGCCAGCGGAAAAGCGGGGTCGTCTAATTCGGAGGATTGGCGGGGGCAGCGAAGGATGGGCTACTTATACGATAGCGGGAAACGCCAAGTAGGCATCGGAATAGAGCACGTATTGCGCTCCATGCCAACGCACACACG
>NW_006767634.1:2938335-2939109 GCF_000300595.1 Phanerochaete carnosa HHB-10118-sp | reverse complement strand
ATGGAAAGGGCCGCAAGGCGTGGATGAACACGTACCTCTCTCCGCAAAGTCCTCCGAGGTTGCTTGGATAGTGGCGGCCGTTGGAATAGGGGATTTGGGGAGTCGTAAGCCACGAAAGCTTTCCACGACAACAACGCTGCCCATCGTTGATACCTCCTGCATATAACAAAATTACTATCAATAAACATAAAGAGGGTATTATTGAAGCGACAGGGAGCTAACCTGGGCTGTTCACAGCGCGTGTGTCACATGCATCTCAGCATATCAAAAGCTCCCATATATGCCCACAGGGCAATCGTCTGTAGGACCCACAGATGTCAAGCTCCACGAGGAACATGAGGTCTGTAGGTCATGCAAACACACGCTCAACACAGCAAACGTGGGCCCGGGTAAATGCGCCAGCGGAAAAGCGGGGTCGTCTAATTCGGAGGATTGGCGGGGGCAGCGAAGGATGGGCTACTTATACGACAGCGGGAAACGCCAAGTAGGCATCGGAATAGAGCACATATATTTGCGCTCCATTGCCAACGCACACACGGCGCGGCGAGGCGACGGGGAGCAGCCAAAACGCAGAACCGCAGGCACGGGCTCGCGACGCGGAGGGCGAACGTACTCTTCCATACTGGGATGCTGATGCGCATCTCGGAGGCTGCCGTGGCTTTTTTCGGAAGGGAGCTTGCGCCGAAATGTCCCGATGCGGGCGAAAACGCGGGCGCTCTTGCGAGGCGCCGTCCTCGGAGGCTCGGACGTATACGTGCTCGGACGACGGACTGT
>NW_006767634.1:2934161-2938315 GCF_000300595.1 Phanerochaete carnosa HHB-10118-sp | reverse complement strand
TAGGGGATTTGGGGAGTCGTAAGCCACGAAAGCTTTCCACGACAACAACGCTGCCCATCGTTGATACCTCCTGCATATAACAAAATTACTATCAATAAACATAAAGAGGGTATTATTGAAGCGACAGGGAGCTAACCTGGGCTGTTCACAGCGCGTGTGTCACATGCATCTCAGCATATCAAAAGCTCCCATATATGCCCACAGGGCAATCGTCTGTAGGACCCACAGATGTCAAGCTCCACGAGGAACATGAGGTCTGTAGGTCATGCAAACACACGCTCAACACAGCAAACGTGGGCCCGGGTAAATGCGCCAGCGGAAAAGCGGGGTCGTCTAATTCGGAGGATTGGCGGGGGCAGCGAAGGATGGGCTACTTATACGATAGCGGGAAACGCCAAGTAGGCATCGGAATAGAGCACGTATTTGCGCTCCATTGCCAACGCACACACGGCGCGGCGAGGCGACGGGGAGCAGCCAAAACGCAGAACCGCAGGCACGGGCTCGCGACGCGGAGGGCGAACGTACTCTTCCATACTGGGATGCTGATGCGCATCTCGGAGGCTGCCGTGGCTTTTTTCGGAAGGGAGCTTGCGCCGAAATGTCCCGATGCGGGCGAAAACGCGGGCGCTCTTGCGAGGCGCCGTCCTCGGAGGCTCGGACGTATACGTGCTCGGACGACGGATTGCGAGGGGAGCTCTGGACCTTCATGCAGAAGCGACGAGAAAATCTATGCTGGAGGGTTCCAGAGGCTGTCGACAGATGCTGGGCCGAGACTCAGCGATTGGGCTATCTTCGGAAGCAGCGTGCTCTTACCGAGGCTCGTTGAGCTGGCCCTGCCGCCCGCGGGCAATTCGTCCGCGACAGCGAAGCAATGGAAAAACGCATCGGCCAACAAACATATCCCAACACCGGAACGTGCGCTGGGTGCAAAGGAGAGCGAAAGGCTCCCTGTCACCAGCAAGTTGACCCGACTGGCCCAGTGCAGGGACACATTCCTCCGCACTTCTCACCAGTCGCGAGGTGATACGACGCCCAGAGTGCATTGACCATTGCACCGCGCAAAACTATGTGGACGATAGCGCGCAACAAATCGGAAGAGCTGACATCCGCATAGGGTCCGTTCGCCTTCCGGGATGAGCCTGCCCTCTGCGCACACAAGCTGTCAGGTCGACATCTTCCAGTGAACTGCGCATGGAGTGACTCACCCGCGAAAACAATTTCTCCATCTTCTTCGTAATTATGGAGATCGTGTCCAAGGCCATTCGGGGATTTTGAAGAGGCTCCGATCGTGCCTTCGCTCAGCAGGATATGAGGACTTGACAGACGTGCGAGGGTTCAAAAAGGGTCCTAGAGCGATAACAGTTCAGAGTGTGTCTTCTTATCCCGCAGATCTATGTCGCGTACGGCTTGACCGTGGCGCACAGGCTGCATGCTGAGGTACTTCGAGGTCGGCTCAACGATGGACAGTAAGAGGTCGGCGGAAAGTGTGTGTTCGTGGCGACGTGCGCTATAGCATCCGCGATAGCATCTCTCGTTGACAGCTTGAGCCTATATGAACGTCCTTTCGATCCTGCTCCTCCCGACCTCTTTCCATTGTGACCGCTGCAGGACTATATTGTCGACGAACAAGACAGGGTCCAAAGTCAGCATGGAGCTGCGGAAACCACGGTACAATGTACGCACAGACAGTGTTCGGGAAGATTAGGAGCCAGAGCAAATTATACTGCGAGCTTTTGCGTTCGTAAACTTTGTCGGATATCCCAGCTCCGAGTGATGCGTACTTGCGTCTGATCTATAGAATCAGCCTCGATACCGTAACAGCACAGCCGTCCGACGTACCCACAAGGAGGACAAGGTGTCCCCACGACACAGCGGTGATGTTCAATGGGACCGTATGATGACGTCCCACTGGTACGTACGGCATGATGCCTGCGGTGCTAGCCAACAGAAGGGGCACAACCAGGACGAATGGCAGCCGGTATTGCCGGTGCGGAAAAAGAATAAGGCAAGAAGGACAGGTGCGCGGCATTCTGTGGTGTTTTGGCGATAGCGACCATGGCATCGTCATCTCCGGTGCACAGAAGCCAGGTGCGCTGATTAGCAGCGGATGTGAACGGCGACTGCCCCAACAGCCGGTGTAAACTGTCGTCATTAGAGGATATAGGCTCAGAGATCTGAGCTGTCGATCGAGGGGAGTTTGCACCAGAGCCGCGTCCGGACCGACTTGCGAAGTTAACCGTCTAGACTACGTTGGCCGGCCGCGATCAGCACCCAGTGCGCCGCACACGAAGAGGCGAGCAAGTACGTACTTAGAAGTGACGTCGGATCGACGGGAGTGCGGATCGAGGGAACGCAAGGGGTGCCCCTCTGGTCTTCTAGCATCGGTGAGCGGCATTCTCGGACGATGCGACCTATCTTTGCTACGATGAAACCGTCTGTGAATAGCGATGACGACAACGCAACGCACCTTTCGTATAGCATCACTATTGACCTCAGCAGACATAGCTTTTGCCCCTACATGTGCCCGGACGACCGACCCGATCCATGAACCCTTTCATAGCATTCCTGGATATAGGCATGCCGTACATAGCAAGGCCGCGCACGTCCTTGGCGTGAGTCAGGCTACTCCATCCGGATAGTTCAAGGGGGTTGGAGACGACGGGGAAAGACTGGGTGAAGGATGGAGAGGGAGCGGAGGGGTATGAGGTGTCGCAGAACCGGAGTCGACCGTACAGGTGACTTCGGTTCAGCCTGTCCGGCGCGTTGGAGTGGCTTTGAAGATCAGAAACTGCTAAAGAGTTCATTGCGGGGTTAGAGAGTCTGATCTGTTGGCAACATGTGGTCGTATCAGCCTGGGCGACTTTGACGTCGGGGTACGGTCATGCCTCTGCGGAGCCGGCCGATGTCGCTGGCAATACAGTATGCGCATCAATCTTGAACCGTGCTTCCCGTGAGCTGCTGCCAGCGTCCGTGATGTTATACGTCTCGCATAGCTATGAGACGGAGGTCGCTAAATGTCGCAAATGACTTTAGGCGGAGCGGAACGAAGGTCGAAAGCGCCTCCCGAGTCCCCGACTCCCCGGCGTCCCCGCTTTCCTTCGCGCGCTCACGTGATCACGTGATGCCCCAACTCCGGTCCCGCCTTGCGGGTCTGCGACTCGCGAGTTGGCGACACGCATGCTGCACATGTACACACCTAGCCCTGCCCCCAATATTTATGGCCTTCACCCCAGGGAGCAGAGATAAACAAGCGTGTATCGCGATGCTGTGTCTGAACATTCATAGGTATCGCTGGACAATCACTACTTTTTGCGAGTTTGCTCTCGAACCTGGAGTCAATCTTCGAATCTCCCGCTGCAGCTTTGGGAAGACTTTGCAGTACCCGTGAGTACTGTTATTTCAGCTCTTTATGCTATTCCCTTTTGTTCATAATCTCTCTCTCTAGCTCACCTAACAGCAGAAACCCCTCTCGTCTCGCCAAGTGCTTACTCAAGTACTCATTGCCCAAGCATGAGCTTTATCAGCGCACGTCTCGCGCGCTTCTCATTGTGGACGCTTGTGGGACCAACTCCTCCAGCCAACCGCGCTCTCGAACAGAAGGGCTATCTCCGCCATATCTGCTAACCCCAACAAACTCCTGCTTCTTGGCCTTGGCAATGAGACTTCGCCCTGGCTCTGAACACCCAAGGCATCTGCAGATGCGCGACCATCTCTTCAGTGCCTAGCACAATACAGCGAGCAACACTCTACAGCGGTGATACGATACCACAACTCGCCCAGCGTGCAGAACATTGCTTACCAACCCCCACAACGCGGCGAGTATAAAAGACGTTCAACAGTAGTATGGTCGAATGAGCAGTTTCCACAACACCTCACGTTCGATCTGTTTGGCTCTATCTTGCGATGAGTTTCCCCGCCTCTGTATCTGCGCCGCAAGGTGCCATCTCGGACGCACGACGGCTTGTCCTGTTCGCTGTCTTCTGCCTCGCGATGTTCCTCGACACGTTCAACTTGAACGCACTTTTTGCCGCGATTCCTGCGCTGCAGGAGCACTTTGCGCTTACAGCGAGCGAGGCAAGCTGGGTTATCAGCGCGTGTCAGCTCACGTATGCCTCGTTCCTGCTTGTTGTACGTCTCCTCCCTCCCCCGTCCCT
>NW_006767634.1:2914969-2933375 GCF_000300595.1 Phanerochaete carnosa HHB-10118-sp | reverse complement strand
AGGCGCGAGCACTCGGCATATTTGGCGGCGTCGGTGGCATCGGGAACGGTGCGTTCGCCCTTGGTGTACACGTGGGCAATATCTGATATGTCTATCCGTGCATAGTTCTCGGAGCAATCATCAGTGGGTTGTTCGTGCAGTACGCAAGCTATCGCTGGGTATTCTGGTTCGTGGCGATCGTTGCGCTGCCTTCGGCCATCGTCTGTTTGGTGTTTATACCCGACCGCCACGATGGACCCGGCCAGTCTCTCTCGCAGCGCGAGAAGCTACGGAACCTCGACTTGGTTGGTGTAACGCTTCTGACCGGCAAGTGCTCTCTTCAGCTCCCTGTGTAATTCGTTCTGACCACGCTCTTGACAGGTGCACTCATCTTGTTTATTTTTGCTGTCACCAGCGGGCCCTCGGACGGCTGGGGCACTGGGCAGGTCATCACACCACTAGTGATATCTGTCCTCATGGTCATCCTGTTCTTCCTTTGGAAAGCACACATCCCGTTCGAGCGCGCCGCAGTGTACGTTCTTCCCTCCCATTGTCTACGCTAAGCTGATGGTTCCGTAGACCGCCACGTACATGGTTCCTCCCCAACTTCGCCGTTCTCTTCGGCGTCTCGCTCGTCCCTTACATGTGGTGGAACACCGCGATGTCTATCTTCTACCCGCTCTGGCAAGACGTTTTCGGCTGGTCCGTCATCAAGTCTGCCGTGCACATGTACGTCTCCTCCGTGTGACCGCCTTTCGCAGTGCTCACACGCCTCCGCAGGGTTCCCATCGGAATCGCCGCGCTCTGCGTGTGCTTCACGGGCCCGCTCGCCCGCTGGGTCTCGCCGAAGTGGCTCATCACGTTCGGCAACGTGCTCCTGATCGCAGGCACGGTGCTCTTCTGTTTCGCAGACTCGGACGCACCCGGCGTGTACTGGCGGTACGCCTTCCCCGGGCTTGCGCTCGGCTCGGCAGGCGCGATGTTCGTATACACCCACTCCAAGTGCGCTCTCCGTCGCTTCCCTGGTCCGGAACGCAGGCACTAACACGTACATCAGCATCGCGATCTTTGCGTGCTCGCCGGGCGCGATGGCGGGTATCGTTGGCGCGATATTCAACTGCGGCTGCGAGCTCGGCGCGTCGGTCGGGCTCGCGGTCGACACGGCGCTCGAGGCGGGCGTCGAGCTGCGGCACGGCGGATTCCGCGCGTTTGAGGGCCGTCGGGCGACGTTTTACTGGCAGATTGCCGTTGTCGCGCTGGAGGCGGTTGCCGTGCTAGTGTTTTATCGGACCGGTGCTCCGCGGAACAACGATGTTGCTCAGGCGGGGAAGGATGTTTCGGGCTGTGGTACCATGGTGGAGATGGATGCTGGAGATAAAGGCCTTAATGGAGCTGATGAGAAAGGGGTTTGAAAAATGGTCTCCTAGGGTCCGACATGCCGTTGGGGCGAATGTACGCGCATGTAGTAAGTTATAGGATAATGCTCTGCTTTCCCACTGATACCCGTCAAAAGGCTGACTACAGCCTACGCCTTCTCACTACTGCTAATCCCCGCGTTGATTGTTTGAACGTCATCCACGGGGAATCCGTCCTGAAGTCATTCTTTCCGGTGCCGAAGCAATGCGCAGAGCATGCGTTTATGGAGAAAACTGCGCGGGCTGTTTAAGGCGCCGTCGGGCAGGCGCATCAGATCCGGAGCGGGAGAAGGCGTCCTCGTGACCAGGATCAGGATCTGTGCTCTGCGCGTGGGCAAATGCCTCGTTGTCGGGCACCCAATGTTTTAATTGCAGCCCTGATGTTGACGCTCATTCAATTTCAACGGGTAGTTTTGTGTTGAACGTATGATATTGGAAGAATTTGAAGTCACCAGCGTGCCAAAAATCTTTCATTGCACTTTTTCGCCGTACCTACGGCGTTCAGCAAATCATTGTGAGGATGTCAACATTTGATGAGCTCTTAATACCAGGTTCTTCGAAACCTGGAGCACAAAAGTAAACATGAAGTCCGTCAAAGCGAATCGAGGTTTGGAATTGCAGCTTGTTCGGAAGCGCTTGAACGCATAGTACTTGAAACGTTTGAGTCGAGTGTGACTCAGCTGCCCTGGGCCCCGAGAATGTTCGGGTTGATGGACTTCGGTCGATCTTCTATCTAACCTTGCGAATCGTATTTTACATGTTCCCACAATTATTTCGCGACCTCGCACCAAGACGCGTAGTTAGAGTACACTCTGTCCCTCGCTTAGCTGCTCACACCTGACGCGTGCAAGACGCGAGTGCAACGTTCCCGTGTGTTTGCCGGTGTTCTTTTTGAGAATCACGCTGGAAAAAATTAGGCTTTTAGCCTTGCGCGCCCCTTTCATTCTGCGTGCGTAGCCCGACATCATACCTACGTCACGACACGACGTCAACAGGGCTTCGTACCGTTTCCCTGGTGTTCTCTGGCTGCTTGGCAACGACCCTGGGGCGCCCGCCCTGGCTCGTAGCTTCCTTTTGCCGGTCTCTCACCTGTGGACCGGGCCAGGGTGCGGGAACCTGCGTGCCAAAATTCGCCGACGCGCCTTCCTTCGCGATATCCCTCGACGCGTTTGGCGGGCGCAGTCGCGCGAAAAGACGTTCTAGGGCGTGGAAATTGGCCTCAGACGCCATCGCAGAGCGGACCGTCGGGATTTCTGCATCCGCCCGCCGCCGCCACCACCACCCCGCCGCACGGCGCGATGCGCCCTGTAAGCCTGATCGGCGATCGAACGGCGGATCAAAAGGTAAGCAGCGGGGGTAGGGGCCGCGGAAGCAACGAAGCAGGCGTCCGAGCCGACGATGCGGTCTCGCCCCCTGGCGACCTACGGGAGGCGCCCCGGTGCTCTCTCACGCTTCTCCCAGGACGGTCACGACACGCTCCCGTTTCTCTCCATCGCTGGACGACGACGATCCCTCATTACCCACGCAGCGTGTACGACATGCGGCTCTCGCTACTCCCACGAAGCGTGCTGCGTTGTAATGCCCGCGCATCCACGTTACCCCATCGTTCCACCCTTCCAGTGTCCCGTGCCAACGCATGTTTCGCCGGCTGCTGACACGATATCGCCCCAGACCCCTCGGCTTCGCCCATCTCGGTTGCCGCAGCTCTGCACGTTCCGGGGGCTGCTGCCCTCTCCAAGCTGTCAACGCGAGATCAGACCCCTCGAAAACGGTGGCGAGCACACGAGCCCGTCACCCCGCTGCTTACCTGGCAGGTCCCCGTCTCGCCAATTTCCCCGTATCGCCCCAACCCCGAACGACCCCGAAGTCCCTCCATGGACTCTGTACCATCGCCCGAACTTCGACTGGTGCTTGCCCGGTAGTTTCATGTGCGCGGCCGTCGCCAATCGTCCCTCCGGCGAGCAGGCGTTTTAAAGTTACGTGCGTTCCGCCCGCAATGTGCCTCGGACATGCGCTGCATGACGTAGCTTGTCCATCTAGCCGGTATGAGGGCGTCCGACGCGGTCGCACAGTCGAGATCGCCTCAGGGTCGTCGCCCGGCGCTCGCTCCTCGTCTGGAATGCCGACCACCTCGTTCTCTTACCACGCAGGCCACAGCCTTGCGTCATCGAACCATGGGCCCAGTCCCTTTGTGGCGGTATGCTGCGGGCATCGAGACCCTCCAGCAGTGCGACAATTTGTAACGGACGGTTCGGACGATCGTAAACAGGCGCACGTTCGTTGAGGACGTGCAAGGCATGCAATTTTGTCTTATGAGCCGGCCGAAACCTCTATGGGAGATATCAATGAACAAATATACAGGGTTCTATACTACATTCCAGAGCATAAACTAACAAGAGACGAGTCATAAAATTACGAGGGATAGCTGTGTGGTCGTCGTTGCCCCAAGAAGGCGTCTGGGCATGGGGATCATGGTTATCTCTGCATGTCCATAGGAAGTCTAGTGCTACATGGGCCGCTATTTTACTGTCACGTACACGTCAGCAAAATGCTTTTACACGAATTGAAGTTTTTTTTAGCAAAACTCACCAGGCAGCAAGGGGAAGATTTGCGCTTTTTGACGTGTCCGCGTGCATCATTGCGACACGCCATTGTGGCCGATGAGATGCGACAGCTGGCCGGTCGCGTACGGGTCGCACATCGCGAGCGCGGCCGACAACCGGGGGTCCTCGAGCGGCTGGTGCATGTACTGCGCAAAGTTGGCCGCGACGTGCGGCGGCTCCTGCACCTGCGCGAACCCGCCGGCGCGGCCGAGGCCAAAGTGCGGGTGGCTGAGCTGTGGCGTGCTGTTCACGCTGCTCTCGCCGCTGCTCGACATCGAGGGCGTGAGCTGTGGCGGCGCGCCGTGTGCGTCGAGCGAGCTGAGGTCGAGGTACGGGTATGCGCTGAGCGCGCCCCATGGATCGCTGGCGCCGGCACCGGCTGACGCGTCCGAGAGCATGACGCCCGGGGTGCACTGCGCGGCCTCGAGGCCGTACGGGGCGTGCAGGACGCTGAGCGCGGGGTCCATGTTCGGGTCGAGGAAGTCGTGGAACGAGTTCTGGAGGAGCATGTTCATCATGTCGCTCTCGCTCTGCTGGGCGTGCGCCGCGTGGTGGTGCGCCATGCTGAGCGCCGTCGGGTCCTCGTAGAGAGGTGTCTCGGCGAGGGACGCGCCCCATTTTGTGCGGTACTCGAGCGGGTTGTGCAGCGTGTAGAGCTCGGTCGGCGTCGGGGGCATGCCGGAGCTTTCCGGGCTTGATGCGCCGCTGCTTGATGGGGGCGGGGTGGCTGTGGAGCGCGAGGAAGACGGGGTTGAGATGGAGGAGACGGAGGACCCCCGGGTGCTGCGCCGCCTCATCGCCGTCGCTGCGGACATGCGGCGTCCTCGCGCGGACGGAGAGCGATCCGAAGAACCGCGGATGAGGTGGTTGTACCTGTAGCGGGAAGCGACGATCAGCACTCTATTTTGACAGGGCCTATGACGACAGGCAGTACACTGACCTGTTCTTGGCCGCGAGGCCAGTCCTGCCTGGAAGGTATGTGCGGGCGATGTTCGCCCACGAATGGCCCTGCTGCTCGACCGCCTTGAGAAGCCGGTCGTCCTGAGAGGGAAACGGTGAGTGATCGCACGAACGGCGGAGGGAATGGACATGCGCCCACCTCTTCGGGAGTCCATCCGCTACGATCAATTGCCGGGTTGAGAGCGTCATTCCACCGCTTCGCACATTCTGGGGTGGGAGTATGAGGTCAGGACGAGGGTCGCGGGGAAGGGCGGCGAGCGAAAGAAAACGTACGGCCACTGTTCCGGGTAGCGACCCGACTGGCGACAGCTGCCCACTTCGTGCCGAGTTCCTCCACGGCCTGGAAGAGACGCTCATCCTCCTCTGCGCTCCAGGAGCCTTTTGAGACGCGGGTGGCCATCTGAGCCCACCAACGCTTGCGGCAGTCCTTGTTCGTGCGATTGGGTATGTGTTTGGCGATGGCATGCCACTTGGACGGGGGGTTGGCGTCGCCGTCCTCTGCGGAAATGAGATGTGGGTTAGTGCGTGGGGAGAACGCCGGAGATGACGGCGGGCGTGCCTTTCTCGATAGCCTGACGGAGGAGCTCATCCTCGTCCTCGGTCCATGCTCGTCGGTCGCGGGGCTGAACGGCGTCGTCGTGTCTGTACATGTCTGCTGCTGCTGTCGGTGTTGGCTACGGCAGGGAGAAGCTTAACCGTAGAGTTACAGGAGGGACAGGGTAAAGTGATGGGATGGTGGCGAGAAGCTCGAGTTCTTGTAGTAGCAGGCATTTGCTTTTCACCTCCGAACATGACAGGAAGTCGGGGACGCTTGGCAGGTCAAGAATATCGCAATAAGCACATCTGGGTATGGATCTCAATAAGGGACGACCACACGGGCGCAAAGCTTGATGGGATGAGACAGCAAGCCTTACACGCGCTAGAAGGCCCACGTCACACCACGGCGCCAGTGAGAGAGACGATCAACAGGTCTGCAATTGGCATCAGCCTCGTCGTCCATTGGTCGGCGGAACAGGCGGCTGCAGGGTCTCGCACGGACCCAGTCCGCCGGTGCTCCTCCTCCTTTTCTCGCTCTCGGTCGGAAGAACCTGGCGAGTGCGCGTAATTAATCCTCGTTTCCAGTCCGTTGCTATCCTCGACAGAGCCCCTGCCAGACACCTCCGGGCCAACCCCCCAGCACCGAGCACGCACGCAAAAAATAGCCCACACACACATACACACCAACATGCACGTCAATCAACTTGGCCGAAATGCTTTGTGGCGGGCACTCTGGCCGTTTCGACGGCTGACAATCCGCCACGCACAAAAAAAAAGATTGGGAACCATGGGATGCGTGCATCGCAAGTCGTCATCACCTGGTATGCACGCTCAACCATGGCGGAGGTTGCGTGCCTCGCCAATGCGCCAGTCAAAGTCCCCAGCGCCCAGCCCTGCTTGGCCTCCCGGACGATGACATACCCATTGTCAGGAGATCTCGAAGCACGAAGCGCGAGAGGGAAGCCGCTGTGCATCCTTATCTCCATCCTTGCCTCGTATGGGCACATGTGATATCAGCCTGTGCTGGGAAGAGGATATGACGACGGGCTGTCCTCACGCCGCTCGCGTTCTGGACTACGGAGAAACATGCTTGATGCATGGGACATGCGTGTAGTGCGGCAGAGCCGCCCGCCAGAGATACTCACGCTCCGAGCGATAACTCCCAAGCTCTGCCATGCGAATGCACTGCTGGTCACAAGCAACGGTCGTCCTCTCTAAGCAGAACCCGTCTAGGCTCAGGGTACAGTCTCCTGACGTCTCCTCCGGCACACGTCGGGGCTTAATCGCAGCCAACTATAGTCGCGTATGAGAAAGCACGGTTGATGTCAGGACTAGTAGGTACCATTACAAACGAGTATCCATCGAACAATACTTGCTCCAGGCCTGCACAGCAATACCGCTCTGCCCGGAGGACGTCGAAGGAGGTGAACTACGTAGTTTCCAACAGCTCGCTGTTCTCGAAAGCGAGGGCGAGCGAATGGCGGGAGCACCGACCGGAGGAGGCACCGGCGATCGTGGTTCGACTGATCTGATCGGCACCTTCCACCGAAAATCGAACCGAACTGCCGGTGTATCCGCACTACCGCCCGAGCTGCCCCTCGACCGCAGCGACTCGAAGAAGCAGCTCCTGAAAAATTGCAGACGCGCTGGCTTGTCTGCTGTTGCTACGTGCTTTGCTAGCAACCAGAGCTGCCTGCGGCCGGCCTCCAGCCTCGCGCAGTCTGCCAATCGCTCGCGGACGCAAACTCGCGGTGCAGAGCGATCCCGACGGGCCCCTAAGATCCGAGGCTCAACCACACCAGCTGCGAGCACCCTTCCAATAGAGTATGTCTTCCACATTCCTCTAATGTTCTCTCCGTGCTACCATCGGAATTATTGTGGCTATCACGCTAGAATATCTCACTTGTTTGTCCTCCTGCATTGCTCGCCTGCTGGCACCAATCATCGCACTGACAGCGAGGGCACAGCATTCCAAACCACACACAGCAAAAGCAGCCGACGAGGGCCTAGTCCCTCCTCTGTCGTCACCGTCTTCCTCTGCTGTCCTTCTGGTCTGCAACCGTCTTCCCGGCGACCCTGTAGTCGCCCAGCGTCAGACCGTACTGCATGAAGTCACCATGCACGCGAATAGAGGCTCAGTATGCGCAAGCATCACGGAGGATCATGGACGTGTATTGAACTGCGGTGTATCGCCAAGGCAAGTTCATTATACCTCCTGATTGTATTGTAACATGTTTAACTCTACAGGACGTCCCGTCGTTTAGGGCTCAAATATCCGCTTTCGCCAGAGGGCAGTACCTAGCATCCCGTGCCCAGCATCCAACTCGAGCTCTCTAAAGGTCCGAATGCGATGCCCAACGACACCTAATTTCGCTTCGACCCCACAATTCGTCTTCGCCAAAGTAGACGTTCGCGACATCTCGGGGACACGAGCGAGCGGGGACGGTACCTCACTCGATACCGAGTAGATCCTCCATCGCGCAACACACCTGCGACGAGGCCCGTCAGGTTGCCATCCGACGCGCGAACGGAGCGCCGGAGGGAGCGGACCAACGTACCTTCCCGCACACGACTGATGCGCTCACCGCATAGCTACCCAGGCTCACCGTTTCTCGATGACATCTTCCGCAAAGTCGTCGGGTGCCCTTGGCGTGCGCACCCACGAAGAGCGCAAGCGAGCGCGTGCCCCGCCCCGCGCCGCACCAACTCCGAGGGCGCCTGCGCCGTACGCGCGTCGGTCGAGAGCGCTAAGCGAGCGGAACAAACGTAAAGTGTTTCCCGTCTGAGGCCACCCACCCCGCGGGGCCGTGCGCGCATAATGGCTCTCACCGAGCTTGAGTGTGTCCGGCGGCAGGTGACGTGCGATGGCATGCTGTGGCGACACCGAGCGCGGGTTCCAGCTTCTGCAGCCCAGAACGCGAAGCGGAGAGGGCGCCGAGGGAAACAAGCGGTGGGGAACACACACTCACGTCGAGAATATGCATGAGCACCTGCGAGTCGCTCGCCCCGCGATTTTCGCCCTGCTGCAGCAGCTGCACTGCATCGGCGGTTCAGCAACGGGCGGCGAACCCGCGAGAGCACCGGGTACGCACCCATGAGACCGCTGTAGCGTCTGTACGTGCGCGGGATCCGGACGTCGGGGTGCACAGCGATGAGAAGGTCCTGTGTTGTATGGATAAATACTTTCAGCAGCCCAGCCTTGTTCAGGGGCGAATCGAGCAACGTAAGGAGACACTTTGGCATGGCATGAGCGACTGAACAGCATCGGAAGAAAGAAAGAAAAAGACAAGACCAGGCCGACCTGGTGGCTAATGTCCGGGCGGGCATCGCTGATCTCTCTGCCCATGCGCACCAAGAGGCTCTGGTGGTCATCGCAAGTGAGCAGAGTCGGCTTCTGCTTCGCGTACCGGCCGCGCGGTGGCGGTGGCGGGACGTGGCAGAGTTCCACCGACGCACGTTCGAGCACGACATACAAGGGTCTGCGCGAGACGTTCTCCCCAGCACAATTCTGGTGCGTAGTCCACATCAATTGGGGTCTGCACAGGTCGTACTCACCGCCCTCCACGCAGACGGCAGTGCGCTGGCCAGGCTTGGCCTCGAATTGCGCTATGGGAGGCCTGCAGGCAGCTTCAGCTGTCACATTGACGCAGGGTGGCAGGAAGCGGGTTATAATTAGGCGGAGTCATGAGACTCACGAGGGCGGACGCGTCGACGGCGGCGAGGTCTCGTCGGAGCTTGAGGACGAGACAGACTCGCACTGCGTGACATCGCTGGCGTAGCCCTTGGATGCAGGCTGCGCGAACCACAGGTTCTCGACCGGCGGTGCAGACTTTGGTCTCGCACTTTCGAGACCAACCGTGCTGTTCTCGGTGCCGACGTGGACGAGGAATTTGTAGTGGCTTCATGCCTGCGTGTGCTCTACTCTCAATCTGTGCGGAGGCCGAGGATGCACGTTGAACCTCAGGCCTGAGAGACTATGTGGTGATCGGTCAAGCCGCGTGAAGGCGTCGAGTCTGCTCAACGTGACGTGCCTAGGCGCGGACGAGTCGCCTTCGGATGTTGGGAGAGCGCGCCACGGCCAAGCGAGAGCGATGGTAGCAGAGTTCTTCGCCACCGCATGCATGCAATCTCTCATCCTGGCGTAGCCCCGAGTGATGGAAGTGTGATAGAGGTGGTAAGATGTTGCCAACTTGCATACACTCTTGCATATCTCGTCCGGCGACAGCGTCGTGCTACACCGTCGTACAAACGTTCCGACGCGCCTGAGATGTAAGACGCGGCTTCTGCCTCCGACTAGCCACACGAGTGCTGTAAGGCCCGGTGATCGTGCCTACAACAAATACTGCGAGGCAAATGATTTCTTCAAGGTCGAATTCCGGTGATCTAGACAGACGTACGGTCATGTACGGCTAACAGAGGCCGCGTTGAGCAGTTGATTCATTGCAGATTCCTCGCAGACGCCCCGGCCATTCGAAAGAACGAGACAGCCCCGCCTGCAGCTCGTCGTATCGGACATCCCTGTCGGCCGCAAAACTTCATGAACACGACCGGCACCTAGACCCTCCACATTGTCGGACAGATTCCTTGGCAAGGTACGACGGTCCTCGCATACCATCGCAGATACAATGCGCAGAGCGCCGCGCGCAGTCCGTCCGAGGACATTGTGCCCAGGGGAAGTCTGACCCTGAAGCATGGCGAGCATCGCAAATTGGCCGTTGGCGCGGATCGTCCGGCAAAGAGAACATGTTGCGGAACGCGACGACCCTGGTCGCGCGCTCCGAAGCAGAACTAATATTAATTCACTTATCTCGTGCTCTTGCGTGCTGTGATTGCTACAGGCACAGCGAATGAATGCTTTGGCCGCTGGCGGACACGTAGAAAACGAAGACAATAGTCCAGGGCCTCGTGACGGATGTAGGTCTCGACGACCCTGAGCAATTAATGCTTATCATTTAATTCGCCAAAATCGAGCTATTCTGGTACCTTTGAATATCTTGCTCTCCCGGCAGCTCTGCTGGTTTATTATATGAGAAAGTGTATGTCTGCAAGCAAGTACCGAAATCGACATTCATACATGACTTCCAAAATATATGCATGCGCTGACCCTCCACGTTGCCCATAACCTTTTCCGTGATTTCCGGGCACGTTGCTAGGCGTGCTCCCGCGCGACGCGCTTAACTCCAGCGTTTGCTGACGCCAGCGCAAACCCGAAGGGACCCAACGCGAAGCACAGGAGAGATTGATAGGCGCCTCGTCTGTGATGCCGTGGCGGAGACCGAGGTATGAAACATGCAGCCACAGCAGCGTGGCGAGCCTTGGAGGAGTCTCACGCCACTTGCGTCCTCTAGAATAGCGGCAGACACGTACTCTACTAGCTCTCTGGTCGCATAGGCGTGGAATGGAAGTCGAAGCTAAGTGTGCCGTACACGGTGTGGCGGCCAAGGCTAGTCGAAGCCCTTGAAACGTAGCAGGAATCGCCGTGCACTTTCATAGTCGCCAGACGAAGCGATGGCACCGAATTACCTGACCCACAAATGGAAGAAATGTCATTGCTCAAGACACTGTCGGACACAGAGCATGTACAAGGTTTTTTGGAGAGACTTACTCGCTGTAACATCTCAAAATAATCGTTGCTCCTATCGTACTTTATATTTCAGGTATATGCCCGACAGGAGCGAGATAGGTGCGTGATATGAGGCCTTGGACACAGCAAGCGCTAATAATATTGACGTTGACGAGAAGCATTGTTCTATCGAGAGGAGGACTTACGGCTAAGGGATAGTCTTCCTCCGGAGGTTAGCGGCGGTCGACGAGCGGACTAGGCGAGTAATGGACGTGCTATAAGAATGGTTGTAGTCTTGACTGGAAGAACTTAAGTCCGCGCGAAGTCGCCAGGGTCGACGTGCCATGTCGCCGCCGCCGCACAATGACCGGCGCAGTGCAATGCAGGCTTAGATCGTGTGCATAGCCAGAGGATCGCCCATGGAAAGCAGGCGAGGCATTTGGGGTTGTGTCGTCGAAGGATTTGATAGCAGGTTATAGCCGCATCTTCACCTATTTCGTTCTCTTTCCGTTGAATTGCACGGTCCCGTACTGAGGCATGGCTCGTGTGCGGCCGCACTTTCACGCATTGGTACCTTCAGGCCCTACGCTTCCATGATATCCCGTAGTTGAAGCATATCGCTAAGCCTGCAGCCCGCGAATATCTGGCCGGTCGCCATCCAGCGCTAAGCGCCCTGCAACGGGTGCGTCCGCCACATGAGCAGGTTGGCACGATCGAGGAAACGCTGCTACGTACCAGTGATCCCTGCAAAGCGAACCTATGGAACCGTTCCTGAGATCGTGCATGGTGGCGCCGAGAAGCCGAACCGCTTCGCCACGCCAGCAATGAATCGCACCAGTTTCTCGGCCGCGAAGCGATTTCGGCCGGACGGCTCTATATGCGCGTGCTTGACTTCGGAAGCCTGCATTCCGGCAGGAACATGGCATTGTCAGCGGTGAAATTTATCGAGGGTGGCGGGCTGCGGCTTACCATGGTTTTGCCAAAGGCGCGCGGGATACTGCTGTCGGGCCCCTTTAATTAGAATATATCTCGCGGCAGATTTCATAACATGATGCCGACGCTTCGCGCCATCTCATGGGCGCTGTGTTGTAGAGGTGCATGTTGAGCAGAGATTTCAGCTCGGATCCAGGGCGATAACGACTCACAGAACTCCATAGGCTAAGGCAGTGGAGCACGCCATGGCTCTGAGCAGCGCATGTCATACTGCATGAGACGATCGACGTGGGAGTACTTGAAGATCGTGCATGGCGCAGTTGTCGTGCTTGACGCGCGGGGATGGCCAGTGTCATCCGCAGAAGAATCACAGGGAAGAAGCAGCTACCGCCAGAACATTGTGAGTGATCGCACGCGATGAAAGCTTCGTAACCTAATTCGCGCAGCCTCGACCAGACAGCGTCGGCCGTGCGCACATGAAGGCAAGCAGAGACAGTGCGTTGAGCGAACCTAGTCGGAGACGCCTCGTTGTTTTCCTGTGACGTGGCGAGCCGCGGGAGACGGTCGGATGGTCCCGCTCGTGGTCATTAACTTGTGATCCGCAAAACTTTGGCATGTGGGAAAACGTACCTAACGGCCGACAACACCGTTGTATGGCGGAAGTCGGGCGATAGCAACATTGCAAAGTGCGGAGGCAGGCTTCCCAGGCTGTAGCGCGTGCGTTCTGCAGGCGGTACCAAATAATTCCACGAAGTAGGACGCCCGACTACGATTCATTTCAAAGTCTTGTACATATTGAAAGCAGGCAGCTGTTGACCATGTGCTTCGCGGGGACCACACATGCAGCTGTGATACTTTTCTGTAAGACAGACAGGCAGCTCATCAGCATAACAGATATCTCGTAGAGTTTGGTTTTTAGTGGCTGTGGCACTCACTATTGGACCGAGTGACTGGTTCGGAATGCCGTTGTTGAGTCTGGCGCGGGTCCCGCTGGTTGGGAGCTTAGATTAGTATGCAGCTCAAACCCTCAATCAACGTATATCATAAACTGTAGAGTAAGACAGCATTGAATTCATCAGACATATGCATGGCGTATGCCCCCGCAGCTTTCAACAATTTGCTCCGCAGCTGATGTTGGCCGGCTCCTTGTCAGCCTGGCGTGACTAGACGTGACGTGACATTGTGACAATGCTATCATCACTGTGACTGTCACGATTAGTCTCACCGCTGGTGGCACGCTTGCGCTCGTCCCCGTCTTCCACCTCACCACCCACCTTCTGCTTATGCGCTGGCAGGTCATTGCGACATATTAGGATGTCCCACAAAGAACAATAGTAGTTGTTTATGGTTGGCAGAAGTGGGGACCATCAGGTGCGTATGTGTCCGCTAGCAGAGGTACATAGCGACTAACGCTACACTTTCGGGAAAGAGTCAAGTCCGCGGTGAGCTTGACTATCTGCCACTGATGTTAAGCATTTCCGTCTACGTACATCTTGACCCGTCTGTTATGCAAGCTCTATTGAGTGCCCTACTCCACTGGCAAACGATACACGCTCGTATGTCTCACCCTTTCGTAAGTATCCTCTTACGATCTCTACCCGCTCAGCGATGTCCTTCAACTCTTCACCGATCTCCACGAATGGAATGCCCAGCTCCGTCAGAGTTGTACGGAGATGGGCATTATAGTTCCATGGATCCTCCAAAGACCTGATACCGTCGTCTTGCAACCATTCGAGGACGGGTTGAAGGAGGACTGCGAGCAGGGTGACATATGAAAAGGCGCAAAACGTTTCAGAACATCCTGTACATACAGAACAATGATTCTCTGTAGAATGCTAGGGTGGCTTGAAACGCAGGGTCTTGAATCAGCCGCAACCGCTTCGATTCACCGTCTACGCTGGATGTCGCCGCGTAGACGATGGGGTCGACGGCTGACCTGTCGCTCAAGAGTAAGATTGGTCCATTTCCTCTTGGACGCGTTAGCACGCGTTCTTCTGCGTTGAGCTGGGCAGCCATGATGGCGTGTTGCATTTCCACCTTGTGGGTGGTATCTCGCGAGAATCCTTGAGTGCGCATGACCTCTCGGGCTGTTTCCTTGATCCATCTGTCAGGTTCGACTGCCAGATTGTCTACTATGGCTTTGCAGAGAGTCGTCTTGCCAACCGACGAAGCACCGACAACGAATACTGCCCGCGTCGCCACCGCTTGCTGCTCCATCTCGTCCTCTACAAGTCGCCCGGTAAGTACTACGCTGCCACCATACACGATGTCATACCTAGCAACAAGTGAAGCTAACTTGTTTCTGGGAAAGTAGTGCTTGCGTGGCAAGTCAAGACCCAGCTCTTCTCAGCGCCTCAGTTTGGAATCCAAATAGCCTCATCGAATAAGGTTGCCACTGTCCACGCCGCCGTGCTCGTCTCATCGATGAGCCTCTCAGACTTGTGACTCTTGCCTCGCATCTTCAACGTCTCCGACGCCCAGCTCACTGGCAACTCGCCATGACGCCGACCATCCTTCGCGAGAGGCCGACGACTGACGACGACTCTTGGATATTCCAAACCGCCCTGCCACCACTGAAACGTCCCGGGATGGGCCTCCATATCTCTTTTTCACCTGAAAAGATTACACTCGACAGGACACAGTTCCCTCAGAACCGAATCTTGCAGTCAGACGACGCGACCAAATTCGTCTTGGTGTCGTTCGAGAAGCTCAGATTCCCTGATACGTCGCCCCGTGTTGCGCAGGAGTACATGATCCGCTTCTTCAAAGCGGGCTTATTCTTGAACGGTACGCAATACCGGTTCTACGGGCACAGTAACTCTCAGCTGGTATGAGCTCGAGTCGGGGTCTTGTAAGAGTGTGGGCTGATCAAGCTTCAGCGATCTCGAAGCTGCTTTCTTCGCCAAGCCGAGAATGATGAAGAACTCGACGCACTGATATATCGCCTTGGTGACTTTCTTAAGATTACCAGTGCTTCTAAGAGTAGGCTACCAGTTCCTAAGCACGTATTTTCTTGCCAATGATCTGGTAGGAGCAAAGCGCATTGGCCTCTTGTTCTCAGAAGCAAAAATCGACTGGAATTTGCAGCCACGATGGACGAAGGACATTGATGACATCGTCGTGAACGGAGAGACCTTTTCGGATGGATGTGGGCTGATCTCGGTCAAGTTTGCGAAGCAACTGAGCAAACACAAGCGCATTTTGTACCATGGACGACCCTATACTCCAACTGTCTATCAGATCCGGTGAGCAGAATAATTGACTGATTGACCATGCACTGAATTGTAGTCTTCTTCAACCAGCTATCGTGGCTACAAAGTGCGTGTGCGGCCCATTCTTCTACACCCCCCTCACGGTTCTGTAGGGAGTACTCGCTATCGACCCGCGGTTGACGACCGACCACGTCCACTTCCGCAAGAGCCAGAAGAAATTCACAGCAACTCAGAACGACACCTTCTCCGTGGTCGATCACTCAACCCCGTTTGCGTTCGCACGGCTGAATAACGACATTGTCGTCCTCCTCGCGAGCTTGGGCATCTCTTCGGACGCTTTCCTTGCGAAGCAACGCGGTTATCATGAGTGGCTGCAGAAAGCCTCGGACGGCTGGGAAGCAGCGTTCGACTTGCTCTGCGCTGCGAATCGCTACGCAATGGCTGAACGATTACTACTCGAGGGCATCGACTCCAAGCCTGTACGCCAAGAGATACGCGCCCTGCAGAATAGCGAGCTGGCGTCCATTCGGAAGAACGACCGACTCCGCGTCAGGACCCTCGTTCCAAAATCACGGTTTCTGTTTGGCGTCTGTGATCCCTACAGCGTCCTTCGCGAGGGCGAAGTGCATGTTCGCATCATGATCCCGAGGAAAGGAATAACGACGCTCACGAACGTCGACGTCCTGGTGGTGCGGAACCCGTGTCTTTACCCTGGGGACTGTCTCAAGCTTCGTGCTGTTCATCACCCTGCATTGGACCATCTGATCGACTGCCTCGTCTTTGCCAGTCGCGGTCGACGCGCAGCGCCTTCAATGAGCTCCGGTGGTGACCTTGGTCTGTGACCCCTTCCAGGATGATGAAGCTAATATTTACCGATTCTGATCTTCCGCAGACGGAGACAAGTTCACTGTCATCTGGGATCCCGACCTCGTTCCGAGAAAGGTCGCGCAGGTACACGATGCACTCATGTAGACTTGAGTGCTGCTGACAGTGCGAATAGTCTTATGACTATCCCGCCCCTCCAGAGCGTCTAAATGCAAAGATCGCTCGTCAGGACCTTGCTAAGCATTTCGCAGCGTACAACAGGTCTGTTTTCGTCTCAAGTACAAGATCGCAGAGTGGTTAATCTCACTTTTTCAGCATAACGATGGGACGCGTAGCTGCTCTGCATCAAAAGTGGATTCGCCTCAGCCCGGCAGGCGCGATGAGTGCAGAGTGCCAAGAACTCAACGCGCTTTACTCCCTCGCCGTCGACGGTGGCTCGATCAAGATCCCTGAGCGCCTCGTCAAAGTCCCCCAAAACGTGATGCAGGAGCCCTACGTGCTCGACGTCCTGCACGATGCGGCTCGAGAGTTCGCCGAGCACTTCCGCCAGATTGGGCCCGAGGAGTCTAACGGCGGCGCAGCGAGCGTAGATGTCGCGGAGGACATGATTCTCCGGCTCCTCTCCTCGGAGAAGGCGACCATGTCAGAATACGAGATGCTCTGCAAGGCAGCTGCGATTGCGCGGAAACATGGTATCGATATGAGGAGATACTTTTCGCACGTAGACTTCAGCGCGCTGACCGTCGCGGAGAAGTACGCTACCGCGAGTATGCTAGCAATGACGGAAGATGAGATACCCTACGTTTGGAACAGGTGGGTCGACTCGCCTCCTGTATCTGCAGTTGGGCTGATCAGTCTTGGAAAAAGCCTTGTCCGCTCTGAGATCCTGCGGCGCAAAGACCTCGAAGACAGGGATTTGGGTGGACCGCTTCGCCTACAGCGCCTATATTCTTCGTCCATACAAGGCCGCGCAGCATTCTTCGAGTACCTGAAAAATGCTCTGCAAAATTACAATCGGAGGATGATATTGTTGAAGGTGAGTCCCAGCTCACGAAATATGGCCGTCGGGGCTAATTGAACCTCGGTGCAGACCGACGACCGCTTTTCCGCCGGCATTTTCTTCCGCGGGCCCATCCCTTGGGACGAAGACGTAAGTGCACGCAGGCGGGCCTGCACGGATCGCTTGCTGACCGTACTTGTAGCATGTAATAGATGATAATGTTCTGGCATGCTCCTTCCTGCCCGAGTCGACGACCGTTATATCCACGTACAAGCGCGGCGTCAAAGGCTGGATCCTGTCTTGCTCAGACAATACGTTGCAGCTCTTCAACCGACAACGGGCGAACACATTCATCTTTCTCACTCGACCCCCAGAGAAATCTGGCGCAGATATTATCACGAGCATAGCGCTGCAAAATTTCTCGCGGTTTGTCCAGCAGGTAAGTTGGCCTCTGGTATTGAGGTTTATACATCTTAAAGAGGATACACAGCAATATGGACGCATGAACCGTACGCCAGTCACCTCCATCGAGATTCACGTCGTGTCGAACCGAGATCGGGTCGCTCATCAGCTCTTTGACTTGCGCTTTGAATAGTAAGTCGTCTCAATGGGACTAACCGTCGACGTCATGTCTAACTTCTACGTCAGCGTAGAGACAGAAGAACTCCTGCACAGATTCGACCACAGACCCGGCCAGTATACCCCAAACTCGCTGCTGAGCGTGAACTGGGAGGAACGACCTGCCGAAGAGCGCACAGTCTTGGTCGGCGCTCTCGATGCTGCCTCTCGCGTGCTGGATGCCACCTCATCCGACGACGCCCTCGGCTACTTCTACATGGCCAGAAAACACCGCGCAGAGGACCGAATGTTCCACATCTTCGAATCGCTCCTGCGCAAGGACGACTTTCCATTGCACACGGTTCTGACGGCCATGGTCGAACACCCGCCTCTGGCGTATTGTGCTCTCAAGCGGTTCCTATCGGAGGAGCCAGCGGAGCTCAGCGAGCCTCTCCGCGCAAGGCTGGCTATAGCTGTGCTCATTCAGATTGTTCGCTCCGCAAACGACCTCGGCATGGCCGCCCTCGCAGCGCTCGAGCGCCTCGCCTCGGTCATCGCTAAACTCGACCTCTCGGCCTACCTCGACCTGCTCTGGCTCGCCGCCCTCTGCGTCCGCTCCTTCGAGGTCGTGCAAGAGGTGCTCCTCGTCCTTCACGAGAGCCGGACGGCGCAGCAGGACGTCCCCGCCATCGAAGCGTATGCGCACAAGCACGCCCTGGCGATCGTCTTCGACCGCGCAGAAGAGGCCGCCGACGCCTGTCCCTGCGACGAGCAGGGGCGTCCGCGGCGGCAGAAGACGGCGCCAATCACTGCGAAGCTCC
>NW_006767634.1:2902075-2911406 GCF_000300595.1 Phanerochaete carnosa HHB-10118-sp | reverse complement strand
CCCGAAAAGGTAGATGAGGCTAGGAACCGGCAGCGGTCGGCGGGGTCTGGCGCTTTTCTAGATCTGCGGGTGGGGCCTGCGGCCACGCCACAGCCAGACTAGCGACAGACACAGAGAGCGGGGCGTATTTTCTTTTTCTCTTCGGGCGGACGTGGCCCCGCGGTTAGCGCATGGTCTGCGCGACGTTGGCCCCGCTCATTCTCTCGCCTCATGTCGGGGGCAGGGGCGACCACAGAGGGGCAAGCTCTGTGCCTGCGGAGCATGCAGATCGACATGTAACCGTTACGTCCGAGACACATCTGTCGGTGGCGTCGGCTGTCGGACGTAAGTACGTGTACCATGACTGTCCGGGATTCTGTACGAGCAGCAGCTGCGCGCGTCCATGACTCGATCGGCGGAAACGGCTGGACTCGTCTGAGTAGCGAAGAAGAAGCTTGAAAGACAGTCCAGCCAGGGAAGCCTGCTAGCGTCGGTATCACAGATCCGCCAAACGGGCACGTCACCATACCCCCTGCATTCAGGCATGTCGACAATATTACGGTCAGTGCGCGCAACTCGCCGAGTATTCGCGTACCTCGTCCAGAAGTTGTGGCTCGGACCTGGAGGCTTCGTAGCGGAACTAATGCTCCATCTCCCGTGTCTGCGCAGAGACAGCGCTGGAAAGTGATAGATTGGCTACCGTCTCCGCCATTTCCCGACGCAGCTGGATCTATGCGACTCGAACGGCGAGGCTCGGCGGTCAGTCAGAATGCGCTGCGTGTGAGGGACGATTTGCAAGACTCACGTTGAGGCTCGCACCGAAGAGACAATCGGCGTCTGCGTACCAGCGCTTTCTTCTGATATAAGGACCCCGGTCATCCCTTGCCCTTCTGAGGTGCACAGGGTCCTGATATTGTGAACTGCAGCCGGCTCATTCCATGTGTCGCTCTAGGAAAGCATTTGCAATGCCATCGTCCCGGCGGTGGTTCTCTTCTGCCTACGGCGAGGAGCTGTATAGCTTGGACGCTGCCCAAACAAGGAACATGAGCCGCCATTTATCCCATTTACGAACACTGGCAGGATGACACTGCGAAAATGACACAGAAGCTGGCAGCCTTGGCCGACTGCAGTTACTGTCGTGGGTGGTGCGCCTGCCCAACGTCGGGGCTCAAGCGCTCACTCTCGACCATTTTCTTCACCCAGAGTCCATCGCGCTTTCCATACAACGCCGTTGTCGCAAACATCCACCTCTACCTCACCCAGCTGCTCCACTACATTGCCGCCACGGCTCCGAACTCACCCGATGCGGAGGTAATCAGCCTGAAACTACGCCACTATTCAGGCACGCGCGGCAAATCATTGAGCTCAACACGCCCTGTGCAGGTGGTCTTGCTAGAGGTCATCTGACTTGCCTCATAGTAGGACTGCTAGGACTCTGTCAGCTGTGCCATCAGTCTCGTTCCGCGACCAGTCGGTGGACCTCACCAAGCCCCATTGTGTTCCTGTCTGGCGCATCCAGGATCTACTATGCACCACGCAGTCGACTTCATCACTGAAAAAGTCCTCCAAAAGCAGGGCAAAAACGAGCACCAAAAACATGATCGTCTTGACTCCAGGTATGTGAATTATTTGATCAGATATTCCGTAGAGTACACAGTTCGTCCAGTTCTGGTGTCCGCACCTTTCCGGTCTCAAACACAAGATGATTCAGAGTTCGTCGTGGGCAGGTTCCGCCCTCAAAATGGCACCAGAGACATTTGTGAACCACGCCTTCTGGTCTTTCAGGCACGCCCACTCTTCCGAACTCCCTGTGTAAGAGTACATGTCATCAAACATACAAGGGTTGAAGTGCCAAAGTGCTAAGCTGGTGACACACCTCTAAAGAACGTCTGGAAGTGCAGACCCTGAACGGAGGACTCGGCCACACCAGTGTCGCACAGAATGAGCCCTGTAGCGTGGAGCACGGACTGGCCATTGATGAAGACTTCAATTTTGCCTGTATGTATGTGCGATCAACTGTGCCCTGAAGGAGACTCGGTGGAGGGAAGCATACCATCTGCGTGACCCACAGTGTTCATCCTCACGCGCTCTGCGACGACCGTCCAGCGTCCAGGTGCAAATGTCCAGAGGCCGCAGCCAACAGAGAAACCGTAATCAGGGTTGTGGTATGATTGTGGCACGTCCAAGAGTGCGGTGGTGTTCATGTCATTCAACAGGATGTAGGCGTAGAGCTTGCCCTTGCCGCCCAGCCTGTGTTCCCCTCATGAGCACCGGCCACCCAGTGAGCCAAGGAAGCCACTTACCTCCACATAAGCCACAGATTGAAGCACTTGCATTGGCTCTCTTGTCGTCCATGTCACCATCTTGACTCGCGTGCGCGCAAGAGGATCAACTCAGCTGTTCAAGACACAAAAAGACAGAGTTCGGAGCACACAGATGCCTGGCAACTTCCCGCCCCTCTGCCACTTCCAGCCATCCTCAAACAGGACCTCGTAGCTCATGATGACCTCCTGCCACTCTCCACGCCGCTTGAGCTTGTGCTGCCACGTCTCTGGACCATGTATATAGAATCCAAAGCCACCTGGCGGTGCCATCTTGTTCCTGGGGTTGATGCTATCCTGTGCAAAGACAGCTTCCCAGGCAGTGGGATGTGCTGCGTCTGTGTAAGGTGGGATGACAACATTGTGTGAGTGACGAGAGACCTTGTGTATGCCGAGCTTGGAGTCAAACAGCGCAACATGTGCAACATGCGCCAGAGAGACAGCAGGGGCAGTCGTGAGACCCGAAACAGTTTGGGCATGTGGGATGGGGAAGAGAACGTTTGTAGCAGTCATGATGCAGGTCCAGGAACGAAAAGCACGGCCGATGCTGCGCAAAGTCTGCCTGTCCTGCTTTCGCAATTACTGGAGAACGTCCAGGAGTTGGGAATTCTGTGCCGTCTAGGGTGTTTACACTGTCTGCTCTGTTCATGCCATCCATGTAAGCGCTCCATCACATGTCACAAGCCTCAGACCTGAGATGGTGATCAAGCACACTGTACGGCCATGCCTCACACTGCGCACAGCAAGAGAGACATAGGATACACGAGGTTATTATACTGTAGTTAGAGTGTCTTAATGGGCCGACAGGCGTGGCATGGAGTCACTGGCTCTCTTTCTGCAGTAAACTAAGTGCTCTGCTTTTGATACTCATTTATGAGATCAGAAGTAAGCACTAAAATTAAAATTAAAATTGCAATATACCAGGAGCATATATATGCTGTATTTGAAATGTTTATTATCACATACCGCGACAGGGCTAGACATTGTAATCAGACAAGTGCTCGTTCTATATGAGCAAAATAGGCACCTAAGTTAGAGTCCAGCGTTTTCCACACTGCAGAGCGGTGTCTTGAGAATAAAATAAATTAGAGAGATGGTATAAACAGCATAGAGCCTACGAGAGAACATGAATGTTGTAGACAGCAGAGACAGAGTGAGCAAAATGCATGAGCAAAGCGGAACTCTGCTTGTGACACTCTGTCACGAGATGTAACACATCAGTCTGACGCGCGCATTACAAAACATCACGTCTGACCTAACACGGAAGGTGCGGAGAGTGCCGACAACATAGATGGCACAGAAACCCCAATCCCGGGACCCTCTGGATTACACAGTTTCCACACGTTCTCTACTACTCTTACTGAGCAGGCATGGCACAGGGTGGTAAGCACAGTTTTTTTCTTGAGAAAACTCAGGCAAAAGCAGCCAAACAAGGCCCAGTTATTCCTCGATTCTATGCCAATGCAAACTGAGGAGAAACTAGTGCAAAACCAGTCAAAATGGTCTAAAACACAGTAAAACTGGTGGAAAACTGAGTTTTGCCTTCAGTTTTTTTTTTCAAGTGAAAACCAGAGAAAGTTGGGGCCTTGTTTAACCAATTTTTGGCCAATTTCATGCCAGAAAAAAGTGTACTTACCACCCAGTGTAGATAGGGTTCAGCAAATACCAGTAATTACCTGAGAAGCCAGTACTTACTGATTAATAATCATTACCGCCAGTTCAGATGTTGTAATGTAATGCAAGAGATGGCATCACTCCACTACGTGATAAATACTCTCATGGTAGTTGTTCTCGTGGTGGCTATCCTCAAGGTTGGCATCTTTTGTGATTGGCATATGCTCACTCAGGTAGCATTCTCGTGACTCTCCTGAAAATATAAATTTACATATGTGTTTGTTTATGTGGTCTGTGAACACCCTTCTGGTTCTTGCCACCTGTGGCGGCTTGGGCACAGGCAATGAAACGGTGGGGTAAGCGGAAGTAACAGGATTGATCAGGGGCATGCAGCAGCACTGGGTATATAAAGGGTAAGGTTGGGAACAGGACATGTAAGGGCATAACAAATAGTAAGGAACCATTTACTTACTTTCAGTCCATCTGGTTAAAGATACGAGTAATACTCATACTGTACTGTATTGAACTTTGTATTTCCTGGTATTCATTGCATGTACCACTGGAGTTACAGATAGATCTGCCATACAAGAAGTGTACATCATTTCTGAGTCCCTGCCACAATTGAAATTGCCTGAGAATAGTCCACAAGGCCATGCACACTTGCCTGATAGTAAGGCTATGACTCAGGCATTGCCAATGCCTGTGTGCAGCAAGAACAGTCACAGTCGGCTTGTGTTGGGTCAGGTCTGCTAAGAGGTTGGGTGAGCGCCCAAATAGCATGCATTGTGAGTCTGTTACTTCCACAGCTTGAAGTATGCTAGGAAACACAGTGGTTAGTAGCAGTCCAAAACAAACTTGCAAAGCTGCTCACCCAGCCCTAGTATTTAAAGTCATTGGCCAGATGAGCTACATGTTACAGAGACTTGCTCACCTGAGGCACAAATGTAGGCCGTGTACACCTATGAATGCCAGTAGTCAGCATCCTTGAACAACATTCCTTGGTCTAGCAAGAACTGCAGAGTCTGTTGCTGTGCACCCCAAGGTGGCACACGGGCTGGACACAGTGTTTGTGAAAATGCGGGCAGGTCAGCACGGGCACATGCTTGGATGACAGTGAAAATGACATGGAGGGCACACTCAGGATGCAGCTGCCACCATATTGTGTGCAGCCCAGTGATGCATTCTGTGCTGGAGTACAGTGCGAAGCTGCCGCCATCACTGAAGGACCTTAACTCACTGCTCCCACTACTGCAGAAGGTGCTCCTTGTTTGTGGCGGCAATGCTGAACACTTGCTGGCTCTGTTCTCAGCCATGCACGCTGCTCTCCCCACCAGTGACACTGGCACCAGCAGCGTTACGGCAATGCATGGAGTCAGTGCTTGCACCGAGGCTCAGCAACAATGATGCGCTGCTCATGCATGACCAAGTACTAATCTGGCACTTGCCTGATGCCAAAAAGGTAGTTATCTGGTGCTTGAGTATGATCAACTGATGATATTGATGCCGCTAAAGCTCACACCAATTCCCCCTTCCTGTTATACATTACCAACAATTACAGGCTGGTACTTGTAATATATTGGTACTGTACTGTACTGTATTTAGTTGCAATGGTACTGGCAGTCCAGACACCAGGCTGGTATTTACTTAGAAATCACTGGTAATGGGATAATTTATTGCATTAAAATGGTATTTTTGCCAAGCACTGGGCATGGATGCACAGTCAAGACATATGTTATGACTAGTGGTGTGCGAGCCCGGCTTGGGCTCAAAGCCCAGGCTTGGGCTTGTGGCAGCGACAAGCCAAGTCCTGAGCCTGAGCTGAGCCCAAGCCCAGCCCGAACCGCAGGCTTAAGCCTGGGCTTGCTCACAATACAATGAATATCCTGATGCTATGAAACGGGAGTATATTTGAATGTAGTAGATTATTACTGCGTGTACTCACTGAATTCAGCCTCCAGAAGATGTACACTTGGGGAATAAGTCGAGTCGCAGTGAAGCCCACAAGCGCACGCCTACGGCAGGCACCAAACGGTAATGCAAAATCGTGCTTGGCAGGGGCCGTTGAGTCTAAAATATCAATATTATGTCTGGTATGTACATCTTAGATCTCTCCCACCTTATCCTGAACTCAGAAAACAGTAACAGAGCCGGTACACCCAAGCCTGGGCTTCCGGGCTGGGCTTGGGCTTGACTACGCTCTAAGTCTGGCCTTGAGCCCGCTGTCAGGCTTAGCTCGGGTCAGGCTTTTTGGGCCGGGCTTGGCAGGCTCGCAGGCTTTGAGGCCTGGCTTGGCAGGCTCGCAGGCTTTGAGGCCTGGCCCACACATCACTAGTTATGACCAGCAAGATCTTGCAGGCTAGATGACAAACAGCCCCAAAAGTGTGGATATATTGAGTATGCATGTGTGAACTAATTGAGACCCATTAGGAAAAATCTCTCCATACAATTACCTGCAATTATATGATGGCCCATATAATGTGATTACAATTGCATCATAATTGGAACAATATGACAATATGTATAATGGCACAACAATTACCAGCTGTTGTTTCCAGATTGTGCTCAGTAGGTGTAGACACCAAATTACTGACATGTAGCTCTAAGCAAGCTGCAAGGCCATGGTGCACAGATTGCCATCCATGCCATGATATAGCGAGATAGTGTCATCCTCCTGAACCAAGGAGAACAGAGATGACACCCATGCCATACCTGCTCTTGTCCAGCACCATAGAGCCAGCTTTTTCTTGTTCTCCAGGGCCCAAAGTGCAACTGGAGCTACTCGGCATGAGAGGCAATGTGAGTAGTGGTGCATGCAGTCAATCAGTGGGAGCGTCAGAGACTTCTAAGAGACTGTGACATCTGCATGGACAACTGGCCCATTAGGTGCCGGAACTACGAGAGCTGCTAGTGGCAGTGGAGGCAGAGGTTCTGGAGGAGGAGGCAGAGAAGGTGGAGGTGGAGGTGGAGGCAGAGGTGGCTGTGGTGCCACCAGTGACAAAAGGTAGGTTTGCAACTGGCCATCAATCCGCTCATCTGAGCCATCAGCAAATTGAGCACACAGGCCTATGCGCAGCAAAATGCGAAGGTCAAGTTGTCCAACATGGCCAGGAGGCTGCTGTCTGGTGTCCATTGTTGATTCACAGAAGAAGGACATGGCAACTAGTGATTTGACTGGCTCGGCTTCAAGCCAGCAAGCCAGCCAAGCCAAGCCTATGCAAGCCGGGCCAAAGGGTGCCAGCTTGGCAAGGCTTTTGACTCAGCTTGAATGTCAAGCCAGCCAAGCCAAGCTGGCAAGCCATGGCTTCAGATAATAAACTTATTGTGTTTAGTACTGCTGTTAGAGTGATCAGCAATAAAGTGCCTTCTGGCTCAGGACAGCAGAGCGAGTGCTGCAGGTCTCTGGCTGCATGCAGTCTGATGCCTGCTTGGCCACTGCCTCTCCCCTGAGCACTCTAGACTGTGACCACGCACGTGCCATATTGCCCTATGAGGATGCGGCAGCAAATTTGGAGGTCAGACATGCAGCAGGCAGACAGGTATCAATGAGGGCTGTTGTCACCGACATTCCAAGAGACAATGCCTGGCCCAAACATTGCCGACAACAACCTCGCAGGCATCAGACAAAAGCCAGCCATGATGAGAGAGCAATTCAAGTTGGTTCAGGCTGCCTGTGCCAGTAACTCCTGTTAGTTGCCAAGAGGCCACTGCAACCTTCATGCGCATTCGAGCAGCGAGTGCCTCTAGGTAGCACAACGACATCTGCAGGGCGCCCATACCAAAGTGCTGTACGACTTGCATGCTGCCGCTGGCAGATGAGCCCTCACATAGGCATGAAGTGGTTTGTTTGGGTGCAGCTGCTCGAAGACACGCACGAAACGTTGTGCTGCACCTTCTGCGGCTCGCTGGCACCCCTAGCATCCCCTAATGTAATAGGTGCTTGCCTTGTTGTGTCAGACTCCACTGTTTGCTGCTCGTGCATGCACCATCTTCAGACATTTTATTTGGTGCATCCTCTCTTTTGTATGAAGCTCAAGCTTCTGAAGAACTTCATCGACATTCCACATCTATATTATGCCTAATATTATGTATTTGTTGTACATCTTCATGTGTCTACGTGCAGCGGCTGTGGAACCATTGACAAGGTCAATCCACAACACCTGCCTAATTAGGTTGCAAGCCGCGGCCCAAGCCAAAGCCAAGCCACTGGCTTATGGCTTGCTTGCGGCTTGGCTTGGGTTTTCGCAAGCCTGAGCCTGGCAAAGCCGAGCCAAAGCCATCAGCTTCTGGGCCAAGCTGAGCCAGTCAAATCACTAGTGGCAACAAGTTGAAGAATCCCTGCTACACAAAATTCCAAGGTACAAAGGAATCAAATAGCCAATTATGGCTCACCGGACCGCAATAAGGACACAAACTGGCCTAGTTGAGGCGGCGTGTGTTGAGGCCGTGCGAGTTGCTGGTACGAGCACAAGCGCTTCTTGCAACTCGTCGGCCAGCTCCTAGACCGTACTCTAGGGTTAGGACTCCTAACCCTAGACTGGTGAGCTGCGAATTAGCGTGACTCGGGCGCTTTTCAATATATTCGGCATTTATTTTCCCGAATTTTGATTGTCGCACAAGCTCAATGTTGTCTGGAGCACACAATTATCCCATGAACTACTCAACCAGAACTACATATATTGCAAGAAATATCCTCCCCCTCGTCAGTTTCATGTGCACGGTCTGTGTTATCAGGCCAGTCAACATCTAGGACGGGCCACGGCCTTGGCAAGGGAACTTGAAACCAATGTGTCATCCACTGCACGAGGATATCCAGAGGGAGGGTACACTGTTAGAACGTGCTCCTTGTCAATATACACGGGGTAATGCTCACATCGGGGCAGTAGTCTCGGCACTCACAGATATCCGGATATACCGCTTTGTCTTCGCGCGGGTGAAGGTGCGAGAAAGCCCAAGAGTTCGGCCTAACACACATGTGCTCCCGACTGCGGCCTTGCCCGACGCGGTCTGCGCCCGCCTTAGTCACCGAATCGAGGTCACGGTCACGAAAGGTCTCTGAACTCTGAACTGACCAGGTTTCAAAAGTGTCACAGGTCACAGGGCCTGAACTGTTGGTCGTATCGCTACATTATACACGACAGTTGTCGCAACACTGTTTCAGATCACCCGTCTGCGGGCGCATTCGCATTTAAATTGACGCAGGCGGCAAATGTGGGAGGACGAAGTCTCCCCCGTCCCCTCTTGGCTCCAGCCCTAACGGCGATGATGAGGCTCGCACCAACGTTCTTTGCCCTCCTTACCTTCTGCGCCGCCGCGCTTGCGTGCCCTGGCGAGGAGGGACACGTCCACGCGGATGCCCATAAGCGCGAGTTCCCGCAGCTGCCTCTCACACCGCCCACCCGGCCTCTGGTCTGGGGTGA
>NW_006767634.1:2850471-2899497 GCF_000300595.1 Phanerochaete carnosa HHB-10118-sp | reverse complement strand
GCGCGTCCCACCACCTCCCTCGCTCCCGCCGCCGACCACCGTCCGGGCGCGCCGCCTCCTCCCCGCGGCCCACGCGCTCTACCACACCCCCGCGCCCACCGACGCCAAGGCACAGGTCATGCGCGACCTCGCACGCGCGCGCGTGCGTCTCCCGGACTACGCCGCGCTCCGGCACACGCTGCGCTCGCCTGCGACAGGCGCCGCTGTAGAAGCCCCCACAGCGGCGGCGGCGGCGGCGGCGGGGCGTCATGCCAGATGCGCGGCTGCTGGGCACAGGTGCGCGTTTGGCGGCTTTTGAGGATTGGGAATGGCGCTGATGGTGTGGATCCTCGGCTTGTTGGGGGAGTACGCGGCACCTGGTTGCGGCGGAGGAGTGCTCAGCCTCGACGACGCGCTCAAGATCGTCGCGGGGCATGCGAGGCTCATTGGGCGGGAAGTGCGTGCCGGATGAGACGGGGCATATGTGCTGGCGGTCGAGGTGTCGCCGGCTGAGCTCGCGCGGTACATCGGTGGAAATCCAGAATACCATGGGCTGTCCAGCTGCGATGACGGTGCGATTGCTGGCGGACTCGCTCAGCTCGACAAGTTGCAGACAGAGCTCAAGGCTTCCGGACGCAAGTGCGCGCGAGTAAACGTACCGTGTGGTTACCATTCCAGCGCCATGAACCCTGTCCTCGATCATATTACTGCGCTGGCTTCTACCGTCAAGCTTAACGATCCAACGTCCACGGCACCGTCGTCGCCCCCAGAGACGCCTCTGTCTCCACTCCCGAGCACTTTCGCCCGCCACTGCGGCGAGCCTGTCAACTTTGAGTAGGGCATCCACGACCTGCCGTCCAAGGACGCCGTCTTGCTCTGGCTCGAGCTCGGCCCACACCCGACGTCACTCCCGATGCTGCGTGCAATACCTGCGACGTCGCACCAGGCACTGTATACCTGCCGACGCTCAAGAAGAACGTCGACGGCTGGCAAGTTTATCTGCAGCTCTCCCTCGCCAGCCTGTACACACCAGTAATGGCACCATCGAGCGGCGCAAGGTGTCCGCAGATTCGGCGCCGTCTGCGCGGCCGACCGAGCTGCAGGCGTATCCGTTCGCGAAGACGCGCGGTTCTGGGGTCAAGGTACGAGGAGGAGCCCGCTGTCGGGAAGAAAAGCTGCCGAGGCTGCTGTGCCTTCCGCCGCCCCGCGCTTCTCTCTCCTCGGCTCATGCCTGCATGTCCCTGCGCCAGGGTCCTCCGAGCCGGCGAGGTTCTGAGACGCCGATTGACAGAGTCGCGTACCTCATCGAGGGCCGTCGAGTTGCCGGCCATGCACTGTGCTCCTGCGTCGGTGTACACCGAGATGACGAGTGCGGCGGCACCGCTTGTGCTCGAGGAGCATAGGCGCTTCTACGGTGACTCGACGATCTCGCTGTCCGAAATCACACTTTCTCCAATCCGCTCGTGCATTCTCCAGACGTGCCGAGGACCATCCGCGTCGGGATCACGCCGGCTGATCCTGGAGACGAACACAGTGGACGCTTCTCCATATCTTCCTCCGTCTCCGACTCTAAGCAGTCTCGGTCGCACTGCGCTGGCTCTTTCACCCTCGCGTCCAAGGCACAGACCAAGTTCGAAGCTCTCGACCTGGTTGCCACCACCGTCGACCAGCGCCGACAGGCCGCAACCGAGTCGAAGCACGCCGAGACATTCTTCACGCGCACCCGCCTACGACCTCATCTTCTCCCGCATCGTCTCCTACAGCCCGACGTACCACACCCCATGAAGTCGATCACACTCGACCCGAATGGCGTCGTCGACGCCTACACGGCCGTTGCAGCTCCCGCGGGACACCCAGCCGAGAACCTTTGTCGCGCACCCGGTCTTCACGGACACGCTCCTGCACGCGGTCGGGTTCGTAGTCAAATTGCAACGCAGGCGCGAACGAGGCGTTCGTCTGCAGCCGGGTCGACAAGGTGAAGGTTCATCCCCGAGCTTGTCAAGACCGACGGGCGGTACGGGGTGCACTGCAACATCGGCTTCCTATCGGAGGGCGTCGCGTACGCCTTGGACCTGGACAGCGGGGAGATCGTCGCGACGACGAAGCGGGTGCAGTTCAAGAAAAGTTGCGGTTGAGCGGGTTCGCAGCTGTCCTTGCTTCTGCTTCGACCCGGTCTGGCGCTGCTCGGCCCCCCTCCTTTGTTGTTCATCCAACTCGGCCTCGGCCTGCTCCCAAGTCCAAGAACTTCGACTTTTTGCCGGCTGCTGTCTCTGTACCGCAAAATCTTCGGTGCTCGAGCAAGTGCAGAACGTCATAGCGGCCGTGCTTGGTGTGCCGCCGAAGGACATATCGGAGAGCAACGACCTGGAGCGCCTCGGACTCGACTCGCTGACCTCGCTCGAGGCGCACCACGCGCTTCGTTCAGTCCTCAGTGTGCCTCCCCCAGAGAGTCTCTTCACATCTTGCAAGACCGTCAAAGACACCTGTGCTGCCATTGCTGCTCCCGCGACACCACCCGCCGTCTGCTCCGGAGCGTCTACGCCGAGGACCTCAGAGAGTAGTACGCTGCACGAGCAAGACCACGATGCCGACGTCGATTGCGCGGCGACCCTTGCAAAGGTGCAAGGGGTTCATGTCATCGACGCTTGGTGTCCCGGTGAAGAAGCTCGGTACTAGGTAGGCTCGTCACGGTCCCCACGCCGGCTTCTTGTCGCGTCGCATCCCCTGCACAAAAGGGATGCAATAAAGACGCACGTGGTCCCCACGGAGCGCAGCGACCGGACCTGGCTGGTGAGTCTATGTACTATGGTGCGTCCGTAGCGACGATTTAGTGTATCTCCGCCAGTATCTGCTCCGCTCGGGACGGAAGCGTTAGGTCTAGTTCCGGTGACAAAGCGAGGCGGACGTTCCTTCGTCTCTAAACCATAGTATTGCTGTTTTATGGAGTGATTTCAGCCTCAGTGTCATACATGCATTCCTGTGTTTGCGATCATGTGAGTAGACCTTTTTCGTCGGGCGCTAATCTGCGTACATCTCTGCTTCGAGGAGCCGTAGTCGTGGGGGTCATTAAGCTCGCACCAGACGTAAATCAATTTTTTTGGAGGAGTGCCTCTTCACAGGGTTTGGCCATAACCTGGTTAGCCCTCGTCTGACGTAAGTCAAATTTTGGAGAGCGGCAGGTAAATATAAGAAAGCGCTATAGATGATGTCTTACCGTGCGAACGCTGGCCGCGGCAGTAGCGCCCCGCCTTCGATCGCAGTTGCTGCCCGCCGCCTCCTGGATACTGGCTCATAAATGCACCCTTGCTTAAACATTGACGAAGTTGTGCAGAATATTGTCGGGCATGCAGGAAATAACTCGACTCTCCATAGCCTTGCGCTAGCGTGCCGTGCATTCGTCGAGCCGGCAAACGATAGGCTGTGGGTCCATCTAAAGGGTCTCAAGCCCTTGGTCAATTGTTTGCCAGACTATCTGGTAGGCACATCTCAAACTTCTGACAATGTCCTGGTGAGCCCTTAATACACATTTTGGCCCGAGTGAACTTCCCCTTATCTCTCTTGCGATGCTGCGGCTATAGACTATCATCAAGCCTCCATTGCCAGCCGATTGGCAGAGGTTTCGGACCACGCCCGCCAAGTCAAGTCCCTCTGTGTCTGTATAGATGATGTAACCGAATACGCAGCGGACGAGGCCGCCGCTGAGATACCGGCGAGGCACCATCCCGATCCCATCCTGCCGAACCCCGCACACCCGATCCGGAAGAGCTCGGTCCTCGCGAAATATGCTCCGCTCTTCATTCAGCATACGCTTCTTACTCTCATATATACGCCCAAGATGGAAGACGAAATGCGTGCTGTTCTCAGATGCGTAAAGACGAACGCACCTCTCGTCGAAGAGCTGCGGCTCAACGACACCATCTACTCGGTATCGGGTGCCCTTGATACTGAAATCTCACAAACAATCACTTCCCTGAGCCGTCTAACTACTTTTATTTTCCTCTGCATTACACCACAATCCGAGTTTCTCATACATCTCTCGCGGCTCCCACTTTTGGCTACTCTCATGCTGCGTCTTGATGAGAACAACCAAGGCTCCTGGACTTCTCCTGCCTGGGGAGGCTTCCCCGCTCTGGACCGTCTTTTTCTCAGACCTTGCATAACCATGGGCAGTCTCATCGCTGCTACATCGCTCCTGCAAACGCTGTTGTCGTCGCGCCTCACCGCCCTCGAAGTCACTGTATCACCGCCAGCCTGCACCGAGGATTTCGGACGGCTCATGTTTGCTGTCGGCCATTTTCAGCGCCTGCAAATCTGTTTGGTCCCATGCCATCATCGACTGGGGCGACGTGATCGCTGACGGAAGCATGCTCTCGCCTCTGTACCAAATCTCAAGTATGCGGATATTTGAACTGGAGTGTGCACGGATAACATTCGAGCCGGAAGCAGTTCATGACCTCGCCGCTGCATGGGAACATCTTCAGGAATTATTGATCATACCCCGTTCGACCCACCATTACCAGCTTCGTCTCGAAGACCTGGCATTTTTCTCGCAGAGCTGCCACACTCTGGAAAAGCTAATTGTCCAGCTATTCCCTGTGAGTGATGGCTGGATGTGCGACACCGGTATTCGCAGCTCTCCGTGCCTCCTATCAAGCCTCCGCATTTGTAGTTCCGACATATCTTACCGCGCGGAGGCTGAAGGTCATGAAGGCGCTTCAGTGTCACTCTAGCGGCAGTGCTGCGGCTCCTCGTCTGTACGATGTACCACTTCGGAAGGCTCAGGGGGTTTATTATCCGTATCGCTCCATGTGGCCCGGAAGTAATACTCTGTACTAGGAACTCTCTTCAGCTGTACAATTTGATCTTCGAGTCATTGACATCGGTCGCATAGATATTGCCTGGTTGGACTGGCACGTTGGCCGCGACTTGATTTCAAGTTTTCTGATTTGTCATTACATACATGAGCAGAACAAGCTTTTCCTTAGCGTTATATCGCGCGCACATGTACAAGTCAAATTTTTGTCGCCATACGACCTGACTGTCTGCTCTCTGTCGCCGCCAAGCAGATAAAGAGAGTCTGCTTATGACCATGGGTATACGAGGTTCCGTGATGGGCTGAACGCACTGCGCCTGTACTCGCAGTCAATGCCGCGGGAGAAGCGCGTGTTGCTCGAGCAGGACGACTGCAGGCAGCACCACTCGAGGTCCTCAGTCGTCGAGTTCCCCACGACGACATTGGAGGGTATATCTTTGCTCTCCTCGATGTCTATGTTGCCAACCTTGACCGTCGAGACATGTGACGCACGTGGGACGTGTCCGATATCTGGATGATGCGCTTCGCACACCGCAGGGAGAGGAGCAGCTGATTTGTCAGTCGTGATTCCGAAAGAAATACAAGGCAAGCGCAAGAAGAGATATGATCGTGAAAGCTGCAGACATTTCATAACAGCATGCAGGAGGACTACATAATAGTACATGAGTTGGCATGAAGCGAGGAATCGCGAGCGTGATTTGAAAGTGCATGACGGACATAGAGTATACGAGTATGCTTCTTTGAAATAGCCAGAAAGGAATCCACAACAGCAGGGCTTCGTTCGAACAACTCGATAATAGCCACCTGCTCACTGTCCGAGTATTCGTTGTCGTTCTCCATAAGGCGTATGGCCTTGGCGCGACGCTCTGCGGCTGACAGGTTCGAACGTACATGGGTATGCTCGCCATCAACCGGGGATGTGACCCTTTGAGCACGAGCTGGGCCCATATGTGCGTTCTCAGATATAGACCTAGCCATGGTTGGCGACACTGGCGGAAAATCAGATGAAGCGGCTGCATTGTTCTCGGTGCCTCGCGGACGCTTCCGGGACGTGCGGTCTGGGCTGGCCGAGCGCTTGCGCTGGTTCTTCACGGTATGTTGGGGTAGTGCGAGGCCAGATGCCGAGGCAGACGGTGTCTGCACAGGTTTAACAGCAAACCAACATATTATTGCAAGGTGGTGTACATACCCGAGTGCTGTATGAGCCGTCGTCGTCAAGCCACGACTCGTCCTCTTCATCGTATTCTGGAGTAGGGGAGGCTGATGATTCGTATTCAGCCTCAGTATGCAGCGCAGCGGGCGGAGATTGCTGATCTGCAACATCTTCGAGGCAACTCATGTCGCAAAGCACTTTCATCTCTTCAAATAAGGGCCAGGGTTTGCTACGATACGTTTTGTATTGTCCATTAGCCTATAAATCTTGATTATACGCCTGTACGATCTCAGTAAAGGCGCGTGTCACGCACCAGGACTATCTCTTCCCACTTGTCATCCGGAATGACGAGCATCT
Organism: Phanerochaete carnosa HHB-10118-sp; assembly: GCF_000300595.1. Classification (NCBI taxonomy): domain Eukaryota; kingdom Fungi; phylum Basidiomycota; class Agaricomycetes; order Polyporales; family Phanerochaetaceae; genus Phanerochaete; species Phanerochaete carnosa. The sequence continues at coordinate 2,893,195 of NW_006767634.1, read as the reverse complement.
TCTTTTCGTCGTCCCACCCCATACCCGGCTGGTTCATCAAACAACAAAAATCTAAGAATCTTTTCTGGAGCTAAATAAGGGTCAGAGGATAACAGACAAGCTGCATTATCATTTCACATACCGCGCGGAAGTGGCCAAAGCACCTTACTACGGTCTTCGTGGCACCGTACTTTTTGGTACTCTCAGCGTTGACCTTGATAGCAGCCCGTTTCCAGACAATGTCGCGTGGAGAACCGTATGCCTCCCCTCTGGATCCGGCCTCTAGAAGGACATCCATCAGGATCTTGTCGTCTTCCAGAGTCCACATGGCGCGGCGTCCGGGGACACTCGCAGTAGGAGCTCGCAAAGCACGGCGCAATTTGGAAGTAGACATATACGTGTAGGAGTGGTATTAATTGGATGCCTACAATGGCGGGGCGTTCAAAAGAAGATGTAGGAGGCTGCGTGCGCGCCGGAAACGCGGGCACGTGACAACATCGAGGGCCCCATCAAAAAGCATTAAAGCGTTGGATATACTGTGCTTCCAGGTAATTGAGCCTGGGCGTACTGAGCGATTCTTTGGTCATTATAAACAGGCAAATAATGATACTTCTAGTGCGAGCATCTCGTCATAACGACGGAGCGAAGCCGATGCCAACATGTATGGTAGGAGGTGTACGGGGTCGCTGCGGTCAACGTGTGCCTGGGACTTGTCGAGTCCAAGTCGCTCGTCCAACGGTAACGCCCAGTACTGTTCAGCTGCCTTGTCGCTCATCACAAACACCCCAGACTGTACTAACTCGTAAGATGCATTCCGACGAGGTTGTGCAGAATTTCGCTCGACATGCCCGGCCGAAGAAGACTCGACATTACAAAGTCTCGCCCTCACGTGCCGTGCATTCGTTGAGCTGGCAAGCGACATGCTATGGAACAACCTGAAGGGCTTGAAGCCCTTGGTTAATTGCTTGCCGGATTACCTATTAGGTGCATCGCAGACCGCTCGTAAAGCTACGGTGAGCTCTTCTGTATGTCCTGATGCCTATTCCTACATCTCGTGACCATGTGCACCGAATTCACCGTCATAGACCATTCTCAGACCTCCGCTTCCAGCAATATGGCAGAGGTTTCAATACCATGCCCACCGAGCCAAGTCTCTTCTTGTCAATTACAATGACGACGATGTTACATACGCCGTGCATGCGATGGCTTTTGATGTTTTGGCGAAGCACTGGCACCATCCCGATTCCATCTTGCCGAACCTTGCGCACCTGGATTGGCGGAGCGCGCAACTTGCCAGCTATGCACTGCTATTTATCTGGCATGTGCTACTCACTCTCGAATATCTGCCGCGAACGGAAGATGGAAGACCCGCTGTTTTCAGGCACATAGAGACGAGCATGCCTCGGCTCCAAGTGCTGAGTTTCAGCATCGATTACGAGGAATCATTGAGCATCCTCAATACCAAATTTTTTCAAACAATTATCTCTTTGAACCATTCAACTGCATTTTATCACTCCGATGTAATGCTTTGCTCCGATGCCCTCATACGTCTCTCGACGCCCGCGTCTCACTACTGTGGAACTGAGCTTTAATGAAGACAACTAAAACTCCTGTAGTTCTCCCACCTGGGGAGAGTTCACTGCATAGGACAGACTTTATCTCCACCCCGGTTCCTTCACCCATGCTACAGCAATTCTACGGGCACTGTTGGGATCAAGCCTCCCCTCGCTCACTATTGGGATCTTCGTCTCAAAGGTCTGACATTCTTCATTCGCGCTAAGCTCTCGCGAAGGCGCCACTCATCACTCTGAAAGGATTATGGTCAACACATGTATTGTTCTACAGAAAATGTGCATATGCAAATCAAACCGCCAGACTGACGCCCCACTCGCTGGCGAACATCCCGTTCGACCGAGATCAGTGCGCACAGAATGCAGGGCAAACGTCGTCGCGATCTCCCCCCTGGAGGACGGCGGTTTCGTGCTCGATATGACGAACTGACACGGATGTCATCGACTGGATTTGAAGGCCTAGGATGCGGCATGAGTAAACACGCAAGACTCGAGTTAGAAGCTACAAAATAGATTCTAGCCGAGTATATTCTGAGGGAACAACAATGTCGGGCACGCAATTGCAAATTTATGCAGCAGATGTTCAGGGCAGGCATGAAGCAGCCGTGGGAACAAACTTCGTGGCGTGGCGCTTTCGGCTGGGGATCCTGACTCCCGCGACATCTTGCTCGTTTTGCACCACCGTCGACATCCCCATTCTCGAGCCGCGTTGTCGTTAAAAGTGGGTCCTCAGTCAATGAGCATTTTTCGATTCTAGCTAACTCTTCCTTTCTCAATTTGTTGTTCTTAGTCTAATGATACAACGAGTTCAATATCAGTATCTATGCTGCATTCACGGCCGCAAGCGTCTCCTGGATCTTCTTCACAGAAGCCCTCTCGCGAATCTTGCTGTTCCAGCTGTCAAATAGTTGTGTCAACGAAGGATGCATCGTGGCTCGGAACGACTTACGCCGCAGTGGCAGGGAACTCGGTCGCCAAGAAGGTGTTGTGGGTCCTGGTGATCCAGCTGGCCGAAAGTGAGTAACCTACCAGCCGCCGCAGGGCTCAGTTGGAGACGTACGGGATGAAGGACAAGTCTGCAATCGTCATCTTCCCGCCGACCAGCCACTCCCGCTTCGACAGCACGCTCTCGAGCACGCCGAACACGCGCTTGACCTCGTTGTTGTAGCGCTCCTGCGCACTTGGGAGCTGCTCGCTGTGGTAGCGCATGAAATGCGCCGCCTGGCCAAAGTACGGGCCCTGGCCCGACGCCTGGAAGAACAGCCACTGGAGCTGCTGAAACTTCTCGTTCGCGTCGACGACGGAGATCTTATGCTCGGGATCGTAGAGCTCAGCAAGGTACAGCAGGATCGCATCCGACTCCCTGTTTTCAGTACCGTCAACAGCCATTCGCTTGCGCTAGGAGAACAATGATACGCACCACAAGGTGTAGTCGTTGTTCTTGTGGTCGATGATGGTCGGGATACGCCCGTTCGGGTTGTGCTTTGTGTGTTCGGGGGCCTTGTGCTCGCCTTTGTCGAGGTCGAGGTAGATGGACTCGTATGTCAGGCCGAGTTCCTCCAATACCAATGCCACCTTCCTGTTCGCAACCGTCGGTTAGTCGACTGGTCGCAAATCAGCCATTCCTGTGCCAGGACGCACCATCCATTGGGACCTCTCTTGCAGGTGTAGAAGGTGAACTGCTTTCCGTGGGACATGCTTGGTGGTGGATAGAGGTGCTGGGGAACAGGATAATTGGATTACCATGTTCTTTATATGTCGTCGACGAGCCTCATGCCCCTTGTAGTTCTGTGATGCTGAAGCGAGACGCGCGCCACGTGCATCATCCGCAGTACGCAGTTCTGTGTGCTTCTTCCTGCAGTCCAATGATAAAGATTCTTTTGGTAATCTGTTTGTTCTTGCTGCGAGTTCCGCGATGACACTGCGCAATCCGGCTGAAATTCAGAGCTGCTTTTGCTTCCTCGCTCCCTTTACCATCTGCTATGCGTATTCTCGTGAACGTGAAGCGGGGCATTGCTTGTATAAACACGGGTGCGTCCGGCAATCAGATGGCGAACATGGGTAGCAGGATGGACATATGAGCCGTACACCAGATGTTTTATTCGAGGCCCACGTTATATCTTGCTGCAGCCTCCATGATCACATGCACGTTGTATGCCATTCCGAGTCATCGCATACATACGCGCTTCAAGCAGGTCTTTTTTAGTATATTTATTCGCGCAAGTTGTCCCTGATCTTCGTCAGGGTGTCTTGGATATATAAGCTCAAGTGCGGGTCTCGCTGTGAATCCCGAACCCCAGACCGCGTATGGATAACAGCCTTCGTTACACCCGACTTCCTCGCAGCAGTCGTTGCTAGGACAACCTCGGAACCATATCTTGATCTGCTGTGGCTCGCTCCCCTTAACATTTTGCTCCCTCTGGATCGTACAGGAGGAAAAGGAGAGGTGGATATGCTCGGCGTCGAAGCATACCCGCGCAAGCACGCCTTGGTCGATGCCTTCAGCTGGTTCGGAGGGAGCCGCCGATCTCGTTCAACTGGGCGTGACGCCGAACACGTTAGAGATTCGTCCGACCCTTCCACTTTCAGGGTCACGTCCTTAACTAACTAACAACGTAGGTTCGTAGATCATAGAACCTACCTTCGATTCTCCTTCGGCCGGGCGTACCCAGGGGCGCGTCAACGTCGGAGATGCGAATAAGCTATGATCGCGCCGCTGCCAGCAGCTGAAAGATGCGGAGGATTTAGCCAAACTTCGTGGCGCGGTGCTTTGCTAGCTGACCCCTGCGACATCTTGCCTGCCTTGCACTACCATCGACGTCCCCAATCTTGTATTGTGTTGTCGCTAGAAGTGAGTCGTCAGTCAATGTTTCAACGAGCATCCTTCCGATTGTAGCTAACTCGCGCGTGATTTCTCAGATTCTTGCTTCAGATTAATGATACAATGGGTTTTATGTCAGTATTTATGCTGCGTTTACGGCGTCATGCATCTTCTGGATCTTCTTCGCAGACGTCCGCTCACGAATCTTGCTGTTCCAGCTGCCAGATTGTCGTGTCAACGAAGGGTGCATTGTGGCTCGGAGCGACTTACTCTGCGGAAGCAGGGAACTCAGTCGCCAAGTCAAAACCATAGGACCTGGATATCCAGCTGGCCGGAAGTGATTAGCGACCCAGTCGTCACAAGCCTCAGGGCGTAAACGTACGGGGTGAAGGACAAGTCCGCAATCGTCACCTTCCCGCCAACCAGCCACTCCTGCTTCGACAGCACGCTTTCGAGCACGCCAAACACACGCTTGACTTCGTTGTTGTAGCGCTCCTGCGCACTGGGCAGCTGCTCGCTGTGGTAGCGCATGGAATGAACCGCCTCCCCAAAGTACGGGCCCTGGCCCGACGCCTGGAAGAACAGCCACTGGAGCTGGTGGAACTTCTCGCCCGCGTCGGCGACGGAGATCTTGTGTTCGGGGTCATAGCGCTCAACGAGATACAGCAGGATCGCGTCCGACTCCCTGTTTCAACACCGTCAGCAGCCATTCACATGTGCTAGAGGGACGACGATGTGCACCACAAGGTGTAGTCGTTGTTCTTGTGGTCGATGATCGTCGGGGTACGTCCGTTTGGGTTATGCTTCGTGTGCTCGGGAGCCTTGTGTTCGCCCTTCTCGAAGTCGAGATAGATGGACTCGTACGTCATGCCGAGCTCTTCCAGTATCATGGCCACCTTCCTGTTTGCGGCCGTTGGTCAATTGACGACGATCGTAAATCGGCCATTCCCGACCAGGACGCACCATCCGTTGGGACCTCTCTTGTGGGTGTACAATGTGAACTGCTTTCCGTGGGACATGCTTGGTGGTGAATAGAGGTATTGCGGAAACAGAATCTTCTTTATACCTCATCACCCCCATCGACAAGCCTCATGTCCCTTCTAGTTCTGTGATGCCGAAGCGATTACGTGCGCCATGTGCTTCTCCGCAGGGGTACGAAGTCCCTTGTGCCTCTCCTTCTCTTTGCGCAGCTCGATGATAGGGACTCATCCTCGTTACCTGTTTTTCGTTGCGGCTTCTGCGATGGCACACTGTCCGCAATCTGTTTGAAATTCAGAGCTGCTTCTGCGTCTGCGCTCCCATCTGTTATGCGTTTCCTCGTGAAAATGAAATGGGGTGCTGCTCATATAAATGCGAGGTGCGTCTGGTAATCAGAAGGTGAGCGTGGATAACAGGATGGACATAGTATGTACTGCATACCAGATATCTTTATTGAGGTCTACGCTATGTCTAACCGCGACTATCACGATCGCCCCTCTACTATACGCGCTTCAAGCAGTAGAGTCAACCCTTTCCAGCATTCTCGTTCACGCAAACTGTCCCTGATCTTCGTGAAGGCGTCTTAGATAAACGAGCTCCTGCACGGGTATCGCTGTAGACTTGGAATTTCTGACGGCTTAGGGATAACAGCCTTCGCTACACCCGAATTTCCCACAGCGGTCGTTGCCAGCCGGATAGCCTCGGAACCCTATATATCTTGACTTGCTGTGACTCCGACGCTCTCCTCCACTTCTACTGGATTGTGTAAGAAGAAAGAAGGGCTGAATATGCTCGGCGTTCGAAGCCTACTCGCACAAACACGCACGCTCTGGTGGCTGTCTTCAGCCGATCCAAAGGGGACCGCCGACTCTGTTCACTGGGCGTGACGACAAAGCCGTTGGAGAATCGTCCAGCCCCTCCAGGAGTCGCATTCTGAAATAAATTACAGCGTGGATTCCCAGATCTTAGAAGCCGCTGCCGACCTTCCTTCGGCCAGCTATGCCCAGGGGCGCCTCTACATCGAGAGACGCGAACGAAGTTAGTCTTCCCTGCCCTCGGCTGGCCCGATTCAAGCGCGCCACGCGTAGAAATAAATCTCCAGCACCGTTCCTTCAATGGCTGAATGCTAAATCACGCTGGCCCATTAGACATATATGGACGAAATACCGTCAGCATCACCCCAATGACCAACGGCTGTTCCGGGAGGTTGTACCAGACTGGCTGCGGTCAGTTCTTGTTGCGTCCCGTGTCCCTCTCAAGATAGAGGTCGCGCGGCAAAGCGATGATGGTAGGGAATCAGTGAAACTCATCCAGGTAGATGACCTATCTGCATCCGACCCTGCGGAATCCCCCGCACCTAGTCTTCATTCGCTGTCGTCTGAATCTGATCGGGAGGAAGCCGCCCCGACTCGGTACACCGTGCAATATATTGAGGTATGGCCGCGCTCACCGTCACACAGTGAGCACTGAGACATTTTCCTTTTTTCGTATTGTCTACTATTTATTGGAGCCATGGACTCCCGCGCCTCTACGGACGCTAGTAGTTACGCGCCATACGGACGCTAGTAGACAGGTGTACATTACCCTACGTTGGTAGCACTTTAAATACAGGAACAAAAAAAAAGACTGGCCCGATTCAGAGCATGACGAGTACTTCTTCGCGGTACCGTTCAGAGCGACAACAAGGGGCGAAACTTGTCGTTAAATACACTGGCATTTACTGGGTCCCTGCAGCGCACAGTCAACGGCGCGAGCAACGCGAGCCCCAGACATTCTTGACCGCAGCCACGGCCGCGGCGCTCCAGCAGCTCTCGTGGCGAGTGCAGACTCCGCCTTTCGTGTGCTCTCCTCTGTGGGGTGACACGCGGAGACGGCGACTTGGACTTCAAGCTTCATGTAGGGCGCACGGAGGATTCGATGCTCGGCCGAAAGCCAGGCTGATCATCGCCAGAGACGGCGCACGGACACATGATGCGCTCCGTGCTCAGGGACAGGGCACTGGGGAATTGCAATGCAGCCATGGCTCCTGCGCCCGAGTTGCCCTCGACAGACACGGTTTAAGAGGGCTTCGTGACATGAGAGACGTGTGCATACCCTCGGCGGTGCCAGAAGATACGTCCTCCGCGGTGCGGTGCAATGCAGCGAGCAGTTTTTCCATTGCGTCTTAAGCCCGACGGCGCAGAGACGCTGCTGCGCCTTGACATGACGCGCTCCCTCTGGCGAGCACCTATGGCGAGCACGCCCTGAACAAGGCAGAAAAAAGCACCGCTGTCCCGCAGCTCCCGATTACGACCGAGAATAGCGGCGATGAGCGATGGGCCCGCCCTCTTCGAGTCGGCGCAGCGCACGACAGGGCCGGCTAGTGTCGCATGCCACCCGTCATGCCCCGGTGATTTTTCCGCGACGCTAGCCTAGCGTGGGTCGTGCGCGGGGCCTTTAGCCCCGCCGGCCGCTATATGGCGGACGCCGGCCTCATGCGACGGGGAGGAAGCCTCCATGGCATGCCGGTCGCCATCACAGCCCCATGCCCATGCCCACGGCGCCACACCAGAATTAAAGGCGTGCATCAGACGTCGGCCGGGCGGGGCCCGCGCATCTCGGACGGATAGCATTACACACAGGCACGGCTACGTGCGCCGCTACAGTCGCCGCGAAAGGCAGCCCACTCCCCCGCGACGTTCTTCTTCTCCCACGTGCGGTTGCGAGCTGTAGGCTTGATCAAAACGGCCATCAATGGGAAGATGCTCTCGCCTCTGTACAAGGTCGAGGATATTCAAGATAGCGTATTGGGTCCGGTACCGACAACATTTCAGTCAGAGGACGTCCGCGAACTTGCAACGGCATGGAAAAACCTGTAAAACTTCGTGCTCGGCTGTCGTCGTCTACCTCCAAGTCACTATTGGAATCTTCGTCTCGAAGATCTGTCGTTCTTCTCGCAGAACCGGGACCGCGACTTTCTGGATCGTTCCCAGCTATGGGTGCAGGCATTCCCCACAGACGACCATTGAGTGTGCAATACCAGTGTTCCCAGCTATCCGTCTGCCTTTATCAACGCTCCACCTCAATATGCCCTATATTACTCCCCTCGCAGTAGCAGAAGTCGCCACCTACCTCGCAACAAATTAGAAATTTCCATGTGCCGAGGTTACACACCGCTTTCCGAAATGGCATGCGGCATCTGATCAAGATATGTATGAAGTGGAATCGGGTGAAGTCATTGACAGGGTCAGCGCGCTGAAGCGCAGGCTCGTTCGCGACGAACTAGAAGCAAGAGCGGAAGGGGAAGGCGGCGAAGTGGTTCCGGGGTCGTCCTAGCCGCCCCGGCGTCGTGCACCAAGGTCACGATTGTCTGCGCGGTCACGGCCGCGCTGCTTCAAAAGGTGTGAGGTATTTCGCGTTTGCATCGACCCGCATAGCAAAACCTGACAATCTGCGCCAGAGTTTGTAGTACGTTATTTCTTGGAACTGTTGTAGGCTGCTGCGCACCACGGACCGTAGCCGCCACAGATAACAGCGGTCGAGCTCTCAGGGTGTTCTAGGTGTCGCAGTCAGCTCACGATCATGCTTTCCGTCGCGCTACGGCGTCCTGCAGTTACCGTATATGTATTTGAAGGCCGCATGGTGTAAACTGTGAGAACTAGCAGCCATTGTCCGCTCACGCAATATGCGAGTATGTCGCCGAGCTAGCAGGGCAAGGCGCCGATCAGCAATGGTCGATGAGGTCAAACGACGGTCGGTGCGGACGTACTCTGTTATCTCCTCTACGAATGCCGCCCGTTCGACAGATACTGCCCTCGCTAAAAATGCCTCTACCCACGTTCAAGGAATCTGTACATGAAGAAAAGATCGCATCTTCGTTTCCTGGCCTCCCTCCCTTAACGATCTCTGCCGTCTCGTCTGGGCAGTCTCAAAGTGGCAGGCGACCGACAAGCCATCCTCTATTGAATGTTACACCCAGGCATGGTCGGCGCAGCAGCTGTCTGAGAACATTTCGATGAGCTTCTATAGAAGTAGGTGTCATCAATAATCGGTATGGAGAGTGGAAAGGCTGTAGTAGTGAGGCTGCGCACCTCGGTAATTTTCACTTTGCGTCCGATGAATATCGGGAACGCTCTCGGTTCTCCTAGTGCATCTGCGTATTTAGCAGTGCCGCGACCTGGATCGGCCACTTGAAGGTTACGATAGCGGGAGCAGTTTACACGGGGCAGGATGGTCGCTGCAACCACTTATCGGCTGCCGTTCGTTCGGAGTTGTATGCGGCCGGATCAGGGCGCCGCTCCAAGGGCTAGCTGTAAGAGATCAAAGCTTCGACGAAAGGTCACCACAAGGAGGCGATGCGAAGCATTGCATTCTTCAAACGTAATGCAGAGGAGTCATATGTGCGGTCCTCGCGAGGGTGCTGCAGAGCCGAGAGAGATGAAAGGTTTACAGCCTGGTACGGCAATTCACTCGTGTGTGCTGGTGGTCGTCGATGGCTGGTAACTGCGGGATTAGGCTACCAAACAACAAGAATATTTTCGGAAAAAGCGAAAACATGCCATTGTGCCCCTCTGGCCGAATATTCGCGCTAAGCCCTGGCGGAGACACCACTCCTCACTCTGAAAGATGTATGGTCAACACATGTTATTGCTCTACACTGAAAATATGCATATACAGATGAATTCATCAAACTGACGTCCCACTCGCTGACAAACACCCCGTCCGACTGGTACCAGTGCGCACAGGACATAGGTCAAACGTCCTCGCGACCACCGCCCGAAGGCGGAGACCATGTGCTCGGTATGACGGGCGGACGCGAGTGTCATCGACTGGATTTGAAGGATGTGGCATGAGTAAACATGCGATACTCAAGTCAGAAACTATAAAATAGATCCTAGTCGAGTATGTTCTGAGGAAACAGCGACGTCGGGAACGCAAATTTATGCGGCAGATGTTTAGGGCAGGCATAAGTGGCCGTGGGAACAAACTTCGTGGCGTGGCCCTTTGCTACCTGACCCCTGCGACATCTTGCCTGCCTTGCACCACCATCGACGCCCCCAATCTCGAGTTGTGTTGTCGCTAAAAGTGAGTCGTCAGTCAACGTTTCAACGAGAATCCTTCCGATTTTAGCTAACTCGCGACTTCTCAGATTCTTGTCCTTAGACTAACGGTACAACGAGTTCAATGTCAGTATCTATGCCGCATTCACGGCCGCACGCGTCTCCAGGATCTTCTTCACGGACGTCCGCCCGTGAAGCTTCCTGTTCCAGCTACCGGACAATAAGATCAACGAAGTGAGCATCATAACTCTGGGCGACTTACGCAGCGGTAGCCGGGAACTCGGTCGCAAAGTCGAAGTCAGTGAATGCGGGGATCGCGATGTCGTTCCAGCTGGCTGAAAAGTGAGTGCTCGTTCCATCACTACATTGCTCAGGGGACGGAGACGCACGGGATGAAGGACAAGTCTGCTATCGTCGCCTTCCCACCGACTAGCCACTCCTGCTTCGACAGCACGCTCTCGAGCACGCCGAGCACACGCTTGATCTCGTTCTTGTAGCGCTCCTGCGCACTGGGCAGCTGCTCGCTGTGGTAGCGTATGAACCACGCCGCCTGGCCAAAGTACGGGCCTTGGCCTGAGGCCTGGAAGAACAGCCACTGGAGCTGGTGGAACTTCTCGCCCGCGTCGGCTACGGAGACCTTGTGTTCGGGGTCATAGCGCTCAACGAGATACAGCAGGATCGCGTCCGACTCCCTGTTTCCAGCGTCGTCAATAGCCATGCATCTGCGCTAGAGGAACGACAATACGTACCACAAGGTGTAGTCGTTGTTCTTATGGTCGATGATGGTCGGGATACGCCCGTTTGGGTTGTGCTTCGTGTGCTCAGGAGCCTTGTGCTCGCCTTTCTGGAAGTCAAGGTAGATGGACTCGTACGTCAGGCCGAGCTCTTCCAGAACCATGGCCACCTTCCTGTTCGAGACCGTTGATCAGTCGATGATGGTCGTATATCACCCATACCCATGTCAGAACGCACCATCCGTTGGGACCCCTCTTATGAGTGTAGAAGGTGAACTGCTTTCCGTGGGACATGCTTGGTGGTGGATAGTGTTGCTATGGGATTAGAACCACAGATTGCAATGCTCTTTATACCTCGTCAACAGGGCCTCATGGCCCTTCCATTAAACGCATCTTCTATCTTCATCTAAGATTAACCCCCGTCTATCGCCCTCAATGGGTCCGTGACTAGTGGACCACCGATTCCACGATGCCCGAGCGCCACGCGCTTCGTCCGCGGGCGTACGCCGTTCTTCGTCCTTGTCCTGCCCTTTGTGCAGTTCATTGATAGGGGCTGTGCGTAAGCTGGTTGAAATTTAGAGCTGCTTCTGCGTTCTTGCTCCTCTTACCGTCCGCTATGCGTCTCCTCGTGGACGTGAAATGGGGCCTCGTATATATAAATACGAGGGGTGTCTGGCGTTAGATGGGGGACATACATGGCAAGATGGACATATAAACCGCGTACTGGACATCTTTAATGAGGCCCAAGCAGGGTCTAGCTGCTAATACCGTGATTGTATGATCGTCCTGCATTGGCGCCTGTCTATACTGTATGCGCTTCGATTAGTAAGTTTTCTCGACATGTCTATTCGTCCAAGCTGTCTCTGATCTTCAATAGCGTCTTAGATAAAACCCCTGCACTTCCGGAGGACTTCTTCAACACCTGCAGGATGGTGCGCCAAATTCTGGGCGCCATCATGCCTTCGATACCTGCGTATGCTGCTAGCTCTCCTGGACTGTCGTTCAGTTCGGCACCGATGCCAGTCTCATCTTGCTGCAGGACGGCACTGGCTCGTCTGTATCGTTGGCGCAACGGGTTTAGTGAGAGACGAAAGAGTGTCTCCGGACATAGTTATCGGTATACGGCGTCCTAGTATGGTCAGCCCTCCTCTCTTGGCCGCCAGGGATCCATGATCCGAAATTTCCCGAAGGAGGGCGGCGGTCTCCTCGGGATGACACAGCGCTATGTCGGTCTCGTGAAGGGCCACCTGGCTGGTCACTCGGAGTGTCTTGTCGGAGGTACGTCACCCAATACAGGTCGGATTAGCATTATTCTGATCTTACGTCGAAGGGTGGTCTGTTGGCAGAGCAACCGCCTTCGAAGTCGCGAGACAGCTGATCGCGTCTGATATCAGTGTCCCTGGTCTAGTTATCGGCGACTCACTTGATCCAGAGACGTCCACTGCGCCCTCTAAAAAAGTCCTCAATGGCGCGTTCCCGACGAAGAGTTTGCCTGGCCGTGCTATGGAGCTTGCTCGCTTGTCTATCCGGCACGCAACAGTAGCACTGGTCGACTACGACCCCAGTCATTGCCTATGAGGCACATCTTGCTGAAGGAGGCTGTCATGCTGCGCCCGCGCGAAGGTTACCTTGTCAAGAACACCAAGTTAGGCGTTCAGCTGGACGCGTTCTTAGACGATGGAGCTAACCCGGGGCGGTTATTTGTAGGCAGGTATCCTCGGTATCAGGGGTTCCAGGGTTCCTATTCTCCACGTTCCCGGAAACCGCTTTGAAATGATTCTCCCTACGTGAGTATTTTTGCATGGCTATGTGGTCCATGTGCTGATATCAGTCTGGGTCGGCGAAGTCTCGAATGTCCAGACTCCTTGAGGCACTGCGAATGCTGTGAACACTGTTACACTAGCCACTTCATTCTGTGCTTTCTGTAATGTATCGCTATTTGTTTATTCGCGGTGTGGAGGAGGATTCGACGTACGGGTCGGCGCTCGATATATGCGGGGCTTTACGTGTGGGGAGGGAACGGCCGATGACAAAACTCGATGTCTAAACGCGTAACTAAGCTCAATGAACGATCTAATAAAACTCTTACTTAAATGCTCATGCCCGCGCTCGTTGCGGGCGAAACTCGTCTCGCGCTCTCGCGAGTGTATTCTCAATGACTCTTAGGATGTGCCCGAAGCTCGGAGGGGCAGACTTTAGAGGTGAAGGTGGGGGAAAGGGGAGCTTGCTCCATTCGAGGGCGGGAGGTCGCCTTTAATATACATGCGAGCGCTGCTCTGCTGCCGTGCTCTCGGCCGGAGGTCTATGTGTACGGAAAGCGAAGGTAAACGTCAACGAAAGGGTCTCTATTGGGGAAGAACCTGCGAATGCGATGGAAAACGAAGTAGTGGCGTCAGGCTTCGGGAATGGCGCGCCGCTCCGACAGGCGATGACTCGGCACGCTCGCGCACAGCGGGTCCCTATTTACATGCGCGTTCCTGCCGCCCTCAGGTCGCGGGGTACTCCGTCACTTGCGGCGTCACCTACGTCCTGTCTTCCTGGTCATGCCACCGTCCACCATCTGTGTACATGCGGAAAGAAGGTAAATGTAAGTTCTTGGTGTTGGCGCTGAAAACCCTTCTACAGCGGGCAAATGTATCGATTCTATGTACGTACCCAGTATATATTCTTATGTCCTGAGGTCGCTAGATGCTCAGGAAACCGTTGAATTCTAAATTTGTATTCGTGGGAATACTAGACCTGGCTTTGAAGCCGGTGCTGTGAAACTGGGTAAACGGCTGTAAGATAGCTTTCTAATCGACGTCTAGCCGTGAGAATGCCAGATTGCAGTAACGCCCAATGCTCAAACGCGAGTCTGTTAGCCACTATCAACCACGCCATACCGGACAAGCTCGCGACATGCATCCCTGCTTAAAAATTGACGAAATTTTATGGAATACCTTAGGACATGTTGAGGGGACTTCTCCAACACTACATGCTTCCACCTTGGAGCTGTGCGTTTCTCGAGCCAGCGAACAACAAGCTGTGGACCGATCTGCCTGGCCTGAGCCCCTTGGTGAACTGTTTGCCAGACCACTTGATAAGTCCATCTCACACATGTGACAATGCTTTAGTAAGGACCTTCAGTTCTTGACTGTATAACCTCGTATCTCAACTGTCGATCTCTGTAGACCATCGCCAAGCCCCCTCTGCCAGAAGAACGGCACAGACTTCAGTACCACGCTCGTAGAGTCAAATCTGTCTGGGTTGGTCACAAGGGTGATGACAACTTATTGGTGGATGAAAATGCTCTCAAAATGCTAGCACAGCATCATCCTGGCCCTATCCCGCCGAACTTTGTGCACCTCACCTGGCACAATTTTTGCTTGGCGGAATACGCCCCTCTCTTCATTCAGCGCACGCTGATTTCCCTGATATATTATCCAACACATAAGGATGAGATGTATGCAGTTTTCCGACGCGTGCAGTCAGACACTTCACATCTGAAGGTGCTGGAACTCCGAGATGGCACCCATAGCTTACTGGAGGAACGTGAGGTCGAGTTTGCTCTACTTATAACCTCCTTAAATCATCTGGTAACACTCGACTTCGATGACATGCCACTTAAACTCAATGCTTTCATACACGTCTCCTGGCTCCCATGCCTAACTGCACTGTCAGTGTATCTCACCCAGGAAAATTACGGCGCGTGAAATATTGGGGTCGCTTCGAGGAAAGTCTCCGGGAGTCGGCGTTAGCAGGTTTCAAACACCTATTGGAGCCCACAGTGTGCTTCAGATCAGAGGCCAAGTTCTGATGGAGTAAGCTTTACAATCTGAGACAAGTTGTTGAAAGCAGGATCAGGATCTCCGAGAACATCGGATTAACTGCACAACAGGGCCCATATAAGCAAGGGGTCGCGAGGCCATCGCACCTGCATCTTGTTCAACTCCTAATCTTCATTGACCCACGTTGCACACTGCTACACCATGAAGCAGAAATTAGCTAAAATTGCTGACATCCTAGGGAAAGAATTCGATTTCGTTATCGTCGGTGCGTCGCATATCGTTCTCGTAATAATCACGCTCTTTTATATCTCATCAATGTGCTGCAGGCGGCGGCGTGTGTATCAAGTCGAAATCCCCTCAATGTGTTGCTGACGTCTCGTATATTAGACCGCAGGCTGCGTTGTGGCAGCCAGGCTGAGCGAGAACCCGAACATATCTGTCGCTTTGTTGGAGGCAGGCTCTGCTCACTTTGACGACCCGCTAGTTTGTGCGTGCATCTGTCGTCTAAGCTTTCGTCGCTCACTTACAAAACGTCTACAGCTGACCCCTTCCGTTGGACAAAGATTATCGACAACCCCAAATATGACTGGAAGTATCTCACAACGCCACAACCAGGCCTACACGGGGAGCCCACGATGTGGCCCAGGTACATCATATCGCCATCGCCTCAGGGAGATATCTGTTTGACTTTTCCATACGTTGAACAGAGGCCGTGGTCTTGGCGGCACATCCCAAATTAACGGGTTGGTATGGAATAGTGATGTGCGGGCCGGGCCTCAAAGCCCGCGAGCCCGCCAAGCCCGGCCCAAAAAGCCTGACCCGAGCCAAGCCTGGCAGCGGGCTCAAGGCCGGGCTCGGAGCGTAGTCAAGCCCAAGCCCGGCCCGGAAGCCCAGGCTTGGGTGTACCGGCTCTGTTACTGTTCCCTGAGTTCAGGATAAGGTGAGAGAGATCTAAGATGTACACACCAGACATAATATTGGTATTTTAGACTCGACGGTTCCCGCCGAGCACGATTGTGCATCACCGTTTGGTGCCTGCCGTAGGCGCGCGCTCGTGGGCTTCGCTGCGACTCGACTTATTCCCCGAGTGTACATCTTCTGGAGGCTGAATTCAGTGAGTACACGCAGTAATAATCTACTACATCCAAATATACTCCCTTTTCATAGCACCAGAATATTCATTGTATTGTGAGCAAGCCCGGGCTTAAGCCTGCGGCTTGGGCCGGGCTCGGGCTCGGCTCGGGCTCAGGGCTCGGCTCGACGCTGCCACAAGCCCAAGCCCGGGCTTTGAGCCCAAGCCGGGCCCGCACATCACTAGTATGGAACCTGCAACAGCGCGAAGAAATGGATGGTACGCCTCCTTGCGCGCCGAGTTGACTTAGCAAACTTGATCACTGGATACCCGCATTAGCTGTTGGCGAGCTAGGCAATGAGGGCTGGAACTGGGAGACCTTTCACAAGTATGCGAAGAAGGTACAAAGGTTCTGCCCGCCTGACCCAAACGAGCGGAGTGAGTTCAAGAACCTGTATAAGTCCGACGCCGTGGGACACGACGGCCCGATTCCGCTATCGTTCGGACGGGATAGCTGTGGCGCCGACGCTGCCTGGCAACGCGTGAGTTTCGCAGTCGTGATTTAGCCCAGCGACACTGCTGATTGCTGCCTTGTAGGCTCTTGCGGAGAACGGGGTCGATACAATAAGCACGGCGCTCGACGGCGATATCGCTGGGACGTGGAAGAGCGTCTCGAATGTGGACCCTGTGAGTCGGAGCCGCGTGAATTCTGTTAACGTATGTGGTTAGCCCATCCTTTGTCGTATTTCGAGTGTTGAACATGCCCGTATGGCTACCTCCATCCTGCGCTCGACCGTCCCAACCTCAAGGTCCTGGTGGATGCATACGTGTACAAGCTCATTACCTCCAAGCACGCGGACGAAGTTGCCGCGACTGCGGTCGAGTTCGAACATTGTGGACAGGTACACAAGGTCTTTGCACGCAAGGAGGTCATTGTCTCTGCTGGGCACGTGTTTCCGAGGTCACGACGATTTCTATGCGCTGATTTGATCTTACAGCGCTGTGGAATCACCGCATGTCTTAGAACTCAGTGGCATCGGTGACCGGAAGATTCTTGAGCCTCTGGGTATCCCTGTTCAGCTGGACTTGCCCTCAGTCGGCACGAACGTGCAGGAACATATCGCAATGGCTGTCAGCCAGATTAGTCAGGCTTTCACCTTGTATCCACTAACTGCGACGCTGATATTCTGTGCAGAGATGGTCGAAGACCGCGGCCTGATCACATCCACCATGCTCGACAATAAGGGGCTCTCCGAGAAAATCTGGATGGAATTGTGGGTTTCTTGTGCCGGCTTATAGACAAGCCGTCCTGAAAGCACTTCATAGCGGCCTGAAGGACTCCTTCAAGCTTTCCTTGAACAACTTCTCATTCGTGCCCATACAAATTGGTTCAGAGCGCGCTGAGCAGCTCGTGCAGAAACAGAGCGCCAAGATTGCAAAGGGCGATTACCCGCTCGGACTCAAAGCGTCGTACGAGAAGCAGCTCGAGCTGCTTGAGAACCCCAAGGTACCCGACTTCGAGATGATGTTCCTGCCGTTCCCAATCCTTATGCCGCCGCCGGTACCCGACAAGCCGTACATCACCATCTTTCCGATTGTTAGCCGGCCATTCACGCGCGGGACGATCCATGTCCAGTCTGCTGACCCGAAGGCTTGGCCAGCGATCGACCCGCACTACTACGAGGAGGATATCGATCTTGATATTATGGTCGACGCAACCAAGTTTGTGCGCAAGGTAACCCAGACCGAGCCATTTAAGTCACTTGTTGTCGAGGAACAGCTTCCCGGACCAAGTGTGAACACCGATGAGGAGATGTATGGTACGTGCTCGTCCTTGGCAGTCCTGCGCGAGTAGGTGCTGAGTCGTGACACGCAGAATATGCTCGCAAGTACAC
Organism: Phanerochaete carnosa HHB-10118-sp; assembly: GCF_000300595.1. Taxonomy (NCBI): domain Eukaryota; kingdom Fungi; phylum Basidiomycota; class Agaricomycetes; order Polyporales; family Phanerochaetaceae; genus Phanerochaete; species Phanerochaete carnosa. The sequence continues at coordinate 2,875,339 of NW_006767634.1, read as the reverse complement.
CTATTCGGGCTGGCGTACGTAACTGTGGATCGGTTCGACAGCGAGCCGCTGACCTCGTCGTCCCACACAGACACGGCTGGAAGCATGTCAATGATGCCTCGTGACAAGGGCGGTGTCGTTGACCCGCGATTCAGGGTATACGGCACCAAGAACATCCGTGTTGTGGACTTGTCTATTCTTCCCATTCACACGGCTGTTCACCCTCAGGCCACCGTCTACGCAATTGCGGAGATGGGTAAGTCTTCAAACCTCAAGCTTATATACTGCGCGTGATTCTGATTATTTGCTGAATTGTGCCTTGCCGACAGCTTGTGACATCGTTAGGCACGCCTATCAGTAATGTACTCCTAGATCATAGGTCGTATAGTTACTCATGTGCCCCGAAAGCAGGTAGTGTATTTCTGACTCCGAAGTTTGCACTGTTTGCAGCCTCTGCCAGTGTTTCCGACCCCGCTCGTTATTCACTATTTGCCTGGCCCGATCTCACCCCTGTCGATGCTTTTGATTGCTTTCGTTTAAGCCTCTTTCAGAATGAGTATATTCTGAGGAAACGAGTTTGCAGATTTGTATGGCAAGTGCTTAGCGCTTCGGCGTAGCGCCTCTTGCTTTGTACCTTACACCAAGTCTTGATGAGCCGGCTTCGACTCTTTCCAGAGGTAAGTCAGCGGATAATACATCGCGATCATAAGTCATTTAATCCGTTCTTGTTTCTAGTAATACAACAATCTGAATATCAATATCACAATTATTCTACGCATTCAAAGACTCCCGAAGCGCATAGACTTTCTTCACAGCCGGCCGTTCTATAAGCCTCTTGTGCCATCTGACAAAAATTCGTATTATAATATCGGACATATTGGCGAGGATGTCACTTACGCAGCGGTGGCAGGATATTCCGCCTCGAAGTCAAAGTTGACGACAGCGCGCTCCTTCTCGACGCCGGGGACTCCTCCGGGAAGTACAAAGTTATTCCACCTGAGATAAGGGTAAGTCTCAATTCTTGAAAAGTGGCAGCAAGTTGAAGCGTACGGGATGAAGGACAAATCCGCGACGGTTGGTTTCCCACCGACGAGCCATTCCTGCTTTGATAATACGTTCTCGAGCACACTGAACACGCGTTTGATCTCATTTCTGAAGCGCTCCTGGATGCTAGGGATCTTCTCGTTGTGGAAGACGACATACCACGCCGCCTGACCGAACGGCGGGCCCTGTCCGGAGGCCTGGAAGAATAGCCACTGGAGCTGGTAATACTTCTCGATTGGGTCAGCGACAGATATCTTGTGCTCGGGGTCGTAGTTGTCGACGAGGTAAGTTATGATTGCGTCTGACTCCCTGAGCGATAATTATTTAGACTGCTCGCTCTGGGATCCAGGCGGTCACGGCACGTACCACAAGACCACGTCGTTGTTCTTATGGTCGACGATCGCGGGAACGCGTCCGTTCGGGTTGTACTTGGTATACTCCTGCGCCTTCTGCTCGCCCTTCGTGAAGTCAAGGTAGACGGTTTCATACGTCAGGCCGAGCTCTTCCAGGATAATGGGCACCCTCCTGTGTACAGTCGCTAGTCAATCGGCGGCGATAGTTGCGGCCCGCGTATTCAGCCCAAACGCACCAGCCATTGGGAGCTTTCTTGTGACCGAAGAGTGTGAAGTGCTTCCCATGAGACATGCTTGTAGGAAGTATTGGGGGCGCTGGTGGGTCTTCGATGCGGATGGAAATCCCAGCAGTGTCTTTTAATATCTCGACAAGGGCCTTTTTGTCTCGTATACCTCCTGTCTTGGCGTACAACGCCAGGCACCTGGTTATCGCACTCAACAATAGCGTACGGCAACACACAACAGCGCACAAAAGCTACTACACCACATCCGCAATCGTGGATCAGGACGCGCGTCCGCGCTGAGCCCGCGGCCTCGGGTGTAGGTCGCTCTTCGTACTGTACCTGGTGCGGTTTGCTTACATATGGGGATAGGTCTGGCCGTTGGCTGACTCCCGTGAAGGCGACACATACAAGCTGATTAGACAATAGTACTGCTTCTGCGTCCTCGAGGCTCCTGCTTTCCACGCTGCCCTCGTTCGTGAACATCAAGCGGCGTTGTTTCAGGACGCCAGGCCTGAAGCATATGAACACGGGCTACGTGTCTGCATGGAAACATAGGCAGAACAAAGTTCATCCCATTACTGTACTTTTTCGACCTGACCTGTGGCCACAGATCACACCGAGTTTCCTCTGACCCCTCCAATAATGTTTTCTTGATTTATGGCGATTTGGGGGAATTGTCGGAAAAATCGATTTGGGCGCTTCCCACCAGTCGGGTCGATTACCCCTGAAAGTAGAATAAAGCCTTGGATTTTTGTTTCTCGCCTCGCCAACGACAAAATCAAAATGTATAAGACATGGGCTTGAGCTGCTTGCAAATCAGACAAGTACAGTCCGTGGGAAAAACTGAGGGCACATGGTGTAGCTGGTTGTCAGATCCGCTTAGTATTTTGAGGTGCTGGGTTCAATTTCTGGTCTATTAAATGTCCATCTCGGTGTTGTATTGTAATTTTGTACTTCAAGTCCCTGTCATTGGGTTCTCAGCTTGATAGATACATAATAAACACATGATTGGTCCTAGATAATACTTTTGCTGCCTCAGTTATATTCACATTGAGGCTGTAGAGGACGGCTCCATTGGTTCTCATGTACTTAGATCAGTACTCTTATTTCAATGTTACATGCTCCAGCCTTGAGTTTGTGGTGCTGGAAAGAATTCGCGCACAACATTATTCATGGAGGAGAGATGCAAAAATTGGACACACTGGGAATTGAACCAGGCACATCAGATGCTGAGCGGACGTGATAACCAACTACACCATGTGCCCGTGCACATCGTAGCGAACGACTTCTCCGATTACGCAGACAGTATACAAAAACTAGTCGGAGCACGTTCTATAGGTTTGTTGTTGCGTAAGGCTCTCCATGCGGTGCCAAACGAGCAGCGCGGATGCTGTACGGTCATGCGATCTCAACGAACACCTCATGGTGATATACTTCAGCCCTAGCAACGCCACTTCGCAATTCGGAGAACGCAGAGCGGGTAATGAGCGGCATGAGAAAGACAAGAATGCAGAAGTAGCCCCAAATTTCGAGAAGCTTACGTGGGACGCCTTCGCAAGCCCCACGAAGAGGGTATTGCGAGAGACTGCTCCATACTGGCTCATACATAGACCGCGCCGAGCGCAGCGCGAAGTGCTCCGTACACCCGCGGCCGCGGGGGAAGCGTGGGGGTGCTTCCCGATACGGCACTGTGTGTGGCGATCCAGCGGCGATTGGATGCTTCTGTTGTTGGGGGCGATAACCCGGTGCTCCGACATAACACGCAAGGATGGTACTATAGGGGATGGCATAAAATGGAAGAGTCTCGTCGAGGTATAAAGAGTCTCTGTCTACAGGTTCAAATCCACATCGAGTCCCATCGCTCTCGCCTACTACAAGCATGTCTCACGGAAAGCAGTTCACCTTGTACTCCCACGCGAAGGGTCCCAACGGCTGGTGAGTTCCGACTGGGGCAGTAATCCGTGACCATTGTCGACTGACCAGCAACGATAAACAGGAAGGTGGCCATCGTCCTGGAAGAGCTCGGCTTGACCTACGAGACGACCTTCCTCGACTTCCAGAAGGGCGAGCACAAAGCTGCCGACCACACCCAGCACAACCCGAACGGGCGTATCCCGACGATCATCGACCACAAAAACAACAACTACACCTTGTGGTGCGTATTGTCGTTCCTCTAGCGCAGGTGAATGACTGTTGACGACGCTGGAAACAGGGAGTCGGACGCGATCCTGCTGTACCTTGTCGAGCGCTACGACCCCGAACACAAGCTCTCCGTTACCAGCCAGGAGGATAAGTTCCACCAGCTCCAGTGGCTGTTCTTCCAGTCCTCGGGACAAGGCCCGTACTTCGGCCAGGCGGCGTGGTTCACTTTCTACCACAGCGAACAGCTGCCCAGCGCGCAGCAGCGCTACAAGAACGAGATCAAGCGTGTCCTCGGCGTCCTCAACACTGAGCTGGAGAAGCGGGAGTACCTTGTCGGCGGAAAGTTGACCATCGCGGACCTTTCTTTCATCCCGTGCGTTTCCTCCCGTTGCTGTTTTGCATCTACTCACCTTCGATTTAGGTGGAACAACTTCGTGCTCGGCGGCGGCCTCTACGAGGGTAAACTCGAGCAGGATCTCCCAGCTGTTGCCAAGTAAGTACATTATACATAAAGCTGTTCTGCCCCTAATCCTGACATCCGTATTCGTCAGGTGGCACGCGAAGCTCATCGAACGGGCAACGGTGAAGAAAATCTGGGCGCAGAGGGAGGCCTTGTAAATTGTGTAATATTCGATTGTTGTACTACTAGACAAGTAACTGGAACCTGAGAATTCGCGAACTGTCCGAAACGACCATGACACGATATGTTTGTTGCCTGAGACGGCTGAGCTCGAGACTTGGCGAGGTGCAGAGGCGCCACGCCACAAAGCCTAGTTCGCCATTTTCCCACGAGCAACCGGGCTTGCCCTACTAAATACTTGCCGCATAAATTTGAGTACCAGACGTAGTCGTTTGCTTAGAACACTCAGCTGGGATCTACTATTTTTCAGTTTGTAACTCGGGTCTCTCATGTCTACTCGTGCCACATCCTCCAGAGCTGGTCGACGACAGTCGCGTTCGCCCGTCATGTCGAGCATATAGCCGCCGCCTTCGGGTGGTAATCGCGAGGACGTTTGACTTGCGTCCTGTGCGCACTGAGCTTCAGTCGCGCGGGATACTTGTCAGCGGGCGAAACGTCGGTCTGATGGATAAATTGTAATTGCAGCTTTCGTATATAGTGCAATGCAGTTACACATTTTTCCGTTGTAAAAGCTAGAGTGTTCGGCCGAGGTGAAGCATCAGAAAAATTTACTTCCTTCATGTGTAGTGGACCAGCTGCGGTACTGCGCGCATTTTTTTGTGGCTGCTACCGAGATCCCACACCAAAATGGTGCGAGGGGGGCGCTCAAAGCTCGAAGCCCACCTACTAGGCACGCGTTCCCCATCTCGGCCACCGCACGAAATCGATGCTATCTTGCCCCCCTGACGACAATGCATGCTCTGCGAGAGGCGCCGGGCAGGTGGGCTGCGGGCTTTGATAAACGCAATCGTCACAGGGCCCGGCCTGGCAGATACCGCGTCCACCTCAGTTGACTTTCTCCGCTCATGTCGTCGAACGCCTCCACTCAGACGGCCTCAGTCGCTGCGACGCAAACTACCACAGCTGCACAGCCGACGCCGGCGAGCACGCATGCGGAAGCCGTAGATTTGTCTGCTCAAGGGTGAGTACCGCCGCGATCGCCCCCCATCTGGAGATGCTACGGGGACGAGTTCGAATGAGCGTTCAATTGACGCATATTTTGCATTCTCTCCATCCATTTGCGGCGGGCGTCGATCGATTGCACGCGATGCAGCAGCACTACGGGCGAGCAAGCGGCAGGCGTCGAGAATATTGATGATGGCGACGGTGATGACGATATCGAGGAACTCCTGGAGGAAGCGTGAGTATGATCTCTATATTGAGGCGCCGCAGATCGCTCATGCTGCTGGATAGCGGGCTGGAGCCAAGAGGCCAAAAGGCGGCTACGACTGCGGTGAAGAGGCCTCCAGGTAAGCAGCTATGTTTCTCCGTCGCTGTCTGCTGTTGACATCGTCAACAGGTAAATGAGTGGCATGAACACACCCTCGGTTTCTGAGCTCCGAAGCCAGTTTATCATTTGGATCGAGTCACCATTCAGTTTGCTTTGAGTCAACAACGAAGACTAGCTTTGAATACGAAACATTTTATCAATTTGTACATCTACGTTAAGGAAAGAGCGTTGCCCTAGACTACTTGGCTGATCTTGCGAGGAAACATTGTGCAAGATGATGCCATGGATGACATTCACTGAGCTACGCCTCGATCATTGTGTCGTTCCATAGGCGTAAAGTTCGAGACAAGACTTCTTCTCACGAATTAACGCATGACCCATTGCAGCAGCGGCGACAATCGACAGCACTACATCTACACTACGCTACCAGCCCTAGTTCCACGCCGCCTGCGCATACAAACCAAAGACCTCGCTCGCCAGGGTGGGCGTGTACGACATCACGTCCGCGTCGGTGTAGTTCTTCTCCGTCTGGATGCTGTTGAGCACGGGGAGGAGCTGGTCCTCGATGAAGTTGATGAACACGAGATCGATTGGTGTGTCGTCGGATACGTTGGGCGCGTTCGAGGCGATAAAGTCGGGCGAGTCGAAGAATGGCAGCGGCGAGTGGAGGACGTCGTCGCCGACGCCCGGGCACGCGTCGTCCGTGACGTACCCGAGCGTCAGGTTCTGCATCGCGCGACGCTCAGGCCCGCTGCGGCGGTCCATGTTCGCGAGCCACGCGCGGTAGACCCGTTCGACATTGCCACGGCCGTACATCTCGCCAAGCTCGTAGAGGCTCCGAAGCGCGCGCTTACGCTCGTCCGCGCCTTCGCCGTTGAGCATGGGCAGCACCTGATTCGCGACGCCGGCGGTGACGTTCGGGATGAAGAGAAACGAGTCCATGAAGGGCAGCGTCGTCAGCTGGTCGTTCTTGTCGAACGGCCCAGCGTAGATGTCGAAGCGCAGCTCGCCCGAGTTGGTGAAGATTATGCTGGGGATGCTCGCACGCGAGTTGTTGATCGCGAGCGCGACGGGCAGCGCCTCCTGCACGAACAGGCTCAGAGCTGAACCGTTGGACGGGTAGGGGTCACGGCTGAGCGTGTAGTCCCGCGGCGCAGTGCCGAAGAGGAAGCTGAGGTCAAACTGGTTGAAGAGCTGCTCGAGGCCCGCAGTGATCTCGCGGCCTTCCACCGTGTCAAACGTCTCATTCTTCTGGCTCGTGTGATATTCGTAGGCGACCCGGTTTTGGTCAAGGTAGCGGCGGGTGAACGACAGGTTCTGCTTGCTGTTCGCCTCGTCGAGGTCGACGCTCATCCAGCCTATAGTCTCCATGTAGCGGCCGCTCTCGAGGGCCATCGAACGTCCATCAAGCTGGACACAGTCACGGATGTGCGAGTGTCCACCAAGGATGAGGATGGGCGTCTCGGGGTGCACCGCACGAACGGCGTTGAACACAGTGGGCCAGTTGTCCCTTCGTACCGGCATGTGTCTGTTTGTTTTATCAATGTGCCATTCTCGCAAGTATGCGCAGAAGACGTACCCCAAAAGGAGGAAAAAGTCAGGCTCATCAGCAATAGCTTCACTGAACCAGCTCTCCTTGACCATGTCCTGCACCGTCTGCACAGTCGTGTTGTGGTCGTTGCCGGTAAAGTCGTACAGAACACCAAGCGATGTGACTGAGCGACCCTTGCGAGTCTTGAACTTGACGAAGCGATCGCCAACGGGAACGCTGACGGGGTTGCCGTCCTTGTCGGCGATGGTAATGTTGACGTTGGACGACAGGTAGCGGCCGTTGAGCTTGGGAACCAAGTTCTGGAGCGTGTCGAGAGTGTCGGCATAGATGTACAGCTCGTGGTTCCCGATCGCCATGACGTCGTACGGGAGCATAGCGATGTACTTGTTTGTCTTTGACGAAAACGTCAGCTATTGAGGACCCTGTGGATCAGAACTGTGACGGTACCCACTTCGTGTCCATCGACACCGCCTGGTGGGAAGCCGTCCGACAAGCCGGTACCGTCGTGGAGATCGCCAGTGTCGACGAGAAGCAGATCGACATCCTTCTCCTGCGCGATGGGGAATCACATCAAGGTCAGCTCAATCAGAAAATCGACGGGTCACGAACTAGAGCAATCTCTTTCATGTGCGAAACGAACGAATAGAAGTCGCCGAGGTCGCCGCTGCGTGCATGTCAAGTCAGCTCTTGCACTTTCGCGAGCAACGCACGCGATCTCACTCGTAGTTCGGCTCGGGGAAAGACTGCTTTTGGTGGCCGAGTAGCCAGCCGTGGGTGTCTGTGGTATGGATGATGTTGACATCACCCCAGACCAGAGGCCGGGTGGGCGGTGTGAGAGGCAGCTGCGGGAACTCGCGCTTATGGGCATCCGCGTGGACGTGTCCCTCCTCGCCAGGGCACGCAAGCGCGGCGGCGCAGAAGGTAAGGAGGGCAAAGGACGTTGGTGCGAGCCTCATCATCGCCGTTAGGGCTGGAGCCAAGGGGGGACGGGGGAGGCTTCGTCCTCCCACGTTTGCCGCCTACGTCAATTTAAATGCGAACGCGCGGGTGATCTGAAGGCCGTCCACGGAAAAAAAATTGGATTCCTCTTGACAAAGAAGCGTCTTACCCCAATAACGACGCGATAGCGAACGTGAGGAGCGGGAAGGCGGTTGGCAGACACGTGTGTCTGTATGTTAATAAATCTGAGAGAGTTGTGCCGAACGAGTGCGGATCACGAGGTGAATAGACGTCGTCGAGTGTGCAAGGGACCCGGGGAGCATGTGCTTTACGACACCTGCCACCGGGAAGATGAGCTAGTGGGGGAACCACCATCCCTAGCCGGACAGCCTTCGGATTCGTCTGATGAGCACAGGCAGCGTGCTAGAAAGGAAGGTGCAGCGATTTACAGCGCAAAATACGACGCAGATAAACGACTGCTTACGTCCGTCTTGAGGCCCTCGAGATGAAAGGAAGCACTTTGACGCTAAACCGTTTTGAACATCTGCACTTTGTGCAGGATGCCGGGGCGACTATTGATTAGTACTGACTCCTGAGTACCTCACGGGCGAGATAGGTCACAAAGTACGTGAAAATAAAGAACTCTTGACAAACTCAAAACGTAGGCTGACATGTTACGAAGGACGATCGTGGTAGACGAGAGCAAATTTCAATTGAATGAACCGGTCTCGGCCAAGGGACCCTTGCGCAGGCCAGAAGATCCACTCGTAAAAGCTCGATTGCTGCCGTGCTTGTATTCCAGCGAATGATAGCGTTAGATAACACATCTGAGGACTGCGACAGGAAATAGGTGGTCGTTGATGGGAGAGTAGTGAAAGACGCCAAAGCCTTGAGATATTTAAGGCTTCAGCTTACCGAGTCAGCTTACAGCAACTGAGGGAGTAATAAAGCGGCTTGAAGTTTGGTAAAGCCAGTAAAGCGTAAATAAGGTTTAAAGATAACAAAATCAGCTTACCGGTCTCAATTGGCTCACACGTGCGTACTCAATATATTCACACTTTCGGGGCTGTTTGTCATCTAGCCTGCGAGATCTCGCCGGTCATAACGTATGTCTTGACTGTGCATCCATGTCTGCTCAGTATGAGTAGTAGAGAACGTGCGGAAACCGTGCAACTGCGAAAGCAGGACGGGCAGACCTTGCGCAGCGTGGGCCACGCTTTTCGTTCCTGGACCTGCATCATGACTGCCGCAAACGTTCTCTTCCCCATCCCACATGCCCAAATTGTTTCGGGTTTCACGACTGCCCCTGCTGTCTCTCTGGCGCACGTTGCGCACGTTGCGCTATCCGACTCCAACCTCGGCGTACACAAGGTCTCTCGTCACTCGCACGATGTTGTCGTCCCACCTTACGCAGACTCAGCACATCCCGCTGCCTGGGAGGCCGTCTTTGCGCAGGGTAGCATCAACCCCGGGAACAAGACGGCGCCGCCAGGCGGCTTTGGGTTCTATATGCACGGTCCGGAGACGTGGCGGCACGAGCTCGAGCGGTGTGGGGGGCGGCAGGAGGTCGTCATGAGCTACGAGGTCCTGTTTGAGGATGGCTGGGAGTGGCAGAGGGGCGGGAAGTTGCCGGGCATCTGTGCGCTCTGAACTCTGTCTTTTCGTGTCTTGGACGACTAAGTTGATCCTCTTGCGCGCACGCGAGTCAAGACGGCGGCATCGGCGCGTTCGCGTACGGGTGCAGCGGCGGACGACAAGAGAGTCGATGCAAGTGCTTCGATCTGCGGCTCATGTGGAGGTAAGTGGCTTCCTTGGTTCACTAGGCGGCCGGTGCTCACGAGGGGAACGCAGGCAGGGCGGCAAGAGCGAGCTCTATGCCTACATCCCGCTGAACGACACGAACACCGCCGCGCTCTTGAACGTGCCACAATCACACCGCAACCCTGATTACGGTTTCTCTGTTGGCCGTGGCCTCTGGACGTTCGCACCGGGACACTGGACGGTCGTCGCAGAGCGCGTGAGGATGAACACTGTGGGTCACGCAGATGGTATGCTTCCCTCCACCGAGTCTCCTTCAGGATACGGTTGATCGCGCATACACACAGGCGAAATCGAAGTCTTCATCGATGGCCAGTCCGTGCTCCACGCTACAGGGCTCATTCTGCGCGACACTGACGCGGCTGAGTCCTCCGTTCAGGGTCTGCACTTCCAGACGTTCTTTGGAGGTGCGTCACCAGCTTACCACTTTGGCGCTTCAACCTTTGTACGTTTGATGACATGTATTCTTACACAGGGAGTTCGGAAGAGTGGGCGTGCCCGAAAGACCAGAAGGCGTGGTTCACGAACGTCTCTGGTGCCATTTTGAGGGCGGAACCTGCCCACGACGAACTCTGAATTATCTTGTCTTCGAGACCGGGAAGGTTCGGAAACCAGAACTGGACGAACTGTGTACTCTACGGAATATCTGATCAAATAATTCACATACCTGAAGTCAGGTCGCCAGCAGTGACATCTTTTCCCTCTGCAAGACGATCATGTTTATGGTGCTCGTTTGTGCCCTGCTTTTGGAAGACTTTTTCGACGACGAAGTCGACTGCGTGGTGCGTAGTAGATCCTGGACGCGCCAGACAGGAACGCGATGGGGCTCGGTGAGGTCCACCGACTGGTCGCGGAACGAGGCCGATGGCACAGCCGACAGAGTCTCAGCAGTCCTACTATGAGGCAAGTCAGACGACCTCTAGCAAGACCACCTGCACGGGGCGTGTTGAGCTCAACAATTTGCCGCGCGTGCCTGAACAGCGGCGTAGTTTCAGGCTGATTGCCTCCGCATCAGGTGAGTTCAGCATGTCGGCATTTCGGTACCCTCGAACTAACTTTCGAGCAATTCTCGCTTCACGTGGTAACAAAGAGAATATTCTTGAGCTGCAGCCGTGCGAGCAGCTGCTGCGACTCGAATATCCAATGTCGTAGTTAATCTTTGCTACACGACAGTTTCCCGGAGGAATCATGTATAGCCGGAGTCTGGGATACTTGAGAACATGAGCGTGAATTTCGATTATTCGATGAAGCGAAGCTTCTCTATGTGCCATGTAAAAGCTAACACTACCATATATTAGGTCACCGCTGACATCATCTGTCAGATGTTCTGCAAAATTCGATCGCGAGGACCGATGGGCGGTCCGGGTCGCCTGCACTATACGCCCGCGTACCCTCGATCATAGGTGGGCCAGCGTCGCGCAACCGTATTTTTCGTCAACGACGGCAGCTTTGCGCAGGGTCATACGAGCGATCGCTGGTCATGAAGGTCGTCGCGTTACTGGTGAGACAAGACCCCACGGGGTTGTGGAGACCGCGCGCGACGATACGGTCGTTTCAAGCAATCCTCGAGTGCGTCAATCAGCGTCCCCCACATGCTTCTTTGCATGCTGCTTCTTGTTCCTGGGTCTGCTGACCTTCTAAGCCCACAGGCGACCTGCTGTTTGTGATGCATATTCGCTCTGCCGTCCGTCGGCTCCTAGTCGGCTCTCGCGCTGTTCGAGAGGGATCCCGCCTCGTCCAATGGAAGTGGCGCGCCCCTGCGCTCGTTTTGGGTGCGAGGACCTGGACCGGGTCGCGGCTCGCCACCCGGTGCATTCTGCGTGCTGTCGGCCTCCAAATGCAGCAATCAGAAAGGTCCGGGGGACCCTCGATGTCAGGTTGTCAATATGCTGATGGTCTCACTAGCTTTCACACCACCACCCCATGACAGGCCCGCAAAGTACGGCTGCGTATATTGGGGGTCTGATGTGTTGCATTAGGCACGAGTCACACGGCCCGCCGCTATAAAGCGGACGTAGAGCTCAAAGGTGAGGATTTTCCGACAACTCGTCCTCCACTGCTCCCCACACCTCTGATCCTCGCGAGGACAAGTACGAGCAAGCAGTCGTCACTCAAGATGGGAAAGGCTGTATGTTTTCTGGCGTGACCGGCAACAGTACTTTGTGGCGCTGACACTCCTTTCCATTTCCCGGCCGACAGTACAGTGCACGCATCGCGTCGAACCCTTACATCGTAGGCTCGTTCGCATGTATCGGCGGCGGTCTCTTCGGTCTGGACATCTCGTCCATGTCCGGAGTGCTCAGCGTGCGTTGTGTTCACATTTTCGCTTCCACCTTACCTCATCTGACGCACCACCACAGAATGATGCCTATATGGACACGTTCGGTAACCCGGGCTCGAACGCCCAGGGAGCCATCGTCGCAGCTATGCCCGCCGGCTCGCTCGTCGGTGCCCTCATTGTCAGTAGCCTCGCGGACAAGATTGGCCGCAAGCGTGTCATCATTATCTCCGGATGGATCTGGGTCATTGGTAGCATTCTGCAGTGCGCTGCAGTCGTACGTCACCCGTTCCCTTTATTACAAACAAATCTAGAGAGCTGATCATTGGATGCAGGACCGCGGAATGCTTGTCGCAGGCCGTGTTGTCTCCGGTATCGCCGTCGGTCTCGCCTCCGCCGCTGTCCCGCTCTATCAGTCTGAAATCACCGCACCCGCCATCCGTGGCCGCCTCGTCTCCATGCAGCAATGGTCCATCACCTGGGGTATCCTTCTTCAGTACTTCGTCGAATTCGGTTGCTCGTACATTAATGGCACGGCATCGTTCCGTATTCCTTGGGGTCTGCAGATGATACCCGCTATCATCCTGAGTCTTGGCATGTTGGTGTTCCCGGAGGTGTGTTTCCTCCCGCGTTCTCTCACCGAGACAGCTAAAGCTCACCGGTTCTCGACAGAGTCCGCGTTGGCTCATTGACCATGACCGGACGGACGAGGCACTGGAGATCCTAGCGGACTTGCATGGCCAGGGCGACCCACATGTACCGCTCGTTCAGCTCGAGTTTGCGGAGATCAAGGAGCAGGTCCGCTTTGAGCGTACTGAAGGCGCCAAGTCCTACCTCGACCTCCTCAAGCCCGGCATCTTCAGGCGTGTCGGCCTCGGCATGAGTCTGCAGATGTGGAGTCAGCTGAGCGGTATGAACATCATGATGTAAGCCAGAGTTCATTCCGCTTCGTGGACAGCAGAGCTGACAGATCCACAGGTACTACATTATCTATGTCTTCCAGGGCGCTGGTCTCACTGGTCGCCGCGGAAACCTCATTGCGGACTCGGTGCAGTACGTGCTGAACGTCGTCTTCACCATTCCTGCCATCATCTACATCGACCGCTGGGGCCGTCGCCCCATGCTCCTCATCGGTACCTTCCTCATGGGCTTCTGGCTCATGCTAGTAGGTGGTCTGCAGGGCGGCTTCGGACAGTGGGGCGAAGTCAGCGGATCCCGTGAGTTCCATCGCCGATGCCTCTGGTGTTCAGCGCACTGACCAGATATTGTCGTTATGCAGGCGTCTGGGTCATCGAGGGCCACGACAGTGTCACGAAGGGCATTATTGTCTGCTCGTATCTCTTCGTCTGCAGCTTCGCGATCACGATGGGCCCCGTCTCGTGGACGTACCCGGCGGAGATCTTCCCGATGCGCGTGCGTGCGAAGGCGGTCTCGGTCTCGACGGCGGCGAACTGGCTGTTCAACTTCGCGCTTGCGTGGGCGGTGCCGCCAGGCTTGTCGACCATCGCGTACCGGACGTACTTCATCTTCGGCGCGTTCAACTTTGCCGCGTTCATCCACATCCTCTTCTGCTTCCCCGAGACGGCCGGCCGCACGCTCGAGGAAATCGAGGACGTCTTCACGCAGGGACACATCTTTACCGCTTGGCGCGTCGACAGGCACGTCGGAGAGAAGACGCTCGAGCAGGTCATCAACAAGGAGCAGGTCGACTCGCAAGACGACCACTACTCCGAGAAGGCGTAAACGGGCTTGCGAGTCGTTATGGACGAGACGAAACTCTGTTATGTTTGAAGTCACTTCACCCTTCTTTGTGCTCTTATCTTCTACCGCATTGCCTCTTGTATGTTCCGTACTTCGTACCAGTATCATATGCATTCTTCTTTCCTGGAAGCTGTTGCCACGAAGGCGAGGCCGGCTCGGAGGGCGCTTATATGGGCGGCGCATCAAGCACTTATGGTATGGTGTAATTGGTTATCACACCTGCTTAGCACCCGACGCGACGGACTTCAATACCCAGTGTGCCTAGCTTTTTAGCTCCATCTTTTCCTCGCGGTGCTCGACATCTGTCACCTGCGTTCATCATCTGATGTCGACTTTTTATTCCGTTCAGACCCTCTCTGCAGCCTTTTGCAGTGTAGGGCCACAGAAAATTTCACGTAGGTGGCTATCCATGCACCCAAACGAAGGATATGCGGTGTCGCACGTTCTACTGACTGCCGCTACATCCGTGTATTAGGTTGACCTAAGCTCAGGCCCCTATGCGGCTTTTGCACACTGCCATCTCTCGTTTGCTTCCATTATCAGAAGCCATGCGCGTTCGGAGGTACACGAGAAGCCGCTTCGCAAGATCAACTCTGAAGCACCGACGGAATAGGGTGGCGCATTTGCGCTGGCGAAGCGGAAAGCGGGATGCTCCCTGATGCTTGTGAAGTCGACATATATGAGACACCCAAGCCCGGACCCAACCTTCTAGATTTTGTTCTCGGTTTGCTGGTCAACCACGATATGTATTCTCTCCTGGTTCTCGAATGCGCGGCTCTGCTGGCAGAAGCCGTGGTGTATGGTGCGTCACTGTTTTATTCCTGCACTGTTGGGACGTCTGTAATCAAAGAAATCTAGGTATTTATGCTGTCACGTTTTCGGTGACGATCGTCGTTCTTCTGTACGTCCTATTTATTCAGCGGGGTATCTTCAGGCCGACGGATGTAACGCAGCTCGAGGAAAAAGTCACCCGCGCTGAGCGCTGTCACTATTGCGATGTTCGCGCTCTCTACGGCGCACTTGGCCATGCTTGCATCGTCCATTCTTCGTCATATTCATGACGGCGACATTGAAGAGCAAATGAAGTTTCGAGAACGCGCTTATCCGGAGCCATACCTGCAGATTGTCTTGGAGTGCGTGAACGTAAGGCCCTTAACCTCTGCATTCAGTCCAAGTCAAGGCCGCTGATCATGCTCCTAGTGTATCCTGGGAGATGGCATCATAGCGTGGAGAGCCTGGGTCTTATGGAACCGCAACCGACTGGTCATTGCCCTTCCCGCGGTTCTGCTTGTGGGAGCTCTGGGTGAGCCACGGCGAATTGCGGAGAAGGAAATACTTACGCTAGTTCTTCTTCATAGCATCCAGTGCTGGCCTTTGCTATGCCGTCGTGGTTGCACCTGCGGGAGTTGACACGTTCACGTCCAGCCGGGTGCAACACTGGGGCGCCGCCACCCTCGGCCTGACCTTCATCACGAACCTATGGGGCGTGATCCTCATTGCACTGCGGTACCGGTACGAGAACACGTTCACCTGAAACAGCCGCGACATTGATCTTCAATCCCTACTTCCGCAGCGTGCACCAGAAGCACATCGCCCCGGTGCTCGGATCACACAGGCCGCAGGCCCACTTGTCATCACTTGCTGTGCTCTTGTTCCTGCTCGAGACCGGCAGCCTGTACTGTTGCACGCTGGTGAGTTTCAGCTGGAGCGATCTGTCAGGGCAGATCAAAACAAGCTGACGGTTCCGTATCTGCTGCAGATTGCCGTGGTCATCACGTTCGTGGCGCGCACGGACGGCGTGTACGTGGTGCTGGACCTGTTGGCGCAGTTCACGGTACGTCTGTAGGCGCACAGGGAAAATCGTACTAGAGCTCACAAGGTGTTCGTTGGCTGCAGGGCATTTATCCGACTCTGATAGTCGTCTTGGTCAGTCTCCGGCAGACGCAGTCCAGCGACGTCGAACGAATGGAGAGCGTTCTCATACCGGAGATCGTTGAGAATGATCTGCCATAGCAATGCGATGCGGAACAGGCACCTTGAGAATTTCCCGCGCTCATAGCTGTCATGATCAGCGGCTCGCGAAGGCCGCTAGCGTCAAAAAGCTCGTATTATCCACATGTATTCTCAGACTCGCTCGTTAACATGCAAAGACACCGACGGTGTGCCCCTTATTCAGGATAGCAATCGCCTGGTCGATATCTACGAACCAGCCGAAGCCCTTATCGTTGTTACCCGTACCCGTGGAGACCTGGTACATCAGCGACTTGAGCGCGGAGGTGTACGGGAGGCCCTGCACGTGGAGGTGCAGATGATATATGGAATTGAACGGCGGGATCACGTAGCCCATGCTATACCGTTTTTGGTCAGAAGAGGCGGAGCGAAGTCTGGAGGTGGGCATACCGGCGCAGGTCCTTCGCGACGTTCAGCTGGTCCAGGATGGAATGTCCGATCTCGTTCATGCGTTCAACTGCGGAATTGTCAGCGCGCAAGCGACGAAGAGGAGAACCTATTCAGACCTAGCGCCACATCCGCCTGGTGCAAAGACTTGATGCTATCTGTGGACGTTTGAGTCAGCGACGACGATATCTCTGGATGCAAGCGCACCGATGTGCCTCTTGGGGATGAGCAAGACGTGATGCTGAGCGGCCGGGCTACGATCGCTGAAAGCTATGAACTCGTCGTCCTGAAAGAAACGTCGCTTGAATCAAGCCCTTCAAGCATGAATAAACTTGATGTACTACCTCCCAGACGATGTTGAAACCCCGAGCTGCGCTAGCATTGCAGAAGACACATCCGGGTTTTGTTTGCTGAGTACTCATTCTGGAGACACGATAACTGGTTAACAGACAGACGAAGTTCAACCTAGCGGCTTCTTATGTGTAAACCTTCGATCGCAACAAGCTTCTTACATCAGGTGATGATCACATAGCTGGGCAAGAGCGCACCCGCAGTGGAGGCGCCGCAAGACAAGCAGCCAGAAAATCACATTCTGCATGGGACACTCGGTACAACGACGGGATGCTGAGACAGCTCCCGGCGCCGGAGAGGAAGCTTAGAGCGTCGATATCTCCAAATGTGCCACATCCTACATTGAGGCTCCTCTAAGATCCTTGGGAGAAAAATCTCGATACAGCAGCAACAATTAGCGATCGCACTGGGATGGCTCCGACACGCGTCAGATCAGCTGGGGATGAGGCCGGAGAGCTGGGCGGACGTGAGTCGGAGAAGTGTATGAACGTGATGTTGAAATTGCACATGCTGTACAGAGAAACTAATCGTTGCATCGCTAAAATGGATGAGAAAGAGGCGGTCGAGACTGTGACGCACGACAAGGTAGTCATGGTGTCGGGTCCGAAGTTTAAGGTCTTACAGGGTTAGGGTCTTCGACTAAGGCAAGGCGTTGGTAATCAGCACCACTTTCCAAAGAGGCATAGCCGGTACGCCATCGGAGTCGTCGAGGGGTTTGAGTGTCAGATGGTGAACATAGCTCGATAGAGGCGCAGCGTCCGAAACACCGTCTCTGGACAAGAAAGAGAGGGTCTCTTGGAGATTTTGACCTTGGGCTCTGGGGTCCAGCTGTAGATTGTTGGAAAGACAGTGCCGAGATGCTCGTCTCCACGAGCGACTAACTAGGGCGCAGGAGGCCCAACATCCGGTGATTGTCGTGGAGATGCTCAAGAACATAATCAGCGAGTTCTTAAGGGAGATGGGAGAATGAAATACAGACAGTAGCCCCGCAATCCTCCGGAAATGTGATGAGCAAAATTTTGCAAGGAATATTGCCGGAAGACCTTACCGTCGATAGCGGATGACGGTTTTAACAGCGACAGCCTCCGTGGAAGGCCGTTACTTTGTGGCGCCTAGATTAAGTGATCCGGACTGATCCTGCTCTGGGCGTTTGCTTCACAGGGGCAGCTTTCTTCATGCCTTTCACTTAGTACTGGGTATAGGTCGGTGCGTGCGCGAGCCTATCTAGCCGTGGTCTGATTTCTGACATATTATGTGCACGATATTCAGGGCAACTCTGTTCCTGTTCTGTTTAATTGCAGCACGTTCCCCGAGTCCGACCGACTTCCAAACCACGAACGTGCGTTTGGGCATTTGGAGAGAAATATTGCAAACGCGCTGCGGACATTCCATGGACGTTTTCAGAGACATGGCAAATAGTACACCAATTCGAAACGTGTTATGGGTATGATGAGCGGAAGGATACCACGACGATTCCCTGCAACCAACCCCTCGTTCTCGCATAGGCCCATATACCAAAACTCGCTTTGGAAAGTCTCTCCCATGAGTGCTCTTCGCGGTGCCTCGATCTTCTCACGCTTAGGTCTAGGTCCTCCGAGTGCTCGGCACACCCAGCAGATATATAACCTCTGCGGCTTCTAGTGCTGGGAATTATGACGGAGTTTTCAGACACTGCAAACCTCTGAACACGAAGATGATCGCCATTCCGTCTATCCTGGTCGCGTTCTGCTGTTTCGCGAGTGCTGTAGCGAGGTTCAACCCGCTGCACCACTCAGGACCTGCGGCACCATACTTCGACGCGCCCCACGAGGACGGCATACCGGAGAGTACCCCAGACGGCTGCGTAGTCGATCAGGCGGCTTATATCCTCCGACATGGAGCGTACGTAATATCTAAACAATCTATGAGCAGTTGCACTAAACTTTCCTTAGACGGTATCCTGAACCAAGCGACTTCACTGGCTGGCAAACACTCTTCCAGAAGTTCCAAAACGCGACATACACCGCTACTGGACCACTCAAATTCATCCCGACCTGGGTACCCCCCGTCGATGACCCGGATCACGAGCCTCTCTTTCTAACGTCCACAGGCGCTCTGGAAGCCTTCCAACTCGGTGTCGAGTTGCGACAGCGCTACCGACTTACACCGGGCGGTAACAACTTCACGGTTTGGTACGCCTCTTCCTGGTGACAACATGATCGTGTGTTCACCCATGGCTAGGTCCGCCGGCCAGCAGCGTGTAGTCGACACAGCTACATACTTTGTGCGCGGCTATCTCTCCCAAGGGAATTACCTGACAACACCAGACGAGAACCGTGGCTCCGTCGTCGTCATGCCCGACTCTGTGAACTACACATTCGCGGACTCGCTGACATCCTCAAATGGCTGCCCCAACTTCAACTCGGGAAACAACGGGTCGGCGCAGCAGAGTACCTTCGCCGCGACGTACCGGCAAGGCATCGCAGACAGGCTCAACCAATACCTCGACGGCCTGACTTTGGACGCTACGGATATCGGACCCATGCAAGACCTCTGCGGCTTCCAGACTGTGATTGATGGTGATATGAGGTTCTGCAAGGTCTTCGAAGGTGGGCGCCATTTCAATGCAGGGTCGATGTACACGCTTATCTTTTCTAGATCAGGAATGGCGTGACTATGAATACGGTGCCGATTTGAACTACTATTACGGGTGAGCAGCGTAGCTGAGTTATGTGGCTTGCGCTTGTGCTGAACTGCCTGCAGTTCAGGACCCGGCAACCCATTCTCCGCCACCGTAGGCTTTGGCTGGCTTCAGGCTGTCACTGATCTCCTCGTCGCTGGACCAAACGCTACGATGCCGAATGCTACTTTCACACCACCTCCGCTCGTCACGAGCTTCACGGTAAGTTCATAACGTAACCATTCAGGGCTGCATCGCTAACGCGCCGGCAGCACGACAACGACCTCCCAGACATCATCGCCGCCCTCGGAATCTGGAATACCTCGGACATTCCCGGAGTATACCCGCTGCCAAATGACCACATACCCGAAGGCCGTCGTGAATTCGTCGCGTCGCATCTCGTCAGCTTCCGTGGATACGTCGCCTTGGAGCGCCTCTCGTGCGGAGCGACGCTGCCAAGCACGGTGAACCACACCTCTGGGCAGCTCGTCCTCCTTCCCGGTGAGGGCACCGACGCGCAGAAGTTCATCCGCGTCAGAGTAAGTGTCCCCTGTTCTTTGCGTGCGAGCCCTGAGCTGACGGCGATGCTCTGCTCGCAGGTCAACCACGCCGTCGTCCCGCTACCCAACTGCACGTCGGGGCCGGGCTTATCGTGCCCGCTGGCGTCGTTCGCGGACTACGTTTACAACGAGCGCGCTGCCGCCGCGGGCGACTTCATCCAGGTCTGTGGCCTGCAGAATGTCTCGAACGCGACGGGCGCGATAGACTTTTTCACGCAGGTGCCGTCCGTGAACGCCCAGTCCGTCGTACTGGAGCTTCCGGTTCTCTGAGCTTTCCTGTTTCGCTTGCGCCATTCAAAGACAGTCATCTCTCCGCGATGTAGCATGGGAATTTCACATTTGAAAAGGGTATATACAGTGGCACTTTCGCGCTTACAGCTGGAACAGATGATACTTTCAATGACTTCGCACGAGTTTGTTGTGTGATTCGTAGAGCTACGCTGATGGACCATCATGAGACTAGCCCGCCAGTCAAGCGTCATTCTTCAGCAGTGTTTGCGAATGTCAGGGACCAGATACTTCCCATGGATGCTATGCTTCTCAGGCTGAACCTCAGCTGTTCATGAAGCTCATTATACTACGACGAAGACCAAAATAACGCCGCGTTTTAGGGTCTCTTCTTGGCCTTTGATCCTCACGCAACCTGAAAGTATATCAAGAAGATCTCTGCAGCTATACCGGCTCTGCGGAAGATCAAGATTCACGTTGAAGCAACTGTAAATCGTTACCGCCAAGGCAAGAGTCACAGCATTCCCGAGAGGGAAGAGGATGTTGCAAAACCTCAAGAGCAAAGCAGAGAACTCATGTTTATACAGCTAACCGACACCTTACAAACTCGAGCGACATCGCAGAAGACTACATTGGAAAGGGCTGCGAGCCAATTAAGCTACAAGCTACAATCACAAGGTGTACATTACCCTGTGTATGTAGGTAGCACTTTAAAAACCATAAATATATATATAAAGCTACAATTACAAGCCACGGCTTCCCTGTCTCTCGCATTCTTGAATCCACCATGAGTGCCATAGAATCTGCAGGAGCTTCGGGAAATGTTGAAGCGCAGCGCACGCAGGTGGCAAAAGCTTTAGGCAATTTGGAAAGGCTTACCAGACATGCTTCTGGAGGGGAACGAAGACGAGCTGCTTGCGAGGTACTTCACTGGCATTGACGTCGAGGATGATTGGCCATACAAAACTATTGATACCCAGTGGACACGTGCTTTTCCTCCGGAGAGCTCCCAGGACGAGTATCAAGTGCCCACAGCTTCATGAAATGCTTGTCTACACATCTAAATATGCACAAGAATAATTCCCTGTTTCTAATGGGTGAGAAAGTGCGGTGGCTAGTACAGCTCACAGCCAGAACATGAGTGTTTCTTTTGCTATCTAGTGTTCAGACTCCCTACCGGCCATCATTGTTACAGCGTCAATGCCGCGAGAGATGCATTGCCACCAGGCTCTCGGGCAGCCGAAGACCTCTCGGGCAGCAGTGTGGGCGCTGCTGAGGACTCGATCTGTGCCATCTCAGCCAACGACACGGGGTAAATCTGGAAACAAGCGGGAAACATTGCATGACAATGGTGAGTACTTGAAGCAAAACTTAACAATCGCACTAAGAGCTCTTACCTATCCACACAGATGACCCTTTGGACAAAGGACCTGCGCTTCAATCTGCAAACACCACTTGGACGGTAAACCCATTTGACAGACCTGGCACATGCGGTAAATACCAGTAAACACCAGTAAATATCGGCTTTCCTGGTAATTACTGGTAATTAGAGGTGTTCGCTTTGAACAATAGACACCTCGGCAAATTTTCAGAACCTGGAGTTTTGCTACTTGTTTTCTGCGTGTCACGATGAAAAATGTGTCCCCATACAAACATTTCTCGGCCGCCCATGGTGCACACCAACGGGTAATTATTAGAGGAATCTCCGCTCCCTGAGAGCATGCAGCAGCCCCGCTACATGTATAATAGAGTGTATATAGCTCATTAGGAATGAGGCGGATGTGTCCCTCATGCCGCCAGCAATTCAATTTTACTCCCTCGTGGTCGGGGTGTCCAAAGTCTACGCGCGCTTCAGTCGCGTTTCGCTTCGCTCGAAACGACTCTCGAGCGGCCGTGAATCGGTTTTGCGCGCGAGCTTTGAACACCCTTATTGCTGTGCCCTAAAGTGAAACAGGCGCTCTAACGAGCCAGTGCACTTTGCTTCCAAAGTCTGATGCACTGGCCGACAGAGGCCGACAGTCACGGTGTTTACATGTCGGAGTTTAGAACGGATGGGAACGAGCCTACGTGAAACTCGTATGACCGCGCCGCCGAAATTGGACGGCGACCTTCTTGCTGTTCGCCTTGTCCTTTGGCAGTGTGTAGCTTTTAAGCTTGACGACAACTTACGAGCACGGCAATAACGATGAGCAAGACGAAGACAACGGCGAAAACGGCTGGCGGCAGCCGCCTCAAGAAGTGGTTCTTCCGGCTCATCGCTGTTGCTGTCCTCTACGTGACGTGCCAATATCTCGACACCATCAAGGTTTGTATCGTATCTGTACGCATGCTTTCAGCAGACTGACACGCTTTGGTGCAGCATCGATGGTACGTCTTCGAGCCTGAGAGCCTACACCAGCTCGCGAAGGCGGCCATCGCGGCATCGCCAGATCCAAATGATGCCTGGTTCATGACGAACTACATCGTGAAGAACCTCACCGAGACATACTCGCCCACTCAGGTTGCGCTGAACCTGGACACTTCAGAGTGGTTCTTCAGCAATGCTGGCGGCGCAATGGGCGCGATGTATGTCATCCATGCAAGCATCACCGAGTACATCATCATCTTTGGTACTCCGGTCGGCACCGAGGGACATACAGGCATACACACTGCAGACGACTACTTTAACGTTCTTGTCGGTGAACGGTGGGTGTTCTCGCCGCCGAACCTGCAGATGGAGAGGTATCCTGCTGGGTCGGTCCATCACGTGCCGAGGGGCCAGATGAGACAACACAAGATGCATGAAGGGTGTTTCGCGCTGGAATACGCCAGAGGTATGTCTGGACACGAACTCTACGTGTCCTCCTCGCTTACGCTTTGACACAGGGTGGATCCCTCCGATGATGCCGTTCGGCTTTGCGGACATTCTGTTCTCGACGCTTGACTATGTGACGTTCTATCAAACACTCCACATTCCGGGCCGCGAGACGTTGAAGAACCTTCTCATTGGAAAGATTTAGATGTCAATACACAACGCTTGTTTCTTGCTTTCTCGTAGTAAAGTGTGATCCAGTCTCGTTCACACAAATCCGCTCTCTCTTGCGGCTATATATCAGAGGCGTTCAGAGTACGTGATTCTAGAGGTGATTCTGGGATAAACCCAAGGTGATTCTAGAAATAATTTGTCCCAGAATCAGAATCAGAATCACCCCCCACTCTGAATGCCCCCTTCAAGAGTGTGATTCTGAGCTAGTTCCTCGGTAAGCATAACTGTAGTACATCAACAAAGATAAGTACAGATATCTTATGTATGTAATATTCGTCTGCGTTCAATTTGAGCGTCTCCTCCACCGCCCTGCTACTATTGGTCTGCTGTGTCTCTCGGTTGACATGGCTTGGTATACGCTATGACAGGCATATACTCGCAAGCTCAAACAAGCTTAAATGCGGTACACAAAGGCCCGCCTCTCGATACTGAAGTACTATCATGGGTAGGGATAAAAAACTACAATTTAGTAAAGCATAAGCTATCCGAATATTTATGGGAATATATTTGTGTTGGAGTAGCAGTCCAACAGAAAGGGCGAGGAAGGTATGACAGGCATGAAAGTGAATAAAACATGAGAGAATCACATGCAGAATCAGCTCCGGAGGTGATTCGACACCCATGTGTGATTCTGGCCCTCTGTCAGCAACTAACAATCCACCTGGACTGAGCTACGACAAAGCTGAGGAGACAGACGAGAGGAGAGTGAGTGAGGAAAGACCAGCTCGAGTCTGGCTTGTTATTGAGCAGTACAGGCTCCTTATATACATGTCAGACTGAATACCTAGAATATCCTACGAATATACGGAGGTGTATAGAAAGTGAAAGAATACCATGGAATCCGGGAGAGCCATCCGGATTGTGTAATATTCATGACATTACCCCCCCGTCTAGAATCGTGTCCTCACGATTATTTACCCGTCGATCCAAATCCTCCTGATCCTCGTTGAGTCTCTGTCAAAGTTGACACCTCCTCGATATCACATGACGCAATGCGTTCCAAAATGACTTGTGCGATCCGATCGCCAGCGTGTATTTGAAAGGGTTGATTCGTGGAGTTGATCATCACTACGCGTACTTCTCCGGTGTAATCTCGGTCTACTACTCCAGCGCCGACATCTATCCCTTTGACTGCTAATCCACTTCGCGGAGCAATTCGTGCATACGTTCCGTGAGGTGCGCGCATTGCTATGCCGGTGCCGACGATTTTGCGGTCTCGTGCCGGTATCTTAGTGCTTTCAGCCGAATAGAGATTCAACCCAGCCGACTCTTCGGATCCTTGCTTCGGGAGAATTCCACCCATTCGTTGTACCAAAAGAGTGGAATCGCGTGCGAGTATGTGGACAGGTCGTGTTAATAGAGGGGGGATTCGGATTATCATAGGCGCAGGTTTGTCGGGGCGTCTAGCGTGGAATTCCTCCAGGAGTTCTTGACAATTGGTCAAGTTCGCTCGTGATTCCCAGGAACGGCGATCACCGTGGGGACTATTCTTCCAAAGAACCTGATATTCAAGATTTCCATTTCTATCACGACGAGAGTCAAGAATGTCTTCGACTTCCCATTCTTCCTCGCCATTTACAAGTCGGGACTATCGGTTCTCGTCGTTGTGATGGATATACAGTTCTTTGAAAGGACTAAGTAGACTTTC
>NW_006767634.1:2820275-2846033 GCF_000300595.1 Phanerochaete carnosa HHB-10118-sp | reverse complement strand
CCGAATGATATCGGCCCTGAGTGCCTTTTCTAGAAGCGATTTTAACTCCTGGAAATGTGCCTCGAAGTCATGAATGTTCGCCTGGAAGGCGCATAATTCAAACTTTGAGAAGAACTCCTGCGCTGACAGCGCTCCCATCTGCATCGCCTGTAAACGGTCATAGGCTTCGGCTTGCTCGTCGATTAGGAAGTGCCTGTCTAGGTCTTCCCATAGTGTCTTGGTAGTCTGTATCACGGAGTTTTCGTCCGCGTCGTATTTCTTCATGAACGTGGCGACATATTCGCCCGCGTGTCCACCTTTCATGTACGACAGAATCATAAGGACTCTGTCGAATTGCTCTGGTAGCCGCTTCCTCTGCGTAACTACATAGAGTTTCATTTGGGTCTTCCAAGCAATGTACTTGGATTTCGTGCCGTCAAAGGCGTCTGGCTTCATCGCGCTTCCATTGAGGAGCGCGGCGCTATCTTGGTTCTCGGCCATCGCGCCGGGATCGGATGGGGACGAAGGTGGAGTGGGAGAGCGTCGGGAAGGTGGTTCCGAGGCTTCTGAATCTTCTACCGCTTCTTCTACGGGGTTTGGCGGGCCCTCTGGTGGAGCTTCGGATTCTCCGAGGGCAATTGAGCGGAGGTGGTCAGTGACCGATTCGAGAGTATCCCGTCTGGTTCTGGGTTCTGAACCGGATGCTACGGGTTGTGGGACTGCGAGGGACTCGGAAGGTGCTCCTGTGGGAACTCTTTGTAGCAATTCTCCACGTAATCCTTCTCTACACCGGGAACAACAAGTACTATTATCTGAAGAGTGTGGACACGGTTGTTGCACGCAGTATCTTACGTTATCGCCGTGTAGATAGATGGATGTTCCTTCTAGTTCTCGGTGTACGTGTCCTCTACAGTCACAGGAGGGCGTGGTCATAGGGTGTCGGGTCCGTGAAGCTGGTTGCAGCAAACCCTGGGACTAATCGTGTTGTAACGACCAGATCAGGGGTAGAATTTGCCAAAGATGGGAACTTCCGAATAAGAACCGAAACGCTAATTGTAATACAGTTCTAGAGATACTGTAGCAGCCCAAAGAGCAATTGTGTCTCTTCGGTCCGACGCCCTCAAAGGGATCGTCGATCTAACTGCTACCGCTTTTCCGACGCCCGGTCGCAACCGGTTGCCACATCGTACTCAGGAATATCCACTTGCGCTGCGCAAAGCGTTTAACACCACCTATGGTAGGGCAGTGTACGATTCTAATGGGACGGAGCTCTGTCTAGCTGCCTAAGAGCTAGTGATTACAGAGGTGGCTTCGGGGATGTGGTATGGTAAAAGTTTGTGCAAGTGCACGGAAAAGGGTTCTAGGGGTCCGGGTCTTGATGCGGTAGAATGCGATAGGGTTAGGAGTTAGGGTGAGAGTCGGATGTGCGTATGGGGTGGATCGTCGTGTGGAGATGGGTGATGGTTGGTGTGGGAGTGACGAGGATCGTCGTAGGGCAGTTGGTGGAGACTCGAGCTAATGTCAGCAACTAACAATCCACCTGGACTGAGCTACGACAAAGCTGAGGAGACAGACGAGAGGAGAGTGAGTGAGGAAAGACCAGCTCGAGTCTGGCTTGTTATTGAGCAGTACAGGCTCCTTATATACATGTCAGACTGAATACCTAGAATATCCTACGAATATACGGAGGTGTATAGAAAGTGAAAGAATACCATGGAATCCGGGAGAGCCATCCGGATTGTGTAATATTCATGACACCCTCGCCGCCAGAATCACCTTTCCGGGGCCTCGTGACGACACTCGACCTGCATAAGCGAACATCTCTCTAAGCCAGCAGGGTTGTAATTTCACGCGCGAGGATCTGTGCATGGTCTGGCCTGGTCTCGCTACTTGTTTAGACCGCCACCCATTGTCGATCCGCACAATTATTCTACCTACCACTCACCGCTCGGTAGCTGCCTCGATTTGCCGACTCCAAAATGTTTTCGAATGCAACGCTTCCATATGTACCAAAGTAAGGCCTGCGCGCGGCCTCCAGTGAGCATTCGTAATCACGAGTGCTCGACGCCGCACACATCCGACGAACTCACCGTCATCGCGCGCGACAACATCGAGGTGAACATATCAGCGGTGCGCAACTTCGGGCGGGAGCTCGCCACGCTCTCTGAATACGTATGCCAATCGCTTGGCATTCTTGCCCTCGGACAGTGCTCGACAGGAAAGCGCGAGGTAGATTCGCTTTCCTGACAGGTTTGTGGGCACCATGGGCTTACTCTTTATCTTTAGGGACCCAAGGCCCTAGGCGATGCGCAGAAGATGGTGCTGCAGGCGTAACTCTGCATGACGTTTGCCTAAGGTGTGTGTCATTCTGTCCACACGCACGCCGTGAAACGTGACAGCTTGGCTTTGCAGCTTGGCTTTGCAGACTTGCTGGCCATCCTGCGTGGCATGAGCCCTGAGGAGGGACTGATCGTCCTATCTCGATGACCTGGATATTCATACAAAGATCGGTGGCTGGTTGTCGGGCTACCGCACCGCCGTAACCAACGTCGCGCACATGCTCTTGCGCGCGCCAGCTTTCTGCCTCACCAAGAGGTGCGCACACTGCGTCGTTTTCATGAAACGCAATCTGATACCAGAGTAGGCCACCGTTCACTCCATTGGTCCAGCTACTAATCCTACCGAGCGCTCCGTGAACATCTCTCTGTCGCCTGGCGGATATGTAGAGCCGCTCCAACCCGCGACTATTCGCGACCTGCGCATCCTTGCAAAGCTAACCAGGTCATATGAAGATGCACTAGGAGGCTTGACGGACAACCACACCGAGGGGGTCCGCGTCGGACGTCTCAGCCTCCTCTAGAGGCCCGCCCGGACATTGTCATTTCATTTGTTACTTTTTTCTGGCTCCTCCCAAGTACGCTTGTCCATTAGCACTCTAACAATTTATGCTCGCTCGCCCGCCGCCCCCACTACTCTGCATGCCGAAGGCATGGATCGATCTTTGAGTCATAAATGTCCGTCCATCGACCTCGAAGGTAATGGTCAAGCCTCTCAGTTGTGAGCGTGTTTGGAAGTGGAAGTTGTGTATTTACCCTCCTCATAAATATCAATGTAACACCCCTCGTGACTACGTGATACGGTCGCATCTGGCATAACCGTGCGCCGCATGTCGTGAAAGTGTGTGTACGGTGTGGGTGCGACTGCCAAGCTCGATACAATCTTGTTCACTCCACAGCCTTCACACCTCTCGTCGAACAGTTGCATTTTTGTAACTCCTGCTGAATAGCCATAGACATGAGAGAAAAACGGGTACTCATCGTGCAAGACATGCTGAGGCCGGATCATGCGCCAGCGCGGAGAAGTTCAGTGAAGCGACGGTCGAGTCAGCCAGGTTCTAGCAACGTGTTCGAGTAAAACACTATATTGCCTGCATCAAGAAGTCATAGATGGACCCTTCTTGCGCGCAATCATTATCAGACGCAGCCTGGGTGCTGACTCGGAGATTTTCAGGGTCGAGATGTAGGATGTGCCCCTCCAGTCCGTGATTCAGCGCACAGCGCTCATCGGCGGTGCTCGACCACAAAGACATTTGCATGAGCCACTCTCCGCGGCGGTGTGCCGTACAAAAATCCCGGCCATTCGATAGGGGCAAAAGCAAACCTGCCCAAACTTGGAAACCGTATTGATGCAGGCCGGGAACAAACTATGGCGCCCGCGGATGATATAAAATGTGGCGCCCGCCTTGTCCTCCTTCGTTCCACACCACATCAACCCTCCCGTGTCGCACTGTTGATATTGCCTTCAAACCTCGCCTTCACATTTTGAAAAGTGCGTCGTATCGCTCAGACTACCCAGTCACTTTTACAACGCGTCTCTGAAACCAACAATAAGGCCACATCGCTTGTCTGTCCTACGACCTACGCCTTCGCCACTCGCACAACAATCACGTACAAGTGAATACAACTCCCAAAGAGCAACCTTGCTGTACTCACAACATCGACGCGTCGCGTGCAACCAACCGCCCCGCAATCAGACCACAATGCTCCCGAACAATACTCGCGCCACATCCCCCGTCTTGCCAGCCACAACGTCCAGACTGACGGAGCTGGATACGTCAATTGCGTGGCTCGATCACTGGCTCGAAAAAACCAACGGCCCCGCATCTGATGCTCCTCCCGGGCTCCGTGGCGTCGCGCAGCGGGACCGCGTCGACATGAGCGACCGACTCGCTGAGAAAGAAGAGGAGCGGGACCTACTGGATGCCGAGCTGTTCGACTCCGCGAGCGACCACGATGGTTACGCCACCGAGTCCGACATCGAGAAAAACGGCCAGTCCAGCGACGACGAGAGTGGCTACGACGGCGACGACGACAGCGACGACGCGCATGGTCAACTTCTGCTCGTTCGCCGGCTTGTCTCGCCGCCGCTCGAGCACAATGAATATCGCGTCGTGAGCCCTCCACCAATATTCTTGCAAAACCGAGGTGAGTTCCGCTTATCTGATGTTTGATCTGGACAAATACTGACTCCCCTTGCGTAGCTCTAGCTCGCTCGAGTCCTGGACAGCCGTCACATGTTCCCGGATACAGCGGCCAAGCACCCAGAGACGACGACGTTCGACAAGCAGCTCGTACAGTGGTATCTACCGCTGTTCAGTTCGCGTCGAAAAGACCAACAATAAATACAACTGAACAAGGCGCCGGCTTGTCTCGCAGCCACCACCCCCAATACAACGTACCTTCGGGACGCGCCGACCACGTCGTGGCCCCACTCACCACAAGCGGCTACCGGGACGCTTCCGAGAAGGAGAGCCGAAGGGGGAAGAAACGAGCACTGGAGGTCGAGGAAGTCGAGGAAGAGGAGGTCGATGAAAAGCCCCGGAAGAGGCGCGCTGCGAACAAGGAGAATGTTGCCGCCGGATCCAGCAAGTACGACGACGATAACGATGGCCTTGAGAGCCGCAGGCCTCAGCGCAGCGCAGTCCGCCCATCCTTCTGCCACCCATCTCGTTATGTGGAGAACCGCGACCGACTCCGTGCGGCAGGTGCTGCCAATGTCCCGCCTGCCACGCCTGTTGCTCCGCCTGCCCCTATTCCAGCCGCGCCCGTTGCTGCGCCGATTCCCGCGATCGCCGTACCAGCCGCGCAGCCGGCTCAAGGTGCCTTCATCATTATACCACCTCCGCCCGCCGCACCAGCTCCGCCGGCTCCTACCTACCTCCCGCCAATCATCCAGGTACTCGCTGATCTCCCTAACCCGCCGTACAACATCGTGCTGCCTCCGATCGTCGCACATCAGCCTCCGGTCATCGCAAACCAGCCGGCGACAACGCAGAACCCCAGGATGCAGCTGGGCTTCATCATGATGTAGCGGCCCGTGATCCCCTATCCAACATAGCGCAGAGAAATAGTTCTGAACTGGTCCTGAAATGTGTAAAGTAGTTAGCCCCCGTCTATCGATTCTTTGTTGCGTACCTCTGGACGATTAGTCTTGAACTAGGTGTGAGTGGGAGCCGAGACAACATTGGCTCGCCGCTGCCGTCTGCGCCGTCGTGGAGAAAAGTGGTGACTCTCGTCACAGCCAGGAGAGTGAGAGATCTGGAGAGTTGTAGCTAGAAGCTCGTGAGCGGGAATGCGAAGATTTTCGGTAGCGTCGTGGCGTTTGCGATCGATCGGGGTCCTGGATGCACGTGACATTAAGGCGCCTCGGGAGACCGCTTTGGGGTCTAGGCTCACTCTCACAGGCCTCCTATGCCCATCGGATGAGTGTGTCCCCGGCTAGGACTGTACACTCACCTGCTATACAGAATCTTTATAAATGGTGCCTTTTTATATATATCTTATACTAGACAAGGTCTGACTCCGCTGAAAGTTTCCACCAATGCCAGCGGCAGATTGTTGATTCGCTTGTTCATTTTTGGAACTATAGACGGCCAACCGACCAATCATTTATCATAGACACTTACCGGCGATAGCGGCTCCGCAGACTCTACGCACATGGCCTCGACTTGCCTGGCCAACGGTGTCGGGCAAGCATGAATGGCCGACTCGCTCGTCTCTCGGAGGGTTCTGGGTTTAGCGGAAGAGCATCGCCTATGCCATGGCTCCGAGTCGCGTACAAGACTTGCTCAAGACAACTGTCATGTCATCAGCATTTTGTGGCACACTCATAACCACTCCCATCCCTTCGCCGCGTGACCCACGCGTGTGAGGCGAGAACGTGCGTGAGCTCCGTCAATGATTCCGTGGACGCGTTCTGACGCTGTTCGTCCCAAGCAGAGGAGTTCCTACCCGAGCGGATGCTCGATAGCAGGTTCGAGGTGCTCCCGGTGCGTGTGCTCCTCTTATAGACTGCGCCAGCTGCACGCTCATACTCTGCCGCGCCAGCCTGACGCGTGGCAGCCATTCAGCTTCGGCATGCGCGCCTGCATCGCACGCACCAGCTGCTCAATGCCTTCATGTGCTTTGCTGACACGCCGCGCGGGGCCGGTCGTTCGCGTGATAGGAGGTCCAAGTCACGCTGTTCCACCTGACGCAGCGCTTCACGTTCTCCATGCACGATCTGTCGTACGCTGTTGCAGACACTGACGGTCAAGTTTCACGAGTTTTACATCCACGCGATCCTGCGCACGGAACGGCCGGTGGACGCGCCCGTGTAAGGCATTAGCGCAAGATCTGGGCAGATGGCGGTGCAGCGAGAAACGGGAGCTCGGAGGACGTCTTCTATAGACAAAGCAGTTTCAAACATACCCGGCGCACTGGCAGTTCCCATTTCTCTGGATCCCTTTTGATTCCACTTTTGACTACCTCGAATGTTGCTTTTTTGCGTTCACGTTTAGTGCCATCAGAGTCATATGCTTCAGTGTGACATACCTCTGGCTAACTTCTCGTATATTCACTGAAAATTTATGTGGACCATTCCAGCGTACAGACCACCCGTATACTCTTGGGCTCCTGCAGGTACCGCCAGGCCTGGACGGCGCGCACGGAATACACCATCCATCTTACTCGAGAATGCTAACCGATGCCGTGAGCGGTATCTCGGAGTGCTAGACGTCCCGGGCCTACAGCTGGTCATATTGGCAGTACCAGTGAGATGAACCCGAACAAATACTGTAGTTTTACGACCGTAGCGGATGTCACACGTCACAGGACCCTCATCCTGTCCGTTATTTCGCCTCTGTCACATGTCACAGAGGGGTCCAACCGGTTGTGACACTGTACAGCGTATCGCATACTGCGATGGTTCGTGCAGGCTCTCTGCGGATTCCAGGGGCGAAATTTAAAATAAGATCATTTCTCGCAAGGTTCTTAAGATGAGCGGGACGGGAGAAACCTGAGATTGCGCAGCTCAACGAGAGTTGTACGAGTCTATGACCCACCTATAATCACGTTGCTAGGCCTTTGCACGCTGATCGCGACACTTGCCCACGTCCCAGCGCCCAGGTTGGGTCAGAGTCAATATGATCCGCCCCAATGCTGCGCTTTATTACGAGAGCAAGGCTTTTCTTCCCCCCATCCGGCACAAGGTAGTCACGATCGTCTCGCGCAGTAAGAACTTTGCTGCGGGTATTGGCGCTCGCAGGACTCATCTGGAATAAGCATTTCTGTTATTCACGCACGACCTGGATCTGTGATCCTCCGGCAGCCACTTAGCATCGTGCGCTTAGTGACCATGATGTCGAAGCCGACAACGAACTTCATCCGACGCTGATGGTGCTGCGGAAGAGTCAGGTGTACTCACAGTCCGCTGAATGACTCGGCACATGCAGCTCTTCCCGAGAGGCTCTAACCAAGGCTGCACCGAAGTAGATCGACAGCCCACAGGCAAACCAAGCGGGCTGCTGCGGTACGCCAAGCTTCCGCCCGACGCGCACAGCTGAGGTGCTCAAGTACGCCCATTGTCGTTTGCATTCAGGATGTTGGAACAGCCTCTGTCATCAAGGCGCTTGAGCCTGCTGCGGATGTGATGGCGCGTCGAGGGATTCTCGGGTCCCGTTCCATATACAAGTACCCTTCCGCTTCTCGGTCACCTCGTCCTTTCGCGCCTCATCACAACCACAGCCCACAGCGCGCAGAGGTCTTGTCTGCTCGTGCGTTACTCAGGCGGCTGTATGAGTCTGGGCGCTCGTGACTAATGCGGGCTATGTCAGCACGTCTCTTCCAAAGAATCCGAGACAGCATCCACCACCATGACCATCCTGCAGCGTTTGAGCTTGCCACGCAGGCCTGCTACTGCTCCCACGGGCAAGATACAGTACGTCTATGAGTTTTTCGTCTTTCGTCGTCGAGGTTGACGTCTCTATCCCTGCAGCGAGATTTCGCTGGAACCGTCTCTCGCCCGGCGCGGCATACCAATCAGACAGAGAGCACTGATTGCAGCGCAATTACAGCGGAACATCCAACGCTCTTCATCCAATCAAACTCTGTCGGCACGTCTATCCATCTGTACAAGACTTCCTCTGGAGCTCCTCGGTGAAGTCTTTACCCACCTTTCCGACGACAAGCCTACGTTGTCGCAATGCAGCCTCGTCAGCCGCGCGTGGTTCTACGCCTCACGTCCACACCTCTTTCGGAAGCTCGAAGTCTCTTGGATCTCCCTTGCAAATATCGCCGGGTGGGAGCGGTCGTACATGCCCGGGAAACACGAGGACTGGGACGGGTACTCGCGCCGGTGTCGCCAGCAGAACTTTGGGGCACCGCTGACTTGCGCGCTCCTGTGGTTCCTTGAGGAGACGGGCGAACTCATACGCACGAGCGTCCGGGAACTCAGCCTCGTCGGGTGGCAGCACGACGCGTGCCAGCTCTCGCTGGACGACGTCGACGCGCTGATGCAACAACTTCCGCTGCTCACGAAGCTCTCGTTCACGCGCACAACGCTCCGCTGGTCCGAGCACGACATGCTGATTGGCCAGCACGGTGCGCTGCGCACGCTCGAGGTGCGCGACAGCCTCATCTCGGGAAGCTCCGCCTTCGCACTCCTCTCGCTCTTCCCGCACGTCGAGGAGCTCTTCTGGGACGCGTATGATGACCCTGACGAGTGCGACATCGAGGGCGACCTACTCCTCAGCGTCCTTGAGCACTTCACGATGCGCCGCCTCAAACGGATCGACGCGGGGCGGTCGCTGTACCCGCACCACTCGCCCGAGGCCCTCGCGCTGCTCGTCCAGGGCATGTGCATGCGCGGCGTGCCGCCCAACCTCGCCTGTCTCGAGCTGGACGTCCTACTCGACGAATACGATGCGGACGCGCTTACAACGCTTTTGGCTGAAGCCGGAGCGAACCTACGCGCCCTCCGCATAGAAATCGGGTGCATGTACCCCTCGCGAGGTGCGTCGAACCGAGCTTTCTCTTTCGTGCTGTCCTGCTTACCTTAGCACTACGCTAGTTGTCCTTCCGACCTCGCTCGGCCTGGAGTACTGCACGGGCCTTCGCGAGCTCGAGCTCAGTCTGCCGTCGTACTGGATACCGGGCGCGCTAGAACTTGTACCAGGACTCCTAGCCGACCTATGGACCGACAGAGACACGTCCGCCGGCCTCACCCTCGTACTGCGCTTCGATTCCGCGTTCAACGACTTCGAGTCCCTCTGTGTCCTCAATGAGGATTTGACGTGGTATTTGGAGCACGGCCTTTCCGCCATCAAGATCCGCCGCAGCCGCGCTGACCTGAACGAGAACGAGCGCGCCTCGGTGATTGAAACGCTGCGTCCCTTCCACGAACACGGCGCGCTGCTGCTGTAACTATGCCGGGCACGACGGCCGAATTCTTACGCACGGTCGCACTGCTACATATACACATGTGTCCATTTCCACTCTTGGAAGTCTCCCCTAATTCGCGTCGAGGATTCTGACGACGCCTGTGGGGCTCGCGTCAGCGCTCGCTTCATGGGGGGCCCCAACATACACCGGCTAGGACAAGGAGGAGGAGACGTACCAAATACCTCTTCGACGCGTCCGTGGCGGCCGAGCCGGTCCTCCTTGCCCTCATTCACGACGACCTCGTCGCTGACATGGGGTGCGCCAAGGAACACGTTGCGCGTAGGCGTGCGCTTGAGCTGGTCCATGTCCGCGCAGATGACCTCGCGACAGAAGAGGTCGAGATCCAGGTCGCCCTGCGCACAACGCCGATCAGCATCGTCGAGCCTACCATACAACGACAGAACAAAAGGGCGACGAACCTCATCATACCCTGCGGGAAAAGGGTCAGCGGAGAGATGCGAAGGGGCGGAACAGAGGACGCACCGAAGGGTTGTTCGATCTCCTCGCCGGCTGCAACGAAGCCGAGGTAGATAAACGCGGCGATGCCGACGCCGGGGATGGTGTACCACCCGAAGAGGTCCAGGAGCTGGAAGGGCAGCGCGAAGAGGTAGAGCCACACGGTGCTAGCAGCGAAAGAGATCAGGGGGAGAGGAAATATGCACAGGGCAGATAAAGGGCTTACTGTCTGCAGGGCGGAAAAGGGCACAGCTTCTTAGCTGAACCAGAAGAGGAGCGGACGAGAGGCATACCTGATGTGTACAGAGAACATGCTGCGACAGTCTATTAGCTGTGACTATACACTTGCAATAATAAAAATAGGCGCTTACAATGGCAGCGGGGTCGTTAGGATCTTCTCTGAATCTTTGCCACAGTATCAGGAATCGGACCCAATAGACGAATGGTGTACTCACTGGCAAGGCTGTCTTCGAAGGCGGAAAGGCTGCCGAACATGCCACCGAGGGTGTTTCCTACGTGAGAAATCGCATCTAGTCAGCGGCCTTCGTGTTAGCAAGTGAATGCGTACCAGGAACACAGTTGCGCTCTTCGCACACGCTCAACCAGACCGACAAGCACCGTACAACCTGGAGGGGCACATTTTCCCCTCCGCCCGCGATCTTGGGCCGGTGTTTCGCGTGGGTCCAATAGAGCCGCTCGCTCATGCCGCCCAGCGCATCCGCCTCTTGCATCTGTTCCGCAGTCTCGACATCGGCCCCCGAAGGCAGGCGCGGGCGCCGCTTGTTGCGCCAGGAGCCAAACCACGCAGAGATCTCGGAGACGACGCCCGAGAAGGGGATGAGGTCGCTCGAGACACTTGAGACGAGGCCGTTCTTTGCGGTCGAGGTCATGCCCGGCAGCAACGGGCTGTGCTCGTCGGGATCCGAGTTGTGCGAGGACACAGAGGCGTGGCTCGAATGACCGAGGTGACCCGAGCGCGCAGAGTGCGTGGTCTTGGCAGAGCCATATCCGTTAATGGGCGGGGTAACCGGGTCTGAGACATGCGCCGGGGTGCGGATGGTCACGGCAGTCTGCCGCTCGGACGAGCCAAGCGGTTGGGTGGGGTGTCCGGAGTGACGACTGTAGTGCTGTACAACAATCAGCGCACGAGAAGAGCAATTGGCGAGGAACACGAACCTCGTGCAGGGGTTTTACAAGATGGTACAGATCTCGGTAGTATATTCCTTTTTCTCCTATAGGAGATTTTAGCTTGGCTTGTAAATGACCTTCAAAGTTATAACGTACCTCGCAGGTGGTGCTTCAGAGCAACAGAAAACCTAAAATATCTGTTGGGGGACATTGTCTGACCAGAAGAACAAGCCAGAGACGTACGCTTCAATCAACTCTAAAGCCATACGTTTCTCTGCCATAACGCGCTGCATGACCTTCAGCTTTTCCTTTTTGACCTTGGCTTTCTGCTCCTCGTTCTGCTCCTCTCCGTCTTTCTGTACGTTTTCGATTTCGAGGGGAACATGGTACCACACGAAGCGAGCGAATGTCCGTGACTGACGAATCACATCAGCCCAAACAGAGCGTCCTTGCCAGTATCTGTCATATCTGCACACCACACACTGAGTTCAGTGTGCTTCCCGCAGAGAATGGAGGGATTCGTACCCTGACATGGCGCGGTATGAGATGACAAAACCAATAACGACACCTGCAATTTGTCTGTCAAGATCGTGTCATCGAGCTGGAGCCGTCGCGGCGCACCAAGTAGCGTAAGTAGGACACTGGGTATGTTGAGCCTGATCATATCGAGAAGAGACAGCGTCACAACCACTTCAAGATATCAGTCATTGTAACGAGGGGCGGTGAAAGTATATCTCACATCCTGCGAACGCGGTATGGAGGAATACAGCGGGCCAGATTCTCCAAATCTACATGCGTGTCAGAGCAAGCAGGGGAAAGCGCGACCTGGAGAGCCACTCACCGCGGTTCCTCTTCCAAAAGTCCACTCAAGGAATGAGCGGTTCGGCACCAGTGGAATGATGATCTCATTGCTAGTGTTCGCCGCTGGAAGGAGGGTGTGGTGTCCGGTAACGCTCCTTTGGGGCATAGGTCCACGTTAAAGAGAGAAACAGTACAGAGTGTTATTTAGATGTTTAATAGCTGCCAAGGGAGCGTATCGGGGTGTAGGTGATGGTCGTAGACGAAGCAACAACGGCATTGCAAGACTTATT
The DNA here is from genome assembly GCF_000300595.1 of Phanerochaete carnosa HHB-10118-sp. Classification (NCBI taxonomy): domain Eukaryota; kingdom Fungi; phylum Basidiomycota; class Agaricomycetes; order Polyporales; family Phanerochaetaceae; genus Phanerochaete; species Phanerochaete carnosa. Next base: position 2,833,621 of record NW_006767634.1, on the reverse strand, counting down.
AATATTGATTGGTCGTTGATGTTCGAGGGAAAAAGCGTGAGAGAGGTTGCCGCTCACCACACCGCGACTGTTACAGATCACGACAATGACGCAACATGTTTACGCCCGTGACCGTGCTAAAATGGTCGGCGCGGAAGTTAGAATTCTTCAAGCTTCATGCATCTATGTACTTACCAAGTGATCTTCCCCGTGACACTAGGGGCGCGGGAGGCACTGGCATGTTGAGCAGCCGTAGTATGCGCGGTACTAGAGGTGTAAGCCGTATTGCGGATGTAAAATGGAAGGATAACAGAGCGAAACTAGCGATTCGCCTCCGTCCTGTCGGAACTTTTTCTCCACAAGGTGCGCAGTTTCGTGCATTTGTCGGAAAGCATGGACAGATCGGGAAATTGCAACAGAACGACAGGCGCGGCGCAAATGCCGGTAAGTGCGATGTCCTGACCAGGGCGGGAGGCACATTCTTGGGCCCTGGTCGTTGTGGGAGCAACTGTACATATTTTGCCGCGTGTGACGTTCAAACGATAGTCCTATCTGCAGAGCGGATGCGATTGATATGTTGTCAATTAGCGGCGCTGCTGGTAGATGTGACTGTTGACAAATGAGGTTTTTTTGGGAAGAGACCCTGTAAGAGAACGCGGAAAGAGAGCTTAGCAACAGGCTGTCAAAAGGCCAACCGAGATATGTGTGGCATTAACGCGGATCAGGCCGCGCCATGCGAAGTGATTGAACCTTGGGTTTGCCCATAAAATTTTGAACCTCGTTGCCGCCTTACAAATCCTAGTATCAACTTCATCGTGAAGTCTGCTCCTGAAGGCGAGTGAGTATTTTGAGATACAGCTACAGTTTTTGACTTGTTCACCTAGCATCAGTCAGGTTATACAAGCTCAGGCTGACGATATGGCTCTTCCGTTCGTCCCGCAAGAACTTGTCGACTGCATCATCGAACAGGCGCATGATGACACCTCTGTGCTGGCACGCTGTTCACTCGTGTGCAGCGCATGGAGGCCGACGTCGCAACGCCGGCTATTTTACAGCTTAAAAATCGACCTGTCCCAGCGGCCCATTGCTGACACGATCGTGTTCTTTTCTTCTTCCTTGAACGCAGAGTCCCAGGGAGGGCACCGGGCCCCTATCACACGCTATGTCCATTACTTGGACATACGGTCTGCAGGGAAACACGATGAGCTTCGTAAAATTACCACAGAGCACTTGTCTCGAATTATAGGCTCTTTGCCGCATCTCAAGGCACTGACCCTAGAAGCACTCCGCGTCCGGCTCGACCTTGGCCAGCTCCCGTGCAGCAGCCAACGGCTTGAGCGGGTGTCTCTCAAGGACGTCACTGTGGAATGCGGGGCTGGCAAACAGCTAGTAGCCACCTTGTCGACGCTCTGCAAGCTGCGAGCCCTACACCTCTCGAATGTGTCCTTCGGGGACCGCGACGAGCCCGGGGTCCACTCTGCCGTGGACCTGAAGGACATCGAGACGCTTACGCTGCGCACGACGCGCTATATGCCTCTATCTCTCCTACCCATGTTCTCGCGCGGCGCTCTTAGGAACCTCGACGTTGCGTGTTCCTCGCCAGATAGCGTCCATGCGCTGGCCGCCTTCCTCAGAACCGCCGGCGGTCGGCTCGAGCACTTCTCCCTGGACCTCTCCAGGTTCCTCGCGAAGAGAGTCCCTGCCAGTACGTGCGAGCATATTCGGCAATTGGGCATCCATAGACTCACGATCATTGTAGCATTCGAAGATGACCTCCGGCGCATCTCGCTTGGCGGCTGTCGCGCGCTGACCGCGCTAACTCTTCGCATAACATTCCTCGCCGAGCCGTGGTCAAATCTCCCCTTCAACGGCATAGGCCTGGACGCCGCCGCGCAGGTCCTCGCGACTGCGCCGCCTGGCCTCCGCGTGCTTACGCTCGCGCTCGCGCTCGACGGCGACACGGCCGATGTGAACGCATTCCTGCGTCCAATGGCGGCTTGCTTCGATACGAGGCTCGCGTGGCTGCAAGGGCTGCATGATGCCCGGCCGAACCTGTGTGAGCTCCGCTGGTTGTGGTGCTATGCACGAAAGGTCGGGAACCCGAAAGCATGGCCGGTCAGCCCCAAGCTCAGGTCAAGCTTGTCGAAGCTTGTGTGGAAAGGGCTCTTGGAGTTGTGTATGAAGGGCATACTTATGTTTGTAGATGGAGACGAGGATATCTGGGGCTAGCTGGTGAGTGCATTTTGCTGTGGTACGTATAGGTCTAACGGGGGCAATACAGAGTAAATTTGTAACATTTCGCTTTTTTCTCCTGAGGCTGGAATTTTGTGCTCAATAGGTTAACCATAGATGTATCGCAGCATATGCTATCCATGTTGTTAAGATACGATACATCTACTGTAGTTGTATGGACTTGAGACTAATCATATTGACATTCGGCCAAAGTGGATGCTAGACAGTACGCTGAGTTCTTCGCCAGTGCACATTTACCCCTCCATCTGACCACCATCAGCAAGTCAGGTGTCCGGGACAAATCCAGTGTCCCATGGTGTAACGATCAATATAGTCGTTTACAATCATTGCGCCTCCTGCTTCGCTTCAGACAACCCAAACAGTGCCTCGGGCAACGTTTGTTCGCAGGGCCCGAGGAAGAGAAAATCTGCATCACTATCCCCCTCTGTGCGCTCAAGATTGAACACGGCGACTTTGCCACCATTCTCGGCGACCTCACTGGCGTAGCTCGCAGCTGGATACACCTAGGTGCGCAGCATCGCTGTCAGAGGCGCCGTCGCGGAAGATGCGGAGGAGTCGCTACGCACTGTAGAGGACGTGCCAACGACGAGGCACATGTCAGCTTGCGCCACGACACCGTCGATTTGCTCCATGTGCAGAGGTGTCTCTCCGAACCAGACGACACCTGGGCGGAGGAGCCCACCACAGTCCTCGCAACGCGGGAGTTCCTCAAGTGGTATGTCGGCAACCTCTTCTGTGTCGACGCCACTCAGCGTGTTCGGGTCTGTTGGCAGTGCACCTGTTGCAGCGAGCGCAGGGCAGAGGGGTGCCTCGTCCTGGTTGGTAGAGCGGCGTCCGCATGAGGTGCAGATCAAATCAAGAATGCGACCGTGCATCTCGTAGAATGGCACAGCTTGTGAAGGTTCTTTGCCGGCTTTTGCTGCTACTTCTTTGAGAGCTCTTGCGCTCAGCCCATCGACGTTTTGAGTGATGAATGTCTGCCGTGATAGAGTGGCTATTTAACACGACCAGTGTAAGGTAGGACGGTAAGGAAATGCTGCATACAAACTTGGCCTCGGGGGCGATCTCCCTAAGAAAGTCAGGAAAGCTGATCATGGATATGGCCACATGCGCAGCATTAGGCCGGGAAGAGAGAGCTCTATGGACAGGATGGTAAATGACTAACACGAAAGGCGATGTCGAAGAATGCGAACTTCATACGTCTATAATGGTAGAACTGCCACACTAAACTCGGATTCTCTTCAAAGGCCTCCGGAGTGGCAAGGGACATTGCATTATATTTCTTCCAGTACCCCCCGGCTCCTCTAAAGGTCGGTATACCTACGGGGAGCATCGAGTCTCACCCTGATTGCGCTATTTATTGTGATACAAAACAAAATCGCACCAGAGGCAGCAGAAAGCCCGGCTCCTGCAACAGCAATGATATTCTTGCTTTGTTTCAAAGCTTCGCGAAATGCTGTGACACTGGTCGACGGAGACATCTGTGAGCTGCGGGATAGCTTTCGAGTCTGCGCTGGGACAGCCGAGAGAGCAAGCGCCCTAGGAGGACAGCCACTCGCGGCTGGTGCACGGGGTCCATGCGTCACCCCCGTCACCAAGCATCGCTGCTCTGGACAGCGGTCAATCTTCGCCTGAACGATGGCTTTGTCCTTTTGTTCGACAAGACTGGCAAGCCTAGGGTTTGTGGCCAAAGAGTTTACTGTTCTGTATGGAACTCCTCGCGCTGATCTAAGATCGTCGGCCACGGGGGCAAGAGGCTGTGCGGCCCCGAAGTAATATAAGACTGCCCCGCCGTTACTCTACGTCAGCCCACCGCTTCAACACCATCGGTATGCTGCTCCTTCAACAGCTGTCAGATATACATACTCATGCCCTGTCTGTTAGCTCTGGCTGCGCTGCCTCTGTGTCGTTCAACAGCATCCTTGCGTCATCGATGTCCATTGACCTTTCGCCAACGCCACAGTCACCCGCAGACACCAAACTGCCCGAGGACCTTGTGAACATCATCGTCGACCTCTTTCAAGACGATTCGCATGCTTTGAAAACGCTATGCCTCGTCCATCGCGCCTGGCTTTCCAAGGCTAGGAAGCATCTCTTCCGCGATATTACGGTGCAGTACAAAATGACGTGGGCTTTCGGCACGAAATCTATCCAAATTCCTGGCATCGGCGAGAAGTCCATGGACAAGAGCGCACCTAACCAAGATCTGTGGATGTCTCTCTTTAGTGCGTTCCTCGACTTCCTGACTCGGGCGCCGACTTCGATTACAGAAAGCATTCGGCAGCTGTCCTTGCTGGGCAAGGACTGGTTCTCTCGTGAAGGCGATAACAGGACGGATTGGACGGCAGAAGAGTACCAAGCCTGGACAATCTCCCTGACCACAGACGCAGTACACACGCTCTTGCGGCTGCTACCCAACCTTAGCGAGCTACGTCTTCACCTTGACCTGCACCAGTCTTCCAAGACGATCCCTACGGATCGATTCCACCTCCGAACTCTCAGCCTCGACTGGTGTTTGGCGTCCACGGACTGCATCTTTTTCCTCATGTCCCTGCTTCCAGAACTGCACGAGCTGCTCTGGGCAGTGTGGGAGCGTACACCGCAGAATACGCCGCTCCGGCTTCTGAACGCAACACAGCAACTGTTCAAGGATGCTGTCGCGAAGCTGAAGCGACGGCAGCTCCTGAGGCGGCTCAGCAGGGTCGTCGTTCGGCGCGAGCCGCAGCAGATCCATGGGGCGCTTCTGGAGCTTCTCGAGGCTGCGTGTAATCTGAAACCAGATGAAGAACGACCTGCGATTAGCCTCGACCTGTGCATGGCACTGTCCTCGAAGGACGACGTCGCACGGTATCGGCGATTGTTCAAGAATTGCGGCCACTACGTGACGCGTCTTACTGTGCGCCCTACGCGTACGAAAGACGATATCACCGTCTTCAAGCAGCGTAAGCGTTGCGATCCGCTCTGCGTTACGAACGCACTTGCTGAACGAAGTCCGTAGTTATCCAGGAAGACGTTGGCTTGTCGTACTGCAATCGGTTGCGACGGCTGCACCTCGATGTATCCATCTACTGGCGTACAGGAGTCTCCATCTGTGTCGAGGAGGTCCTTAGAGACTTCTTCAGAGGGAAGCATAGTCAAGACAGTCCCGAAAGCGTCAAGTTAGTGCTGTCGTTGGATCACAGTCTCGCTTTCACCTTTGGCTCGGAAGCGACGTTGGAAAATGTCGACGGCATCGTCACTGAGTATAGGAACAAGTTGCGCGAAGTGGTGGTCGCCGAGGGGGGTAATGTTCCGGACGAGGACAAGCAGCAACAGGTTATTCTACATATGCCTAGGCTTGTGGAAGCTCGCCTTTTGTGCTTCTGATATCATAAGAGCTAGTGTCTAGCCGCCTTCCTTCGTTACCGGGCTCTTCATATCCCGGACCATCTTTGGTGTCTATACGAACAATGTCAATATCTACAGTGGTATGATGCACTTTAATAACAGGTACTTCATAGACACAAGAATACTTTGTGTTGTCGATATAACGCATTGAGCATCCCGAGGGCCCAGCCTGGTCTCGGTTCCAAGCGAGAGGTGACAGGATGCAGCGGTGACAAACCATTCGTACTGATAGTTGATTGGCAGACTTTAAAATTCCTGAGCTTTCTCTATAGCCCTCTTTTGAACTCCGAAGGCCCTTATTACAAGTCTCTAAATAATAGCGGGTTGAACCGAGACTAGGCGTTACGGCGTACGAATGATGATACAATAGATGTTTACAACGCGGGACCGTTTACATGTCGCCGCCGCCCTCATCTCCGCTCTCCCACTGGTCGAGATGCAGGCCGAGCTCGCGGACGCTCCCGACGGCGATGAGCAAATTATGGTTCGGGTCGAGCGTCCGGAGCATCTTGGACATGTCCTCAAGCACGAAGTCCTCCATCTCTTCTGCGAGCATGAGGTCCTCCTTTTCGTCCGCGAGGTCTGCGGCGGGGCGGCCTGCGCGCGCCTTACGGTGATTAGCGATGCTCTGGAGCTGGTGTTTTGTCACTTGGATGATGCCGTCGTGCACCTCCTGTGGGAGCGCCTGCGGCCCGCCGACGACGCGCATGCACTCATTGAAACAGCGGAAGAGCGACGAGAGTAGCGATACCTCTTCTTCGCCGCCAGTGCAAGTGATCACCTGCGTGAACGATGCGTTAACCATGTGCGGCGTCAGTGTACCGCTGTTCTTTCCGCAGGACAACAGCATCGGTATGAGCCTGCGACAGGTCAACTTAGGTCTTGCGTACGCTCATTGAATTCACTTACAGGGATGCGGCCTCCTTCACGCCGTCGTGAAGCATGTACTTCAGCCCTGGCAGGGCGAGCTCTAACGTCTGTGAGAGGTACGGCGCAAAGCGCGGGCCGAGCGTTGAGCAGTAGATAACCAAGGTTTCGAACGCCTGGCACTTCTCCTCAAGAGCAGATGTCTTAATACCAATCTGCTTTCCATCGACAGAAATGGTCTCCCAACCGTCGCGCTCCTCGACAACATCATCATCGAAGACGTTCATGTCGGTCTTGGCGCTAGCAGCTTGCAGCAGCGGGGGCATCACCACCGGCAGATACGGCTCGAACTCCGGGCCCATTGCCTGGCACACCTTCGCCCAGGTCGCGATAAGATAGTGGCCGAGCAGTGAGTCGCTGTTATCAGCAGGCGTATCTGCCATAAGCGCACGATTAGGTCGATCAGGCGCACACAAGAGACGCTGCGCACGTACTCTGGATGCGGATAAGTCTTTCAATGAAGGTATTCGCATCCGGGCGGAAGACATCACGGCCGACGGCAATGGCTACGGTTAGGCAATGCTTGAGCATTCTCAATGCGCACGCACGATAGTAGATACTTACCGATGAGACCGGCGCATTCCATCGCTTTCAAGCGCAGCTTCGCGTAATCCGGGCCATCCGCAGCCTCTAACACGCTCAATAACAGGGGCATGATCTCATGATAATGCTAGAGGCTCATTGAGCGGGGAAGACTCTGGATGAGAAGGCGAAATGCAGACGAACTTTGGCAAATGTAGCCTCGCTCGCGTCGGCGACCATGGCCAGGGTCGTGATGGCCTGCTCCTGGACATAACGTTTCGGTGGCTTCCCGGCACCGGGTCGGAGCAGCTTCAAGAGGCGTTCAACGATCGGGTCAAGGTAAGGAATGAGCGTATCTCGTTCGACGCCTTCACAAAAGTTAATGAGGGCAGCTGCCGCATGGGCATGAACTCTAAGACGAAAACGTGAGTGTTGCGCAAATCGGGTGGCTGAAAGAGAGAGACCGTGGTTCTGGTGCTTCCAGTGTGGGAATTAAGACGTTGAATAGCTGCTGATGATAACGGGCTTGAATGATCTCCTCCAAGTCTGTGCACAGCTGGCCGCTGTCAGACGATTAGAAATGCATGTCTTCTGGAGGTGATTAACCCGACGTACACGCATTGACATGCTGCATATCTTACTCGTGGATGAGAGTCACGGAAGGTCGGGATCACAAGCCTAGCAAATACAGGCTTTAAGAAAAGCGAGATGACACACCGTTTGAAGGTACTCACTCGATGACCTTTCCGAGTTCTTTCTGCATAAGCTTGGACGTGCCTTCCGCTATCGCGGCAATAGCCATGAGACCCGCATGTCGTAGTCGCCAGTCATGGCTGACGAGCATGCCGGGAATGTACTGGAACGCAGGCGGAAGCACAGCTTTACCACTGAGCGCAATCGCTACACGGTCCAGAGCCTGCTCGTAAACATGTGGGTAGGTGTCGTCTGTGGGGTCGTCAGCTGGCTGAAGAGGTACACGTCAAACGATCTATCCGAAGAAGGCTTGCGAAGTGACACACCTCCGCTTCCAGCCAAATCTCCATGTCGTCCTCAGGGATCTCTCCCATGCCCTCGAGACACCCTCGGACAACCGCGGCCGTCCAGCCATCCACCCGCCTGACCATACTCGGGCGCGCCTCGGTCAGGCTGACCATGAACTCGAGGGCCGCCTTGCGTACCTCTGTCGTCTCCTCGTCCTCGTCGTTGGTTGCCAGACTCTTGCCTTTGACGTCAGACGGGGGAAATGTGAATGTCTGCGAGTCTGGATTCGGCCGGGCGACGGTGGGCGTAGGACCCGAGTCCACCGAGGGTAGAATTAGCGCTGGCAGGAACTTCAGTAGAGCTGATAGGTGCGCCTCGAAGAGGGCTGGGTGTGACGAAGCGAGTGGAGTTAGTGTGCCAAGGAAGCCTGGAAGATGGGCGTGGGGCAAGTAAGACAGCGTGTTTAGCATCGGGTACAGCAGCGATAGTGATTGCGCTTGCTGAGGGAGGTCGGAGGCAGAAAGATAAGCCACAGAAGCTCTGAGGGCAGCATGGCGAACCTATAAGGAGTGGTCAATACATGTTATTGAAGTTCGCCTGCTAAAATGAGAGGAAGAGCGATGCAGTACTCTGACGAGCAATGCTCCAGCATTCCACTCGGTGATGCGCGGACATGGGCGAACAAGAAATGTCTAGTCTTCAAATAGGACACGATGGCAGGGTAGGGCTGAAGGTGCAGAGTGAAGATAGCAAAAGCCGCGCTTCACAGCGCATATTGTGAAGCATAGCGTCTTCAACACGCAGTATACGTGACGCTCGCTGATTCCATCTTCGCCCATTCAATGATTATCTGAAGATGGTGATAACTGCGCAGCCACATCCAGATAACTCACGAGCTCGTGGAGGGTCGCTGGCAACACTGTCCACATGTGGGCATGTTCGCATGATGACGAGGACAGCGGCGAAATTGGTGGCTTGAAGAGGGAAAAGGAGAACGAGGATCGGCGAACACTCACATCAACACTCTGCGGGTCTTGCAAGCCCTTCTGCAGCATGCCAATAACGGAATCCGTCCGCAGATCCATGATGAGGTTGGGCGAGCCTGCGAAGACACGGTACGCGTTCTCGCGCGTGACGGGGTCTTCGCTCTCGGTCATTTGGAATGCTTGTTGTTGCAGGGAGTGCCATGGTCTTCCACGAGACATGGAGTGGTTAGCTACTTCCGAGATTGTGTCTGTAGCTTTGCGGCGTACAGCAATGGTTGGCTCGTGCAGTAGGATGTGCAGTAGCAAACGTTCGACCGTAGCAAGCGTCTGCGCAGAAAGGTGGTCGTACAAGGGGAGTGTCTGATTTGTAGTTGAACGGAAGAGCAACCGCCGTAGTAGTACAAGCGAGAAGGACCGCATCTGCAGGCAAGTCAAGCCAAAAGCCTCTCGCTTAGCTCGAGCACGCACCATATCTGTGTCCGCAGACACAGCAAACTGCGCCAGAGCGAGCAAGTAAAGCTCAGGTGTCTGCGCGAGGCGGTCGTTGACCGCCTTCTCCGCCCTAGGGTGACATCAGTGGGGAGAGCATAGCCCTTTGGCAAGGGACATACGTCGACCGAAGCTCGTTGTCTCCGAGAACAAGATTCGCGAGAATCTGGGTCAGCTCCGCGGTGACCTGTGGCGGCACGACGGAGTCCATATTGTCGTCGCTGTGTGGGGCGATGAGGATGTGGTCAAAGTATTTTAGCAGGTCGCCTGCTTTAGCGGATGCGTGTGCTAGGAAGTGGGATCGAGATTTCGCTGATTTATTAATCTATTTTTATGCACTAGTCCCTAAGATGGCATAACACATCAAATATTCATCTCTCAAATAGCTCAGAAGACGGCAGGGCAATCAGGCCTCAGATTCCATATGGATGCTCTAGAAGTACACAAAAAAATACTCTGTGCACTACTGAAGACTACTGATAGTCCCGCTTAATGACATCACACGCTGTTGGCAAGGCACAACTCAGCAAACGACCAGAATTCCGCACAGGACGTAGGTTTGAAGACTTACCCATCTCCGCAATCGCGTACACAGTGGCCTGAGGATGAACGGCCGTGTGAATTGGAAGAATAGACAAGTCCACAACACGGATGTTCTTGGTACCGTATACCCTGAATCGCGGGTCAACGACACCGCCCTTGTCGCGAGGCATCATTGACATGCTTCCAGTCGTATCTACGTGGGCCGACAAAGTCAGTCGCCCGCCATCGTACCGACCTGATGGGTACGTACGGAAACTCGAACAAGTGTTCTTGCGAACATATGCTGCACGTCGCGACTCAAAATTTACTCGTGCGGGACTGCCAAGGACGAGCACGTACCAGATATCTCCTCGTCGGTGTTCACATTTGGTCCGGGAAGCTGTTCCTCGACAACAAGCGACTTAAATGGTTCAGTCCGGGTCACCTTGCGAATAAACTTCATTGCATCGACCATAATATCCATATCAATATCCTCCTCGAAGTAGTGTGGGTCGATCGCCGGCCATGCCTTCGGGTCAGCAGACTGGACGTGGATTGTCCCGCGTGTGAATGGCCGACTAACAAGCGAGTAGATGCCAACGTGCGGCTTACTGGGCTCCGGCGGGGGTATAGGAAATGTGGACGGGAAGAAAAAAATCTCGAAGTCGGGCACCTTGGGGTTCGCAAGCAGCTCGAGCTGCTTCTCGTACGACGCCTTGAGTCCAGGAGAATAATCGCCTTTGGCGAACTTTGCGCGCTGCTTCTGCACGAGCTGCTCAGCACGCTCTGAACCAATCTGGATGGGTACGAATGAGAAGCCGTCCTGGGCAAGGTTGAAGGAGTCCTTCAGGCCGCTATGAAGAGCCTTCAGGATTGCTGACCGGTATGCTAGCGCAAGAAACTCACAGTGTCACCCGGAGCTTCTCGGCGAACTCCCTGTCATCGAGCATGCCGAAAGTGATAAGGCCGCGGTCTTCGACCATCTCTGTATAGAACATCAGCATTACATTGGATGAACACGAAGTGAAGACTGACTAATCCGGCTGCCAATCATCGTAACATGCTCCTGCACATTTGTGCCGACCGAGGGCAAGTCCAGTTGAACAGGGATACCCAAAGGTTCAAGGATCTTCCGGTCACCGACACCACTGAGTTCCAAGATATGCGGTGACTTCACAGCACTGCAAGATCAGGTCAGCGTACAGAAAGCGCCGTGACCTCGGAAACACGTGCCCAGCAGAGACAATAACCTCCTTGCGCGCAAAGACCTTGTGCACCTGTCCACCATGTTCGAACTCGACCGCGGTTGCGACGACTTCGTCTGCGTGCTCGGAAGTAATGAGCTTGTACACATATGCATCCACCAGGACCTTGAGGTTGGGACGGTCGAGCGCAGGATAGAGGTAGCCCTACAGGCACGCTCAACACTTGAAACACGACAAAGGATAGACTGGCCACATACATTGGCAGAATATGCACGGCTCCGGCTCACAGGGTCCACATTTGCGACACCCTTCCACGTCCCAGCGATGTCGCCGTCGAGCGCCGTGCTTATTGTATCGACTCCGTTCACCGCAAGAGCCTACAGGGCAGCGATCAGCGGTGCGTTGCTGAGCCAGATCACAACATTAAAACGTACGCGTTGCCAGGCAGCGTCGGCGCCGCAGCTGTCGCGCCCGAATGAGATCGAAATCGGGCCATCGTGCCCCACGGCGTCGGACTTATACAGGTTCTTGAACTCATTCCGCTCGTTCGGGTCAGGCGGACAGAACCTTTGCACCTTCTTCGCATACTTGTGAAAGGTCTCCCAGTTCCAGCCCTCATTTCCAAGCTTGCCCACAGCTAGTGCGGTAATCCAGTGATCAGGGTTATTAAATCAGCTCGACGCGCAGGGAACCGAACCATCCATCTCTTCGCGTTGTGGCAGCTGCCATATCAACCAATTAATCTGGGATGAGCCGCCGAGACCACGACCTCTGTTCAACGTAAGGAAAGATCAAACAAGGATCTTCCTGAGTCGACAACGATATGGCGTACCTGGGGAATATCGTGGGTTCCCCTTTGAAGCCTCGTTGTGGCGTTGTGAGGTAATTCCAGTCATATTCAGGATTGGTGACGGTTCCCGTCCAACCGACGTAGCCAGCTGAGGGCATTTCATGAGTGAGCAAGAAAGTTTGGACGACAGACGCACGTACAAACTAGCGGGTCGTCGAAGTGCGCGGGGCCTGCTTCCAACAAAGCGACAGATATGTTCGGGTTCTCGCTCAGCCTGGCTGCCACGACGCAACCTGCGGTCTAACATACGGAACGTCAGCAACAAATTGCAAGGATCTTGTATTTCGTACATACGCCGCCGCCTGTAACATATTGATGAGACATAAAAGAGCGCGGTTGTTATGAGAGCGATGTACGACGCACCGGCGACAACGAAATCGAATTCTTTCCCTGAGATGTCAGCGATTCCAGCTAGTTTCTGCTCCATGATGTAGCAGTGCGCAATGTGGGTCAATGAAGGCCGGGAACAGTGAGATGCAGATGCAATGATCTCGCGACTCCTTAGTTGTATGAGTGCTTCCAACTACTTATATCAGGAAGGTCACCGGGCCGGGGATTTCAAACATCCATCAAGCTCGCAGTACTATGATGGCACCCTCGTTTATTAGTGTTCCCTGCTTTATTAATTTGCTTTTGCTACTTCAATCTGCCTCCGGAGGTGCTGGGAATATTTTTCAAGATAGCTCTGTATTCATGCTATAATATGATACCCATATCATGACATATATAAGGTGAAAGACGGTATGGTATTTTTGTAGATGCTCAGAAGCAGTCTAAAACTGGCTGAAACATGCTACTGATGGCTAGATCCAACCAGATCTCGCTCACCAAATATTCTTGCGACTACATTTATGAACTTGTGCACTTGCACTGAGCCTGGTAGGCTAATATATTTTGTTTTAAAAGTGCTAGGTACATGCACAGAGAAGGAACAGTTGTGGAGCGTTACAATGAACGGGCAAGGTGTGATGAAATTGTCACTCCGCCTGATCTCAGACACGGCAGGCAACGAGGGGCTCTCGACAGCAAGTCGCAACGATCCTACGCTCAGCAGTGCCACTGGAGGCTGTCAGTAATGCGCATGGGAAACCGGGGAGGACCTGGCAGGCCCCAGGTCCCCCGTATACATGTTCTCGCGTGTGCCTACGTGACTTAAGGTCGACCTTGGAAAGACGGCTCGGCTTCTCGGCAGCAGCACGACTCGACGGCATCTGGTGTGACACTAGTGTGACGAAATAATAAACG
>NW_006767634.1:2751246-2820255 GCF_000300595.1 Phanerochaete carnosa HHB-10118-sp | reverse complement strand
GACGGTATGGTATTTTTGTAGATGCTCAGAAGCAGTCTAAAACTGGCTGAAACATGCTACTGATGGCTAGATCCAACCAGATCTCGCTCACCAAATATTCTTGCGACTACATTTATGAACTTGTGCACTTGCACTGAGCCTGGTAGGCTAATATATTTTGTTTTAAAAGTGCTAGGTACATGCACAGAGAAGGAACAGTTGTGGAGCGTTACAATGAACGGGCAAGGTGTGATGAAATTGTCACTCCGCCTGATCTCAGACACGGCAGGCAACGAGGGGCTCTCGACAGCAAGTCGCAACGATCCTACGCTCAGCAGTGCCACTGGAGGCTGTCAGTAATGCGCATGGGAAACCGGGGAGGACCTGGCAGGCCCCAGGTCCCCCGTATACATGTTCTCGCGTGTGCCTACGTGACTTAAGGTCGACCTTGGAAAGACGGCTCGGCTTCTCGGCAGCAGCACGACTCGACGGCATCTGGTGTGACACTAGTGTGACGAAATTAATAAACGAGGGAGCAGGTCCCATTTTGCGCACCGGAATCGATCCGCAGCTCTTGCAAGACCTCAATAAAATACAACAAAAATGCGAATACATAGTCAAGGTGTGCGCACATCGATTTATGCAAAACCGCTCACGAAGAGGGGTTGTGGTAAGCTACAAGAAGCAGATTTGCTCAATTTTTATAAACCAGGGTGCCATCATAGTATGCTTCAGACCGGAGGCAGTGACCACGCTGTACCCTCTGAGACTGTCCCGTCGTAGATGAGACGTTCGAGTTCGAAGCGTCCCTCTGAGAGTGCTGCTACATTTGATCCCGAGTAAGAGTTTCGGGTCGTCCCTGTCCTCAGGCCTCAGGTCGCGTGTCGTAATACTAATAGGAGTGCTAAAAGTTCGCGCGCGAAACCGATTCACGGCCGCTTCGAGAGAGTTCGAGAGTCGTTTCGAACGAAGTGAAACGCGACTGAAGCGCGCGTAGACTTTGAACAGCGGTACCCCGACCACGAGGGAGTAAAATCGAGTTGCTGGCGGCGTGAGGGACACATCCGCCTCATTCCTGATGATCTATATACACTCTATTATACCTGTAGCCAGGATGCTGCATGCTCTCAGGGAGCGAAGATGCCTCCAAGAAATGTTTGCATGGGGACATGCTTTTCATCGTAACATGCAGAAAACAAGTAGCAAAATTTTAATATAAAATAATCCCACTGTCACTACTCCATGTGCATGGGGCTATTACAAAATTGATGCAAACAGCACAGGAGGAGGGGGAGGAGGAGGGAGTCAAGGTCGGGATGAAGCGAGCTGGTCTGGAAAGTGAGCGAAAAGCGGCAGCCGCTCGACGGACGACCTCGATTCGAATCGTCGCTTCAGGACCCGGAACCGCGCCGCTTCGAGCTTCCGTTTCATCCTCCGAATTGCCATCAAAGCGAGTTCAAAACGCGTTCAAAGCGAACTTTGAACACCCCTACTGTGTTGGTTCAAGGGCCGAGCAACCTGACATATTGGAAGCTTCCGTGTCTCGGCTCGCGTCGTCCAAGCTCTGTACCGTCTGTCAGTCTCATGCAATTGATTATTCCTCGCTGTGGCCCAACCCTACACGTAGACTCGCCAGCCAGGTCCAGTCGCTGCGCTCCGTGGGGGACCACGTGCGTCTTATTGCATCCCATTTGGGCAAGGGATGCGACGGGTTTCACAAGAAACCGGCATGGGACGAGCCTATTAGTGATCCGGACCACTTGGGATGGGGGAGTCCTGGTCCAGCGCTCCTTATGGTCCAGAGTGGATGCCTTTCCACAGGGTTTTTTCAGATTCTAGAGTGTAGTGCGGAGTGCAAAATGCAGTTTAGAATCTCATAGTACCAGTCTATAAAACCACAGCAACCGAGAGCGAAGAAATGTAATATTTTGTTTTGTAAGTGGAGTCTGAAAGTGCGACTGGGGTCGACACGCTCGAGTGGATGCGTTTGCTCTGACTATCGCTTATAGACCCTAACATAACATTCCTCTGACAGCAGTTGGAAGGCGAGGACAAGTCCGCCGCTGATGAAGTGCTCCAAGAGACTGTTGTTGTGGCGGCATCACTCTTGGTCACCAGCCAATCGTGCTGTATACATGCGTTGGGTGTCGAGGGGCTCACCACATACCTACGTTGATCCCAATTTCACCCAAATGTGATAGACGACATCATAGGCCCCATTTTACAAGGTCACTGTAAACATCTAGCGAGATGGAGGGCGGCGTAAGCGGGGGAACAGGTGCAACGGTGCAGACGGAGTTTGAAACCATGTCTGTAAACGTAGAATCTAGTCTGCAAGGGGGGTCGGACCCCCCTTCCAGATTTCGAGTCTGTAAATGCAGCTGTTCAGACCAAAACTACGGTAAGTAAGATCTGCCAAGCTGCCATGTCCGATTTATTCCGGAATCTGGTCTACAAAGCTCTGTAGACAGCTGTGGAAAGGCATTCAGTGTCCAGTACGCTCGGGACCATTGTGTTTTTTTTCAGGCCCCTGGCACCCTCGTTGCAGTCCTCCAGCACCGGATGTTGTAGGATACTGTAGCGGAATGTATGGTAGCAACGTCACGCGTCACACACCACTACCCGCGTTTCTTATCTTGCTTAACGTCATGCATCACAGCCAGTTGGTTGCTAGTTTCTGTGCAAGTTGCACCTGCGGCGCCGCCGCCTCACGGCGGCGGTTTCTTGTTAGGCCTTAGGTCACAAGTCACACATGGCCAGTTGCCCGTTGCAAAGTGTCACGTTTCGCCCTCGGTTGCTACCATACATTCCTCTACAGTACGCGTACATCGGAGGAGCAAATATTCGACCTAATTAAAGGTAGTAAATCTCTGCGCAATCGAAGACTGAATCTGTTCCGATATATGTAGTACCTGCCAGTTGGTAAGTAAAACCTTTCTCAATTTGACGGTGCTCATCCATGCCTCATCAGGCCGCTCACTGTGTGTTGGCCTGGCATGCCCTCGACACATACCGTTGTGTTGCAGTGCATGTTTCGCCAAACGGTGCAGAGCACTAGAGGATTACGCAGTGTCAGATTGCTAACATTTATACCCTTGACAAGTGGGCAGGGATATACACTGGCATCACCTACACAGTTTCTTCCAGGAGGCGTGACCCAGCAGACGGTGTCACCAGCTGAAGGCTGGTCATCTGCCGCTCTGAGGACTCACTTTGTGCGCACATTTCTCCTGTGAATCGACTGTGCACAGATGACACTGTCCCTGTAGCACAGTTTTCGAAGACTGTTAGGCCTCTTGTGATTCCCGAACTGGATCATCTTAAGGTTGCCAATCATGTTGTGCTTTTGAGGTGACAGCTAAAGTCCAAGATCACGGGATGAAATTATCCTTGAAACAATTTCATCCTTGTTTCACTAATGATACTAGGTCATGGTTGCCAGTAGTGGGCAGCAGCAACTTCAAGTAACAGCGAGGAATGGTCTCCAAGGTTCGCTGTAAGTTCCACGAGTTCTGCACCGAGTCAATGGTGTTCCAAGGCAGTCGACAGTACGGAATGCCTATCCAGATACGCAGCCTGCTTGCCCGGCAATCCAGCCCTGTCACTCTCTCACAGACAATCGCCGATGCCATACCAGCTATGTCGTGAAGAACTCAGTCGTGGACATCTGGTCTTCTCAAGCATGGCAGGTCATTGGCAGCCGTTGCAGTTGGAAGCACTTCCCCATGGGCCTGTAGCACAAACGCATATCATGGATCCTTGAACACTCCCTTGCACCTCAACCTCTCCTTAGGCCCCCCCTCCCCACATCATTGCCGAGATCCATCACCCTTACTATCAAAGTCGATCGACTATCATCAACTGATTAGACTCGTGAAGCGCCCCCTTTGGTGGCAGCCACCTTGCTGGTCTGGGTGAGTTTGAAAGACCAAGATTTGTTTGGCAGCCTTCACAAGACTCAAAGCCCAAAACATTGCCTGTGCAACAAATTCCAGTCAACCTTGGGGTGCTATCTGAAGATGGTTTATATCAGAAGCAAGCAAAGGTGGCACTGCATGATTAATTGTGATTATTCTGTGCTCATGAAAGTAGCTCTCCCACTATGACTTTGTAACATCCGTGACTACCAGTATAAGTTTTGCAGCACACTGTGGCATTATAGTAGCTCATTAATATTTTAGATAATAATGGATGTCCTCCTAACCTTTTCAGACTCAGTCTTGGGCACAGATTGATGAAATAAATATATTTAGGTATGTAGCATGTATGGCACATGCCGGTATATGCTATGCTAGGTCCATCTGCTGCGGCAGGGGTCCCAAGGGATAAATGCAAGGACTCTGCCATGCATCCTATGCAGGAACTTGAAGCAGCGCTGGACACACACACCAACTGCTCTGCTGCTCCTGCTGTATCCATACAACAGTGAAGTGTTGTAGGCTGGGGGGTGCTGGTGCATCGTGAGTGGCTAGACGTGCCCTGCACAGGTGAAACCAAAGCTGCAGGTGCCCATGGTCATGCTCGTGCGGCCGGAGATGCCACAGGTGCTTGGAAAATCTGAGTGCAGTGTACATCCGATGCTTACGCATGACATGGGCAAGGCCACGATCAAAGTGAGCGAGGGTGAAATTATGGCATAGTTTGGGGCGCCCGACTTGGTGGCAGGGGTGGATGGTGGACATCATGGAAGGAGGTGCATACAGCTATTCTATCACCTAACACAAGCCCAGCACAACAAGGAGTAGAATGTGTAAACTAATGCGCTCACTAATCACTGCCATTGTTACCTGTGAGACATCACATCCTCCGTTGGCTCTGCACCCAGGGTGTACACATGTTGAGCCATGACTGGAAGGTTCTAACAGTTGGAGATAGATCTACCTGCCAGAGAAAAAGGAGAATGACAGCGTAGGATGATACAGCCCTTGACAGCTGAGAATATTCAGCAGCAACGCAGTCGTTGTGCTTTCAGCACTTGTGGCACGCGATGCTCAGCATATTATTCCTAAGCTTCTCATCTGTGCACGAGATGACACTCAACTTTTGTTATCTCATGACACCAAGACTTGTGCACCTGCTCCACATGTAATGATGTAATCTCGCTGCCCATGAGACAGATATAACTGACATGCAGATCTAGCCACCATGGTGGGCATTGGCTGCTGCGACTCTGTTAAGTTGTCATAGCACAAAAAGTGCAGAAGACTATGTGGGACGATGCTGGTTATGATGCAGTGAAGCTAGAAGGTGGTTGATGCATGGGTAGAGCCTAGCATGGAGAGCGTCATCGACTGCTGACTCATGTCGCTGATGTGTCAGCATCACGCAGCTTTGGCAAGCTCCGGTGAGTTCAGGAGTGAATTTCAAATTAAATACAGTAGTTCGAGATACCTTGACAAGCAAGGTAATAAGGCCTGCCTACACAGGGCCCCGGGAGATTGCATGTACCAGGTTTCCAGGGGATTGCCCACAGATCAACGTCCAAATAGCTGAGGTCCAAAATTTGTTCAATTGCTGTCCCACAACAACCAGATTTTGACCTGACAGCAATCTCACTCCAAACCTCAGATGGAATCAAGCGCCCACCGCCCAGCGCAGATTCGCAAAGCAGCTTGTCAGTGGGACGTGACGTGCAGAAGGCTTCTGCACCAAATATCAAAGATTTGTGTAGCAGCCCCAAGTGTATATATGATGTGCAACAAATAATGCTACCGAGCAGCAAGAGGTCTTGCTGTCTGTCTGCTCAGCACCACACGGTGGTCTGCAGGAAAGTGTCGTCGGGATCATGAGTATCATCCTGCTGATCTTCATAATGTTATCATGGTCCGTATCATCATCACATGTGTTGTGATGGCCAGAAAAACTATGACTATGCTTGACTTCATCCGTGGCTATAACCGTCTCCTGCCATCTGTCATGGCAGTCACAAGCCGGTAATGTCAGTGACACAACATCTGTCCTACAAGCGGGGAAAAGAACGCACTGCCTGGATCAGCATCTTTGTCATCCGATGCAAGTAAATGGTACGACGGATGCTGCTGCTCCGGCGTGCCTGGAGAGCTTGGCAGGGTGGCCGACACATTGCATCACAGTACGGGCCGCACTGGTGTAGTATAGGTCACTTGTAGGAGACAGCTTGGAGGGCAGTAGATGCGAGGTGGCAGGGGCAACTAGAGAAGCGAGGAACAGGTTATTAGAGGGAACTTGCCCATAGGCCTTCAATGTACCTCTGTGCTCCTCTGGCCTCACACGGGTGTATCCCGCTTTGTACCATGCAGAAAAGCTTTCAACTAAGAATTAGATTGTGAGACATACAAAATCCGGCTGATAGTGACCACAGCAGAGCCAAAAGTGTAATCAGACAAAAATCGAACGGATTTTGGACAGGAGCGCTCAGATTCTGCTGCAAACAGAATCTGGGTCACACGATTATCAAAATCCCGCAGATAGTGCCCAGGATGCTGTCCGCGGGGGCCCTGTGTAGGGAGACTACCCATTACCGCTGTCAGGAGCGCGACCCGCTCTGGACGGGGAATTCTCATTATCCATTGTTTAAATTCGTTTTTGCCGCAGGTGGCGTCATCCATGATTCATTGCTGACGTTTTTGCATCTCATTGCCGATTCGCGCGCGGTCTTGACGCTTGGGCCGCACGCTAAACAGAGCGACGCTTTCCACTCTTGACTGCCACCCACTCACCTTCACTCACGCACTGGCCAGCCTCCACAGCACGCTATCTTGAAAACCGAAGAGATCAATGTCAAAATAGTCACCTACCACGATAACGACGACGATGAGGTCAACTTGGCCAATCGCGTTGCATCTACCCTCTGCTGCAGTTCAGTTGCATTTTCGCTCAGGCACCATCCAGGACGTCGGTGTCGCAGGGCAGCCGCGGTTTTCCACGATCGTGTCAACGTCAGCTAACGAAGAGGCTCAGATACATGACACAGCTTGCAAATCATCATGCATCTCATGCAAAGGCTGGACCAAATTTGTTCGGGCTACGACAATACTCTTCCGGTATTTATTTATTTAAATATAATTTCTTTTCTATTAACGAGAAATATCAATCCCAGATATTCGTGTATGTAACGAGCTCACATCGTACGAAGATTCTCATCGCCCTCGCCACTCCAGCTTGTCCACCATTCGCTCATCAAATCGTTCTCTGCAAGCAGAAAAATAAGCTGTCGTCGCCGGCTGAACCAAACGCGAGGCATACCTTCTGAAGGTCCCAGCTGCTCAGCGCTTGGGCCAGACGTTCACGGTAGACCGCTTTGCACCCGTCGCATTGAATACTCGTTGCCACATTATCAAACGTCACCTCCATCGACGTCGTCGTTAGCTCTGTCATGAACGTCAGCATGACACAGGCACTGTATCTCGGCTTCGACTTACCGGGTCGTGCCTCCCATATGAGATACGCCGCGGCCAACATCCACGCCCGTGCCAGCCCGGCCTGCGACTCAGCGCTGCAGCAATCCATCGGCGGGTGACGGCTGGGCGGTCGGCGCAGGATCTTCTTCATGGCCTCCACGCGACGGGTCTGGAGCCCGAGTAGCCTGTGGAGGTACACGGGGCCCATACGCTGCGCACACTCCTCGGATATCGACGGCGGCGTGATGCCAAGCAGAAATCCGGACGCGTGCTCGGCAAGGTCGTAAAAGTTGAACTGTGCCGCGAGCGTGTAGATGAAGAGCGGGGCGCGGGGCGTGCGTGCGGCGAGGAGCGCAAAGAGCGGTGTCCCTAGCGCGGGGTGTACGTTCGGCTGCACGCCGTACGCATGCAGGCCTGCAACCGCGGCGCCGAGCATGTCATTTGTAGGGTTAAAATGGCCACAGGGAAGACCATAGACCGTATGCAGTATCACGTTAAGGACCTGCGAGTGCTCTCCCACGAGGAGCACTTGTGGCTGGTGCTCCGAATCGCCCTGGCGCATCCCGGGGAGCAGGTAGTTGAAGTTATTCTCGGACCGCCGGATAAGCAAGCCTGAGTGGACGTAGAAGAAGACAAAGTCCAAGGACAGCATGATTGTATCTGGGGTAACAGGAAGGATGCTGGAATTCGGGTGGAAGACGGCCGAGATCGTGACGGTCTGCCTTTCGTTCTCTGCATTATTCACTGCAGATGCTACTGAGGACTGCAGAGCTGGGCACGATCAGTGGTAGAAATTTGACAATGATAACGAGCCACGTACAGTCACGCTGCTTGTTGTCGCCGCAATGCGAGCGTCATCGCTTGCAGCTGGTGGTTCGGACATCATCATAGCCGTCTGAAACCTAAGAGTACGCTTAGTGCTAGCACTCAGCGCCGAATGTAGCTGTGGCTGCTGTACAGAATGGAAGGGAGGTCTATCTGCTGTCGAAGGTCGCCGGTGTGGTTTATATACGTCATCGAGAGGGCAACGTTTGCAGTCTACTCTGCGGGTATTTAACTACTTCGACGTATCTTAAATACGAACGAAAGGCGTAATTTGTGAATAAATGTGGGTAAACAACGTGAGCACAAGCTTGAAATTGGAAGAAAAACTTCAACATCTTGCACTGTCGGACACCTCGGGTGAGCAAGGTCTAGGTCCTAGGATCAAGCTCAAGGCTGGGGGCTACAAATGCGCCGGCGGGGCGCTAAATATAATAATGATGCGGACGGCGTCATACTCTCCCGGCTTACACATATCCCGCAGACTGACAACCCGTGCCCCGGCTGTGCATCCCGCGGGTCGACCTTCGCATACTTTGTCTCTACTACGGCTCACTCTCGTCCTTAGTTCCCCGGATATTGACGATGAATTTCTCTGCACCAGTACTGTTACATTCGGTGCGAAAGTCGTAGCAGCGAACTGGCAAGCGATGCCTCAACTCTGCTCACCGTCCAACATCCTCAAGCGACTACCGTCGAGAGAGGACTGAACACCAAGCAAGGATTCTCAAGAATTTCCTTCACTCTATCGCGTAGTCTTGGTCAAGTTCAAGCAATTGCGCCTGCAGCATTTGGAGACGTGCCCCTATCACGTCCTTGCAGCCGTTACATATCATCATACCCGGCAAGATTCCCACCTTCGCCATCACGGACTGGCTCGATGTATCTGTATGATGGATCGGTCAGCTCGACGATCCCCGGAGGTAGGGTAATCAAGGACGAACATCTGAACGGCTCACACGCAAAGTCTGACACGAGCAGCGTCCACGCATTCCGCATCGCCTGTTGGTCTAGTTCGGAGCAGTCGGGCATGGGCGGATGAGGCTCAGGCGGCGCACGCACGAGCCGCTTCACCATGTCCGCACGCCGCTCGAGCATGACAAGAAGTTTCTTGTAGTATAGTCCGCCCATGCGCTGCATCTGCGCGTCCGAGATGTCTGTGATCTCGAGGTTCTCCAGGTGCTTGGATATCGCCACGGCGAGGGGGTGGATGGCGTGCTCAGCAGCGAGCGTGTAGAACTCGAGCGGAGCGCGCGGTACGATGTTTAGCACGACGGCATAGGCAGGCATGGCGGGGGAGAGACACTGCTTCAGAGACAGCCCGTACTTGGGGAGAGCCTTGATGGCGGCGATGAGGGTATCAGCATCGGGCTGGTACGGTGCGCAGGAAATGGAGTATACTGTGTGAAGGACGACGTTGACGATAGCGGCCGGCTCTGACAGTGCGATAAGTCGATTGTCGCTGTTTTGGTCTCTCTTGGCCGACAAGATGGCACCGAACATGTTCATAGATTCGCTGAGGATAATGCGGGAATGGACATAGAAGTGTACACCATCCGATGAGACGAAGATGACATCTGGCGGACTGGGGATAATATTCGCGCGATGAGCGAAGGCGGTGGAGCAAGGCACGACAGGGAGGTTGGAGCTGGGATGCGGATCCAGTCCCTGATGAGCCAAACTAACATTGAGCTTCAGAGAACAAATGAGAAGCCACAGAGCGTACTGACAGGACCCAATGGCTGTAGAGGCCGCATAACTGAGACAGACAGTGCCTGCTGGGGCAAAGCGGCGATAGCTTGCATGGCGTGTCGAGTCGAGTCAATGTCGGCTATCCCACAAGGCTGATTACGAATGGAATGTCGGCCACACCGTGGTTGGTAGAGAATGGCGAGGGCGTGTAGACCACTAGAAAGCGGCTTTCTGACCTTGAGGAAGATCTTGGAGCCTAGGCCCAACCGGCCCAACTTAACGGCGCGTATCTTTGCATGCAACCTCCAGGTTGATGCACAGGGTAGGCTCAGCCTGCAAGAAACAAATTTGACAATGAAGAGGCTCACCGTTTAGGGGGAAAGAAAAACCATTTTGTTTGTATTACAGGGTTGCGAGCTGACGGTAAGGAGGAACGACGACCTGTGCCAAGGAGGTGAGCCCAAATCGAGCCGCGCCTGCCCAGAGCAGCCAAGCGCCGGCGCTATGCGGGAGGTCGAAACCTCGAGCAACCCCACCGCAGGGCACGCTTAGGCATGGCGGGTTCGCCAGAAAGTATAGTCTCTGTCTGCAGTCTCTGCCAGGCTGACCGCCTCTCGTGCGATTACTGACACATGCGTCACCAGAGGACGCAGGTATCAGTGCTTGAAGACGGCGACAACGGAGGCATTGCTCTCTGCTTCGTAGACGTTCGCATTAGCCGGGCCTATTTGACCTCTGAACTCGGGACGCCGTAAATCATGTTATGAGGCCACAACACTTGAGTCTGGTTTCCAGGGCGAATCTCGGTAAATCTCATCACTCGAGGCCGACGCTGAGCACTGAGAGCCACCGTATCATTCGCCCTTAGGCCGTTCTTCGAAGTAGGTCCTCTTCATGTGGAATGTGACGCAAAAGAAACACCAGCTGATGAGCGAGAATGTTCATTTCTAGCGGTTTGAGTATCGAAGATCATGGAGTCTGTGCTGGAGGAAGCCGCGTACGAGTTTGTTCAGAACAGCACTGCAAAAAGACAAGGCAACTCACAGCACTCATGTGTGTTCGGGCACTACGGAATATGACAGGATGGCCTCATGAATGAGCAGGTGGAGCCGTCCGGATCCTCTCTCGGACGATGTCGGTCGCAAGAGGACCTCGATCTAATAGCTTAAGTTATCATGTGGGCGGCATGATCATAAGCGCGCTCGCTCAACGACCTTCGGCGGCCAAGGGGAGCGGCAGGGGGAGGAGATCTGGCAGCTGCTCGGGTCAATGGGCGTCGCCCGTGACAGTGAGTAAGATAATTTATACATGCGGTCAGCTCAGCTCATTCATGAACTCAGCGAATGCCACCGACAGCATGTCTTCACAGTGGACGGTGCTGATGTTCGGCTTGATCGCCCTAGAATCTACCATGTGACTCTCCGCCACTCACATCCGGTCTCCGAAGGCCCTCGAGTTCCGGATCGAGCTTTTCAAGCCTTTTGCCAACGGCCTCGATGAAGTAGCCTGCGTTTTTCGAATCGTGCAGCCGTATGACTAAACTCAGGAAACGAGTGCTTTCCACAGTCCCCATTTTCGCGAGCCAGATAGGATTTCCTCCATCACGTGCGAGGTATGGAGGTGTAAAGGGCGTACCGAGCAATTCGCTCTGCGGCTGCGGGTCCGAAACGCTCTGCAGGGCGAGCATGGCTGCAACGACGACAGAGCAGGCGCTCGCACGCGGACAACAACGCATGTAGGATTTGGAGACCCATGAAGTGGCCTGAACGTGAGGGTACAGACGGTGACCAAGTTGGCAAAGCTAGATATGATGCCCGCGCTGAGGCTCACATCTTGGTCGCACAGCTGGGTGAGTTCGGTGGGTTTCAGGTCGGCTTCGAAGTCTCCCTCTGGTCGGACCCAGGCGACCCGCCACATATGCATCCTCATCGTCCATCACGCCCCCCCCCCCCCCCTGGTAGGCTTGGCTCTACGCCTCGGATGGCGGACGTGCCGTCCCTATTGTAAGCATAGCTCGTGATCGAGGCTCATCTCGGCGATGAAGACGAATTTATCGAAGGCATGTAGACGGCTGATAATCCGCCACAGGATACAGACGGAGGACACAGCCTTCAAGGTTGCCTGGTCTGCTCGGTCGCAGACGCGGCCAACAGCCTTGACGACCAGCTCTAGAAGAGAATGAAGGTCTACCATGATTGGCGACGTGGTGCAGCTCTCGAAATCGACTCATCGATGGTGGCCGGAGTGATGAAGAGAGGTGTGGCCAGGTACGTCGTCCAACTGCTGATCTAGGGAACATCGGGGAGACCTTTGGTCATGGAGCCCGGTTATGATGGCGACGTAGCCTTGGCCGATATGGGGAGGTGTGCTCTAGTCCAGGGGATGGCGACCAAGTTGACTTGGCGCAAGGACCTCAACGGGCAGTATAGAGACACATGACGTTCTACGTTATGTCGGCTTGCAAGATTTGTAGAAGAGGCGTGGTGGAAATAAGACGGTGAGTCGGCTGTCCATGATGGTGATGCTGAGGGTCGGAGGCGCAAGAGGAGCCGCTGATGTCGTCTGAGGAGTCTGAAATCCGAACTTGCATAGGGAGTCGTGGGAGAAGACGTGCGGGGGGGCCTGAGGAGATGTGGTGTAAAAGAACGTAAGGTAAATGGCGCACGCGCCGGGGAGGCGGAAATTCCAATCAGCCAATCCGTCACAGCAGCAACCACTATCCAGACAACAACGCGACGATCTCGCCTCAAGCCACATCCCGCGCTTATTTTCCTCTTTTCTAGGTCGCCAGACTCAGCCTACATGTTCTACTATCTTCGCCATGCTCTGGTCACCCCGTCCTAACTCTTACCATCGATATCCGAGTCTCCCAAAGGCCGCGTTATGAATTGATCGGCGGCGGGGGCGGAGAGGTGCGCACCAAGGACGTTCAGAGTGAAGCCGTACGTGCTGACTTATCCGGCCTCATGCATCAGCAGCGAGAGGTTTGTCATATTTACTGCTGTCTCCCAAGGCATCCGCCGGACAGTGTTCTTCCGCTGGGCTATAGCGGTACGAACTCGACATTGCACCGGTAGCAGCACGCCAGAGCGCAAACGCCGCAGCCCTGAATCGACATGGTCAACACGACCACAAACGCCGTCAGCACTGGTCGGTACGTCCCTTTTGCGAGCTTTTGACTCGCTTTCCCCGGTGGTATGCGAGCGACACGCTCTTTCCTACTCTCTGGGCATCGCTGACCCGTAGACGTACGAGCTGGGCGTATTGCAGACCCGAAGATGTCTCGCCCTCGCTGATGTTGATTCGCTTGCGGACCCGCGGCTCAGCTATCTGAACCCGAGTTGTGCTCACAGAATACTTTGCTCTTGAAACTATCTACATACTTTCTGCGATTACCCTGCGAGTGTCTCAGTTGTCGATATGTGCTTGAATCGAACCGCTTTTTCTATCCACTGTGACCGCAGGCGGCGCGTGTTCTCTTATCTGCTCCACAGTCCTGATGAGCGCTCCCGTTGTCGTCTTACCATGTCGAAAATATCTTTCTTGAAAAACACTCAGCGGACGGCCCTTAAGTTTTTTTGAAGATGACCAGAACCTCTACTCGTGTCAGATGTCCAACACTAGGCCGAGGCCGAGGTGGCTGTGGATGTCAGACACATACGTAGGGATAACATTGCAGACTCGGCCCTCATGTCGTATATCGGTTTCTGCGGAGCAGCTGACACCGCAGACCCAAGGAAGAGTACGTGGGATGATTTCCCTGCAGGTCAGAGGCAAAATGTCCTTCACAATATGCAGGGAAAGGCGTTTCAGATGGTGGACCCCTGTGGCACAAGTGTGGAGAGAAGACAGGCTGTCAATCGCCAAAGCTCTGCGAGATGCTCACTAAGCATATTCCCGATCTCTGATACGCCGTGACGACCTCGACTGCGCCGCTCTGCTTTCTCCTTGTTCTGAACCCGTTTAATGTGGTATCCCACGCGGTTGAATGAGATCTTCGAGGGCTATAGGGCCCGCTACCTGAATGCCGCAGGCAGCGAGAGGGGATTGGACAAGTGCAGATCATGCATATTTTTGCGGCAGGTCGACGAATCAGGAATGCATCAGAGAAGCTGGTGACCTAGAAACAGCGTATGTTTCGACCACGCCTGGCCGCCTAAGATGGCAAAGGACTCAACGGTGATTGTGCCGCCGGAAAAATGGAGACTAGGGGGCGGGGACAGGTACGGCGGGGACAGAGACGGTGGGGACAGAGACGGCGGGGACAGAGACGGCGGGTTTTACGATATGAGGATATAAACCGATAGGGAAAATAAAACAAAGGGACATAGGGAAGAGGCTGAAAAGCTGAAGAAAAACTCGAGGAATAAACGCACCCGACGAGTTTTATGCGAGCGGACACCATTAGCGCCGACGTCATTTCTGACGCGGACCATAGTATGCGCCTGGATCGTGTCATAACGACCGTCAGGCGCATCAAGCAGGACATCCCTGGGCAAGCCGACGCTCTTGCCAGCTCCACGAGTACGTCTATACAGACTCAACTTTATACACAGTCATGCAGAACTAGACAGGGATTGTAGCTCACCAGACTCGAAGTCTGCCACCTGCGCTCGCAAGGATGCTTGGGGTAGCTTGAGCGAAATCTATCGAACGGCAATAAGGCTGCATCACGTCGCTTTGAGCTGTAGGCTTTGTATTTGCGATTTGGCGACAAACGCACCTCGGGATATTTTCCGTGCACTCTGCCCAAGTTTCGGAAGTGTATATTGATCTGCCCCAACGTTGGAGACAGTCTAGTCTGGAAGTCTCAGAGCATCACTGCAGGACAATGACGGACCCCTGTCAGACTTCTCATTATGCCACTTGTGCCTACTGCTACCACAAGAGGGTCAGTTCGCTGCTCTGTGATGTCAATGGGGCAAGCTTGCTTGGTCAATTACCAGCCCTCGCCACCTAGAAGTCGACACCGTGTAATGTGCGATAAAAGAAGATAACCCACCAGTTTGTTGTTTGCACACGCTACATTTTTTTGGTCTTTCCGACTGTACGGCCTCACGTACGGCGTACAATCTGAGGCCTGAGGCTTTGTGGCGCCAGAAAGTGTCGCATGAACAAAAGACCGAGAAAACAAGATCTCGATCGCCCTTGCCGCCCTCATGTACTTCTCTAGACCTCATACAGAACCGACTTCAATGAAAAAGCGCGACAGGACTCTTTGATTCGCATTTTCGGCCGAAAGACGAGGGTCAATAAGTGAAGAGATAAGCAGAGGTCGAAATGTAGCCGTTAGTCTCAAGCAATCGTAACACTTCGCAAATTGCAACGTCGCTAGGGGCACGTGACCAGACAAGACGCGCGCCTTGTTCGCAATATTTTGTTCTACGAGATTTTTCAGACATCGTGCATCAATCGCGGGTCAGCATAATAAACACGGTCCCCAAATGAGGTGCTTAGGCACTATCGCGGTAGTCGAGCTTTCAACTGACACTGACTTCACTTACATCACTTCGACTGCACGGCGTCAGGTCTAATTTTGTACTCACCGCCTCACCGGAGATTGGCAGAGAGAAGCTAACAAGGAGCTATCGTTATGCCTGTAAGGCTTAACGACTGAAAATCCCATCAATCCCGCCAGAGCACGGGCCTGAGCCGACAAAGTACAGAATACTCCCACTGCCGTATTTCCCGATAAAACGGTAGATCAGCCAGTTTTATGATCCAATGGTAGATATGACAATTAAGCTCCAGAATGCAATTCCAGAAAGCCACAGGCCAAATTAATTACATTCCTATTAAAAAAGCGCTCTAGAAATGAAAAGCGGGGAGGGTTGGGGGTAGGGACGGTATTACACGGAGCAAAAAAAGAAGATAGTACAATATACCATCAGGTATTCGTGAGGAGACGTGAGAAAAAGTTTCGTAAAGAAGTTTCGTGAACTGCGTGGAATCGGAGTAGGAGAGCACAGGCGCGGGCTTTTACTTGTGTGCCCGTTGAGCCCGCGCCTTCATCTCCTACCACCCAACCACTCTCTCTGCTTAGACAGCACCGGCCTCCTGAGCCTTGGTCGGGCGCACCGGGGCGGCAACGGCATCGCTGTACTTGCCAGAAGCGAAGCCGAAGGACTCGTAGTCGACGGCGCGGAGTTGGAACAGGAAGAACGACAGGAAGACGGGGCCGGTGATGAGATCGAGGATACCGTACCAGATCATCTCGTCCGTCGGGGTGATGAGGTTGGAACCCTCAGAGCATGCCCAGCAGATGGGGTACGTAAGGAGCATGAAGGACACGTAGCCCGCGGAGAGCCAGTAGCCGGTCCTGAAGGCACCACCGCCGGGGGACGAAGTGCGCGGGCCGTTGACGAGCAGCGAGTACCTGAGTAGACATCCATTAATCTCGTGATGGAGCGGTAAACATGAAGCTAAAGCTTACCAGACGTAGAAGAGCGCAACGGTACCGAAGGTGAAGTAGGCCCACTTGTAGGTGCTGTGGACGAGGGAGCCAACCAAGCCGCAAATGACGACGACCTCCGACATGAAGAGCGTGGTGAGAATGTCGGAGACCGAGAGACCAGTCGTGAGGAGCAGCGACAGGAGGAGGAGCGGGAAGGTGATGAACCACTGGATGTACCTCACATACTGTGTACCAAATTAGAGCACTGCTTGCGCCACAACTTGCGAATTTACTTACCCAGATCTGGCGGGTTGCGGGAGCACCGGTCTCACGGAACTCAGTATCGATGCCGGCAGCACCGAGGTCAGAAGCCATGGAGAAGTAGGCGATGGACGTCGTAGTAAGGATGATGACCGCAAGGTTGTGGAACAGACGGGTACCGCGGGGACGCTGCAAAAGACGCTGTCAGCCCTCGACCTGTTGGTTGAGAGGGCTGAACACTTACAGTGAGGGTCAGACCGATGACCAACAGGAGCACCAAGGTGTTGAAGGAGAACATCGAGAACAGCCAGTCCGAAGCGTGGGTGGTGATGTGGAACACGGCATCGGGCGGGTTGAGGTCGAGAGCGTGGTTACCCATGGCTGTTTACTGCTACTCGGATGCACTAAGGAAGGTGGGACGAGGCGGTAACTCCGAAGAGAGCTGGGATGTGTTGGGTGAGCAGAACACTGGGGACTGACGAAGGGAGCAACAGACCTTTTATACACGGAGTAGGCAGCAGCCTCCATCCTTGCCGTCTCGCAGCTCGGATCGAAAGTTGCGAGCAAGAGAGGCCGCGGTCCCCCTACGTCCGCTGTGTTAGCGCATAGCGCTCTGCACACACATGCCGGACGCGTGTTGCGTCATGCGATAGATTTAGTCCGCTGGACGCCGGGGTGGGAACAAGAGTGGCTGTATCTGCTTATTATCGTCCTTGTCCGCTCTGTCGTCGGACGTCGGTCCACCGGTGGCCACGTTACGCGGGTTTTATTGGGCGCCACAAGGCTACCGCTTGACGACGCCTGCCCCTCGAAGGTGAAATTCGTAGTAAATCTGGAAGCAATGCAACATCGCATGGATTAGCCTGCAGCCCGTCGTGAGACGCCACGCCCAGCTGTGGGTAGCAAAAAACTAAAAGTGAGCTGCAGGGACGCGCAGAGGCGGGATTCTGCGGAGTACTCCGATCGTCCGAATGTCTAGCGCTTACATGAGGTCGAGAGCCAGTGCGCCCTAAGGGAGCTTGTATGAAACTCAATCAAGCTGCTCGGTCGTTCTAGCACGAGTGAGCATCCCAGTTGGACACATCTGACGTTAGATGGATCTGGGCTGACTCATCCCCGAGTCCAGAGGTTCTGGAGTTGCCCACGCGACGACTTCTCGAATACACTCGCGACGAGTACTGGGAATCGAGTCACATACGACGAAGAGGACTAGACCCGAGGTTAGCGCACGCTAGCGGCGGAGGCAAGTGAAAGGAACGTAACAGCAGACAAGGTCGGGGGCACCTAGAGTGGGACCAGCGTAACTAGAACACTTCGCGCCGTGATGGAAAGCGGTTATGGCGCACAAAGTGCGAGTCTGAATAGAAACACACCACAGCATCGCTAGCAGAGTTCGGGGGATCCTGGATTGATCAATACGACGGCTATGCACTTGGCGGTCTATTCTTGGGCTTTCCTGCTGTGCTCCGGAGGTCGTCCCGCCTGCTGAGCGGGGTGTCGGATCTGATGAGGGACAACAATAACACGATTACAGTGGTATACGACAGCACACAGCGAGGCGACAATGATGGTGAAACAGAAATCTGGGTCCAGAATGTATTCTAGCCAAGTCGGTCCGCGAAGTCTTGTGCAAATATGGAACGTGTTGGGTCTTCATTGACCCGCTCGTCCTTGAGCATGCTGGGTGGTGTCAGACGCGGATTAGTCCTCGCAATACGGGTAGGCGGGTCTGCTCACCGAGCATTGATACGGGGGTCATCACCCTCAACGCCAAGCGCGGCTTGCGGCGTCTTCGCCTCAACAACCTTTACACCAGCGGAAGTCAGCGAGGATCCGGCGGACTTTGCGAGGCAGGGTCGCAGGCCGCACGGGAGCAGCAAGTGATCCATGAGACTCAAGCACGCACATAGTGGTTATCGCAATGTGGGCAATATTCGTCACTGTCTTCGTAGCTTGCCATGTCTTTACGAAACGCCTTCTTGCATTTCTTGCACATGAAGGCCATCTCGGTCGTCTTGCGCAGGCGGTGGTCCTGACTTTCTGCGTGGCACTCCGCGCAATCGAACCACTGCTTGCAGCACGGTGCACGGATGGCTACCTGAGCGTTCAAAATGTGTTTGCTGGGATAGATAGGCATTGGTAAGATAGTTCAAAAGGGAACACGAGAAAGACTCCAGGGCCTGCTCGTTCCAGTCAGAGCTTCACAGCGCTCGCACAGTCGTGGTCGCCGGCTGAAACAGACCCTGGACCAGACAGCCTCAGACAGCCGACTGACCACATTGCAAGAATAGTAGAAAGAGTACGCAGATGGTCACCAGAGGGTTGAGTGCGGACGCGTGCGATGGGATGACGGTTGGGGAAGAGATTGGCGATCTCTCGCAGGCCTTGCCCATCTCGCACTTGCCGCTCACCACCACGTTCCCCACTCCCGTCGCATTTTTGCGCGGCCGGACGACCTGCAAAGCCAGTTCCCAGCACCGTTTGGCGAATACCCACGCCGTCGTTCTTGACGAAAGCGGCACGATGCACGCCTGATACGGCGGCGGTTGAGCTCATTTCTCTCTAACACGAGGCGCTGAGAAACGGCTGGCACTCGCCGTCGCCGCCATCTTGAACACCACCAAGATTCGCTCCTCTCACCGACGACGACGGCACCAGGCTGGTCAGAGGTATAGGCCGACGCACTCGGCAAGCGAATGGCGTGCAGCGCGACCCCGACGACGACGCTGTACACGTCTATCGCGAGCACTAGCATCAGCCACACTTTCTCAGCAAGCGTGACCACACTTCCGCCAGTGGTAACGACGTTCACGACTGAATCATGCTCAGCGACCGGGACGGACCCCCATGATACAGGCTGCGTGACTATAGAGGTGGCCGTGGTGAGCACCGTATTCGGTAAGTGCTCGCTCTCGCTTGTACACCCATCCCCCGACAATTCCGCGGCATAACAACACTGGCATCTGAGACGCTTTGTGGCATACACTCTGCATGCAGCCACCAACAAGAGCTCACGTCGACGACGGACGCTCTGAGTGGGAAAATCAACGTCGTCATCCCTGACGAGTCATGATCGCGCTTCTCCCGTTACGTGCCCTCGAAAGTCTGCTTTTTCCCGAAATTGTTAACGCCACTGCTTCTTGTTTGTAGCAGGAGGGCCCTCGACAATCCAGGTGCCACTAGCAGTTGTATATGAATTCACACAAGTGTCCCCGACCGCGACTCTCTTCGCGTCATGTTCAAGTCAGGAACTACCATCCGACGCCCCTTCATCAGCGTCCTCCACTACGTCTTCCACTGCTTCTACTGCCACGACAACGACCATTCAGCAGTCCGGTCCATCGTCTGTATCAGGCCCTTCAACATCAACGCCATTCTATACATCGCTTATAACTCCAGCGCCCTCGGTAATTGTGACCACGCAAACAACTACGCAGTCGGATGGGTCGGTTGTGTATGTTTTGACGACGTATACATCAACTTTGGCCCCTGTGTCAGCGCTATTTCCCAGCTCTAGTGTTGCTGGAGGTTTGAACTCGCATCATTCAACCAGCTCTAGCTTCATTGCTCCAGTGGTTGGCGGGATTCTGGGTGGCTTCTTCGGCTTGATAGCGATTGTAGTATTCATCTGGTGGTTATGGTACGTGAATATCGCCATATATACGCGCATATACTGATTCGTGGCGCAGGCGACGCAGAAGCTGCATATCACGACCTCCAACACCGGACCTTCCGTCGATGGCCTACAGAGACGGATCTAACCCGATGAGGCCAGAAGACAGCACCGAGCCAAAGCCATATCACTACGGTGGGCTCGGAAGTCGCAATTCGCGTGGTTCTTCCCGTCCAAACTCGCCGCAGGCCCGCTCCTCTACGTATTCGCAGAACAACCCACCAACGACACCGCACTCCATGAACCGCTCGAGTACGGGGCTGAGCTTCAACCAAAGCGGTGCGCCGACCCCCACCTTCTTTGCCACGACGGCGATCGCCCCAGGCCAGAGCCAGCCGAACTCGCGGTCATCGACGCCAGGGCACTTCCACTCGTCCTCTACGGTACCGTCCGCGTACATGCGTCAGTCCTGGCCACTTTATGCCAGCGACGGCGACGAATCCGACAGTGCGAGCTCACCGATCATGTTTGGCAAGCGCGAGCGGCGGCCGTCGCGGCTGTCGCTGACACTGTCGATGATGGACGGTACGCGCGAGAGCTGCGACGGCGGGGCCGGCCCCAGTGGGCAGAGCACGGCTGGGAGCGTAAAGAGCGGCGACATGAGCACGGAGATTCATGTGCCTGAGCGCTCGCGAAGCACGCTGTTTGTGGTGAACTCGGAAGAACCGAAACAGCCTGCGTTGGCGGTGCCGAGTACAAAGCAGGGCCAGAGTCAGTCCGGGCACAGCGACGAGGCGAGGAGCTTGTACGCGCGTGCTGGATAAGTATAGAACCATGATAGTTATTGCTGTGTTTATTCATATGGACTATCCCCCTCATTTGTCTTTCCATCTCTTTGCCTCTGTCTGCTGCAGTAACTTCATCTCAGTCATATTTAGCTCTATTCGTTGTCATACTTTCCTTGCAGTGAAACATGGACGCGTTCGTATATCCAGCACTCTTCTCCTGCTCACACTCTTCCTATCAATCAAAATAACAACTGCCACACATCATGCCCTTTGTTGTCCTAATATTGTACATCTATTTTTTCTCAAGCACCCCTAGACCTTAATAAAATTACACGACCCCGGCAGCCCCGCGACATCCATGTTGCGTTATGAGTAGCCTTGACGCATCCGATGTCGTCCTATTCCCGAAGGTATATATACTGTATCATCCCCGCCTCAGGCGTCATGTCGATTCTATCCTTCCTTCTTTCCTCCCTTTCTTTTTTACACCCATATCGCATATTGTACTGCACATTTGCTAACGAGCCGTTCCGCTCCTGAACGTTTGAACGTTGATCTTCAGAGCAATTCAGGCCCTTAGCGGGGTGATATGATCAACATGCGACGACGTCATGTAGGTCCAGGCACATGTGGTTGCATCTGTCCGGGTGAATGACGTATGGTTGTTGTACATAAAACACGGAGGAGGGATCCGAGAGCGGAATGTGAACAGCACGGTGAGCAAGACCACCGGGTGAGCCCGGTTTGCTGATCTCAGCGATAGAGCGTGCGGAGAGAGCCTGTGTCCTTGTCCGCAAGAATGACTTCTGTCATCGTTATCGTCCACGGGACGCCCGACGCTGCGTCGGCCGACCATGCGCATTGTGGGTAATAATTGCCCTCTGCCATTACTCGAGACGGCGCCTGGGATATTCGAGGACCGTGCGTGGCAGCCCAGGTCGCGCCGAATGACCTCAGCGCGTCGGGACTATGCCCGACTCACTGTACGAAACGTTCCGAACGCGGGGAGCGTGCCATGCTTGCCGGCATACCTACATATTTTAGGTGCATTGCACACTTCAAGCTTCTCCCCAGTCATTTCCCGTACACTCGCATAAGAGCTTTCTAGCACAGGTCGTAGACCTTGGCGCAACTTCACGTTTCCCTTCTACCTGC
The DNA here is from genome assembly GCF_000300595.1 of Phanerochaete carnosa HHB-10118-sp. Taxonomy (NCBI): domain Eukaryota; kingdom Fungi; phylum Basidiomycota; class Agaricomycetes; order Polyporales; family Phanerochaetaceae; genus Phanerochaete; species Phanerochaete carnosa. The sequence goes on along the minus strand of NW_006767634.1, from coordinate 2,798,172 downwards.
TCTTCCCTCTCGACACCCAGCCATGTTTGTTCCACAATGGATCGTGCGCAGGAACGATGCGCTTGGTTCGAATCCACCCGACGCGCAAGAGCACATCAGTGTTAATGCCTCCGACTGGCTTTGGGCTGCCTTCTCGTTCATCACCGTGTGCACGCTTGTGATGGCAGTCTTCACTCTCATAGTAAGCATCGCTCCGTCGTGCTCAAGCAACCCGAGACTGACGCTGCGCGCAGAGGCCACGGGGTAGACGGGTTTTCCACCAGATCGCATTCATGATCATGTTAACGACCTCCGTTGCCTACTTCTCCATGGCTTCCGACCTTGGCTCTACACCCGTCCTGACTGAGTTCCGCCCTCCCAACGTGACCCGCCAAGTATGGGTAAGTCGTTTCTGTAGGGTGATCACTCGAGCTGCCACTTACTCTGTGGTTTAGTACGTGCGGTACATCCAGTGGTTCATCACCCTCCCGCTGTTGTTGCTTGAACTCCTGCTCGCTACCGGACTGTCGCTCGGTGACATCGTCACGACCGCCTTTGTGAGCATGGTCCTCGTCGTCATGGGCCTTGTCGGGGCCCTTGTCCCGAGCACCTACAAGTGGGGCTACTACGTCTTCGGTGCTATCGCCCTCTTCTACATCTGGTGGGTCCCAGCCAGCATCATTTTCGTGAACGAAGAACTGATGTGCTCCAAGGTTCGTGCTCCTTTGGCAGGCACCCCGCTGTACGTTCGCCGAGGCAGGCACGCTCCGGAAGGGCTACATCCTCTCGTCGGCATACCTTGCATTCATGCTTATCACGTATCCCATCTGCTGGGCGTTGTCCGAGGGCTCGAACATCATCAGCCCGAGCTCGGAGATGATCTGGTACGGCATCCTCGACATCATCGCGGGACCTCTCTTCCTTTTCCTCTTCCTCTGGGAGCTCCGCGGCGTCGAGTACCATGTCTTCAGCTTCCACTCTGGCAAGTACACCTACGCCCACAGCAGCTCTGGGCGCCCGGAGAAGGCACCTATCGCTTAAAGCGCGTTCCCCCCCTTCAGTCACCGTTCATTCATGATTATATATGACCCATTCACGACCTTTTGACGGTGTATAACGACAAAAAGCACTCCATATTTCACATTTCTTCATCACGCTTTCGCGTTGCATTACGGTACCTAGATATCCCTAATACTCGCTCTAATATCGTGTATCCTACGACTTGTCTGTAACATATCACTTGTAGTCCTAGCATATAGCACGCTTTAATCGCGATCTTTGCAACCACGGCGCGAGGGAGTAATACACTCAGAAAGGCCCTTCGTCGAATGAAGTGCCATCCATGCGAACACCCATATTTTGCTTGACATCCATCCCGAGCAGCTTCATCTTACCCACCTGCGCAGTTCAGTTAGCCCAATACACCCACAATGGAAGCGGTACGCACTTCTACACGCTCTGCCTGCACCTTGCGGAGTTCCATGAGCTGCTCACGCGTCAGGAATGACTCGCCCCGCTCTTTGGGCTTACGACGGTGGGCGCCTTGAAGCGCGCGCATGTCCGCGTTGGGGTCGTACCCGTCGTCCGTCGGCGGAAGGAACTCGCCAGCGCGGAGCGCAGCCATGCGGGCCTCGTACGACGCAATGTTGTAGAACTTCTCATGCGAGAGCGTCGCGGTGTTGTAATCCTCGGTGAAGCGCGCGAATTCCTTTTTTGTTTGGTCCTTCGAGATGGTCTCCGGGTTGATCATGCGCTCCTCGACGAGCCAGGCACGGAATTCAGCTTCTTTGGTGTATAGGCTGGGTGATATGGATTAGCATGCTTCTCCAAGCGGCGGGAGATGGTGCAGGCGTACTCTGTCTCGCTGATGATGCCGTGTTTACCCCACTGTGCACCGACGGAATGGTCACTCTTCTTCTTCTGTAGATGCTATAGTATAAGGTAAAAGTAGCATACGGTGCACAACTGCGCACCTTCTTGTCCTTCTTCTCTTTCTTCCGCTCCTTTTTCTCCCTATCCTTGCTCCGGCTACGCTTCCGTTTGTGGTGCTTGTGCCCCCTCTTGTGCCGCCTACCATCCGACGAGCTTGACGAGCTGCTCGAAACAGAACGAGAGCGCGAGCGAGACCTCCTGCGGTCCTTGCGCTCGCTCCGGTGGCGTTCGCCGCTCGGAGAGTATGAGCGTGAACGTGAGGGCCTTCGCTGTCTTGAACGTGATGTTGAGCGACGCGGCGAGGGGGACCTTCGTCTGGGGCTGCGGGAGCGGCGGAACTCGCCCTCTTCTCTGTCTGCCCGAGAGCGTCGCTCTTCGCATCGGTCTAGACGTCCGTCCCGAGAGTGGTCCCGTCTGTCATGGCGATAACGCTCCCTGCTGCGACTTCGGTCTCTACGATCACGCCTGTCTTCTATCCTGCTTGACATAGCGTACGAGCAATTCTAGCGATGGTTAATTATGCAGTGGTTGGTGCAGAAAGCGGATGCACAGTACCGTCTGAGGTTCTGACGTGGGCGAAGTCGTACGTGGTTGAAGGGAACGTGGGGGATGAGCGCCACAAAGCTCCCGCGCTCTGAATCGGGCGCATCACCGGGCGCATCAAAGGATCACGTGAAGGAATACGCAGCGGCCAGTTTCTGATCTAACTGCACACGTCGACACCGACGTTCCCCGCCCGACATGGAGTTTCTCTCACAGACATATATTGCTTTGCGGGGCCCACAAGGCGCGCCACAGTCCCCGTCAGACACAATCGCACGGCTTAGTGATAGGCTGAGCCCGGCGACGCTCCTCGCAGACCGACGCGCAGCCGTACTCTCGCTCAAGGGCCTCTCGCGCGACTGGAGGGTCGAGATCGGCGAGCGTGCTCTTCCGGGTTTACTTGAAGTACTGCAGAACGATGCAGAGGTCGACGCGGACATCGGTAAGGCTGTCCTGGAGACGCTGAGCATCCTTTGCGAGGTCCACGAGGATGCGCCGGCGCAGGCCAAGGAGCTGAGCTTCAAGCACACGGACAAGGTTCTCGAGAACGACGCCGCAATTCACAAGCTCTTTGCGCTCCTTGCGGACCAGTCGTTCTACCTGCGTCTGGCGATCCTGCAATACCTGGTCATACTCCTACAGAACCGGAGGCAGGTCGTACAAAGCTCTTTCCTCAAGGCGCCAGTAGGACCGACGACTGTCATTGCCGTCTTGGATGAGAAGAGGGAAATTATACGTACAGGTGCGTGAGTCGTGAGCTGCGTATGTTCAGCTTCTGATACGGCTTTCTGCTCAGAGGCATTGACCATGCTACAGCTGCTACTTTCGCAAAACCCCGACATCCAAAAGATATTGGCGTTCGAAGGCGCATTCGAGAAGTTCTTTAGTATAGTCAACCAAGAAGGCGGAATAGAAGGTGGTGTGTCTGTCCGCGACGCACTGACTTGTGTGGACACCCTCCTGCGATACAACACCTCGAATCAGGTAGCGTTTATTCATGTCCTACCTCATGCACAGCTAACATTTCTTCCCAGAGCTACTTCCGCGAAACTTCATTGCCACCATTTCTGCCATCGATGCTGCTTTTCCCTCCGTCGCTCCCACCACACGAGCCTGCACCCCAGAACTTCGCGCTTCAGTTCTGGGATCCCCTACAGAAACGTGCGAACGCAGCGCTGGTCGTGGGTATCATGGGGATCCTCGTGAACTCGAAGGGTGGCAGCGTACGTCTTTCGCTTCTGCTCCCGAACATGCGACTTGATAGCCGATGCTCAGCCCGAAGAGACGTTCGCCTTCTGCCGCTGCTTCATCGAGCTTGGCCTGTCAAGCAATGCACCATCGTCACTTAAGACTCAGGTATGTGCCCTTCGCCTGTGAGATGTATAGCTGACTCAACCTTCGTGGGGTAGGTCCTTCATCTCCTTCCGGTGAATTTGAACATCCCTCTGCCATCCATGTCTATCACTCCATATATTCCTGTCCCCGAGTCAAATGGCGAGGAGTGGGATCGTCTCGAGCCGGCCTCTGCGCTTGATGCACTCGTAGATCTCGCGCTGCATGGCGAATTCAATGGTGTGCTTGGTGTCAAACGGACAAGGGACAGCATGGAGCTTCGCGGCGCAGCACTCGGTGTCTTCCAGGTAGGTTCGTGTAGTATATGTTTGTATCGTGCAGACTCTGACAGCGTGCACTCCAGAACTTCGTCCAGAGGGGTGACATTCGCGAGGCCATCGTGCAGGCTATGGTCCCACCGGAAGGTTGGAAAGCTGTCATACGGCGTCATCTACGAGGCTGATATACTTTGCAGGAGCCACCGAACGCCCGCCTATCACTCCTTTACTGCAGGCCTTGATAACACAGCCCACATCACCTCTGGATGTCGCCGCTGTCACGTCCACCCACTTCTCCACGCTACTCTTCGCTGACCTCATCCGCTTCTCGCCGCGCGCAAAAGCTCTCGCACGGAGCATCGTCCCCCAGCCTCCTGCGCAGGCCTCCGGCAACTTCTTCGTGCCAGCAGACGGCGGCGCACCGCCAGCGCCTGAGCCTGAGCCCGAAGAAGACGAGCAACAGGCGTTGCTGCAGATCCTCAGCGAGCACCTCTCGCTCGCACTACTGTCGCGCCGGCGCGCGGATACGTCCGAACGCGAGGCGCGAGAGTGGGATAGGCTGATCGTTGGGTACTTGTGTTTGCTCATACAGTGGCTCTGGGAGGATCCGCCATCAGTAAGAGGCTTTTTGGAGGCGGGTGCGCTTGGCATGGTCAGTGTCACGTCGTCTTGAGAGGTGGGGTCGTGGCTGATGTCAATATGTGTAGCTGGTGGAACCTATCAACCAGGCCCCCGAGGCAGATTCAATGATACCGGCGCTGTGTGCGTTCCTACTCGGTATATGCTACGAGTTCAATCGCGAACCGGGCGAGATCACACGGTGTGCCCCCTCATTTAATTTTCCTAGTCCCGGAAACTCACCGCAACGTGCAGGACAACGATATATCCCATCATGACCCGGCTCGGCATTGACCTCCTCGTAGGGCGCATCACGAACTTGCGAGATGACGACCGCTTCAAGGCAATCGGGCCTGACACGTTTGTGCTTTCATACCCCCACCAGGGCGGACATCCTGCGAACGGCGAGGGCGAAAAGGAAAGCGAGGTCTGGTTCGACTGGGCGTTTGCCGACTTCTGGAAGTCGAACTACTGTGCGTTTCCTCCTACCTCCCCTCCTAATTCCTTCTCTGTGGGGCTTCGTGCTGACTAAAAGGTGACAGACACGGTTCAGAGAGGCATCTCTGCGGACCCGAAGGCGCCACCGCCTTCTGCAGGTCAGAATACAGAGACGCTTGCACTCGTAGCGTCCCTCCGCGAGACGATAGCGCACCAGGCGCAGGAACTCGAGGCGCTGCAGAGACAGGCACAAGAGCTCGAGGCTTTGCGGAGCAAGGTTGGCGAGCTTTCCGCGCGGGCAGACGAGGTGTGCTCTCTTTGGACAGTCTATTCTGTGCGCGCGATACTGATCGATGTGCAGGCGGACAAGCTGCGCGCGGATCTCGACAGCACGCGGGCAGAGCTCGCAAGCACGCACGAACAGTTGCGTACGACTGAAGAGAAGTGCCAAGATGTTGAAAAGGAGCAGGAGGATCTGCTCGTGCTCCTCGACGAGCTCAATGGCAAGCGCAGGCGCGACAAGCAGCTGATGCGCACTGCGGGGATGGAAGTATCGGAGGATGAAGACGAAGGTGACGAGGAAGACGAGGAAGAGTAGAAGCATGGACTACGTATTTTATTTGGGCAATACAGTTGGGATTTCACAGCAATCATGAGCTTATATCGTGTCTCAAAAGCGTAGATTTTATTGCCCAGAAGTCCAACGCAGAAACGAGGCACGCTGTAAGACAGCCGAGAAATATCTAGCGGGCACCGTACTACCGCGTCTTCCTACTCTCGTCTTCCTCGCTGAGAATGACCTCACTCTCGAACTCGAACCTGCCGCTGTTCTGGAGACGCTTGACGAGGACGTCGCCGAGGGCGCTCGCAGGCGTGAGGACGCCACCCTCGCGCGCGACGTCGGGGAGCTCCGCGCGTGAGAGCAGGAGCGCGAGCGCGGCCTCAGATATCATGACGGCAGCGAGCCCGTAGCCTGGGTCGCCCCGCCCGCGAATGACGCTCCGAACGTGCGTGCGCGGCTTGTTGGGGACCGGCACAGAAGAGGTGACGTTCGTCACCTTGAGGAAACCACTCTGCAGTTGCCTAAAGCGCACGGTGCATTATTGGCCAGGCACGAATGTATAGGGGCACGGAGACTTACTGTTCAGAAGGCCCTTCGCCGGGCCCGGGGATGAGCATCTTGAACAGCCAGCGAAACTAAAAAGGGCATGTTAGAGGGAGTCGTGGGCTAGAGCATGAGGAGCACTCACTGGTGGAATCAGTACGCAGACAGCGGTGAATGCTAAGCTCAGGCTCAGTAGGACGGATGAAATCTTCCCTTTCTGGACCATGAATTCGTCGTACTTGAACTTCGGACCATACGTACGTGTGCGGGCTTCTGACGAGGTCGTCTCCAAAGCCTGCGCAATCGTCAGCCAGCATTTAGGTAAATGAACACACGAGACAATTTACCTGGAGCTCGTTGATACCCCATGTCCGCTGCACGATGGCGCGGTTCGTGCTAGCCATGAAGTACTTGCCGCCGTAAACTGGCGGGTTGGAGAATGGTAGGGTGTAGAACAGTTGGCGATGCTCATACTCTGGACCTTTGATAGCTAGGGATGTGAGAGCTGAGATGTCCTGTCAACACTGGTGGTTTGCTGAGCTTACCGGTACTCAAAGCCCAGTCCCGCAATGCCTCGCGGAGCTTCTGTAAAGGGACATCCTCGAACGCAGAGACGAAAGTCTGGAAGCTGCCGCTAGAGATGGTGCCCTTCAGCTTAAACGCCGTTATCGACGAGTCGATATTCGCTTCGGGCCCGGCGAGTGCTTTGAGGGTCTTGTTGCTCAAGTATACGCTCAGGTCGGACGGGACGGAATCAAAGCCGCAGGCCGGGATGATGACGGCGTGAGTCTTGGAAGCGAGGTAGTCGTATCTGGATCTGTTAGGGGAAGGATTGAAGAGGTACACACTAGGTGTCACTCACTCAAGGATGATGTCGTGTATCCAGTACGGTTCGCCAGAGAGGTCAACGTAGTGAATGCCGTGCCGTGCGCATGCCCTACAAAAGAGAGTTAGTCAAACGGAAAGTTCCACACATTTGACCCAGACGCACCTAACAACCGGAGTCCCCCACCGCCAGAACGGTCCAACCGCATTAATGACGACCTTTGCACGCTGAACAACACTATCCACCTCTTCTGAGTTGGCAACATCCACGTAGAACTCCTTGACATCGTTGCCCAAGGACAATTTCTTCTTCAAGTCAGCGAGTCTGCTCTTCGACCTCGCCGCAAGTCCGAGGGTGAACGAATGACGTTGTGGGTGTGAGGCGAGGTACTGGGCAATAAGTTGGCCAGTGCAACCTGGGGTTTGAAGCCTCTCAGTGGGTCTCAACACCAGGAATGTTGCTATGTCACGCACCTGTAGCTCCTAAAACAATTATATCGGCCATAAAGTTTGCAGAAACGATCATAGACGTAGCGTTGTTGGGTTCGCTCGCGTTAACGTCGTGTGCGTCTATGCCGCGGGCTGCAGCCTGCGAAGTGACGTCTTGATGCGTATCACGTGAGTGATGCGCCTCTTTTCCAATCTGGTGTTGCCCGAAACGGCGGATTCTATCGTTGACTCCCGCGGCCATATGTCTTCCACATGCCTATGCTAAATGCCAAAAAAGATTCTAAAATTGAACACTGGCAGAGCAGATGAAACGGCTGTCTGATTCTGAGACGCTACTAGTTGTCCAGGTTGTCGTATGCGCGCCGTACCTGCATGATCACCGACGTTCTCCCCACGCTCATTAACTACGCGCTCTCGGTCTTGGTAAGATTTATGCATTTATCCTCGGCATAGTAGCTTAGATCAACCTAACTAAAAGGTCTTGTGCAGGTACTGCAAGACTGCTTGCGCGATAGCTCGTGCGCGATGCGCGGTGTGCTCAGCGCTGAGTCACTGAGTCAGACCAAGAGCAGCATCACTCGCCCCTGAGGGCATGCGAGCGATGGTCGTGGATTAGCAAGCCTTTTGTCCCAAACCCGCGCAAGAGTGATCCCAGTCAGTGAACGTTGCGCAAGTATGGTCCCCAGCTACCGCAACATGGATCATGAGATACGCAGGGTGATTGCAACGCGATAAGCTGATGATACGATAGGAACTCCGGTGGCTACTGCTAACACCTTTGACAGAAGGCCCAGAAGTACTGCTACGGCGTATACGGACTGCGTTTCGGCATATCCCACGCCACGGGATCTCTCACACACTGAAAACGTTGGGCTGAGAAGCCATTTAGCACTGGTTCAAGGGCCGTGTGACTGCAGTTCCACAACAGAAGTACAGTAGGCCTTGTCATCTTGATCCAGGCCATATTTATACGCCTCGGGCAACCCCCTGGGGAATGTCTACAGGTTATTCACGTCGCTACGAGCTGTCGGATGCCACTTCTGGGATTAGTCGCTACTCTGGACGAGGTTTGAAGAACGTGACATCCAGACCAACGCACTCGCGGGCACCACGCACGCTGCGCCGAAGCCCAATGCTATCGGGGCTTCTCGAATCTTCTGACCCAGCCGTTGATGGAGTAACGGTGAGAGCCCCCATCGTAATTACACCCCAGTTCGGACTTAGGCATCCCACCAGGGTCCGGCGAAGGTACATAAGAGGTGGCAGTCGAGCACTTGGAAGACTCAGGAGCTCGAAGACCTCGCTATTGTCCTCACCAGCCCTTCTCACAAGTCGCAATACGCAATTTGCAACCAACATGTCGCATGGCAAGCAGTTCACTTTGTTCACACACAAAGGTGGCCCCAACGGCTGGTGCGTTTGACTATGCATCTTCTTCGCAGTATTATTCAACACTCAATTTTGTAGGAAGGTCGCCATTGTACTTGAGGAGCTCGGCTTGACCTATGAATCCATTTACCTCGACTTCCAGAAGGGCGACCACAAAGCTCCAGAGCACACTAAGCACAACCCAAACGGCCGTATCCCGACGATCATCGACCACAAGAATAACGACTTTACTCTCTGGTGCGTTTTCTACCTCGCTTCTTTCTATCCCAATCCAATACATCGACATAATTCAGGGAGTCCGACGCGATCATCGAGTACATCGTCCAGAAGTACGACACAGAGAAGAAGATCTCCGCAGCAACAGAGGAGGACCGCTTCAGACAGCTTCAGTGGCTCTTCTTCCAGGCCTCTGGCCAGGGCCCCTACTTCGGCCAGGCGGCCTGGTTTTCGTTCTTCCACCCGGAGAAAATCGCGAGCGCCCAGGAACGCTATAAGAACGAGGTCCAGCGTGTGCTTGGCGTCCTTGAGAGTGTGCTCTCCCAGCAGGAGTGGCTCGTCGGCGGCCGGTGCACCGTCTCCGACCTCTCATTTATTCCGTACGTGATTCTCTTTTGCACGTGGAACGAAGGACGCTGATGGACGAGGTTCACTTCAGATGGAACGACTTTGCCCTCAATGGCTTGCTCGAGGGTGTGGACATCGCTGAGAAGTTCCCCAGCGTCTCCAAGTATGCTTTCACTCATCTTCTGCTAAGTTCTATCCTAACTCCCCTCCCCCAGATGGCACGCGAAGATGGCAGAGAGGCCCACTGTCCAGAAGGTCCACGCGACTCAGGCTGAACTCAAGAAGTCCTAGAAATGTTTCTTTGCTACTTGTGGCCTCTTCTGCCAAATTTATCATTGTTTGTCAAGTCTGATAATAAATGCATCTTATGTTCGTCGCGCTAGGCGTTTTCGTCGGCTGCTCTGAGGCAATCGGGAGAGACTAAAGCTTTTTTGTGGTGTAATCCTCTGCGAGAATTACGAGGTTCTCACTGTGGTTTGACTTCGATGGTAGGACTCTTCCTCTTAGGATCATTCTCCCTTACTTTAGTTAAGTTGTCTGTGGCTCTTGAGATAGCCATATCATCTCTGAGTCCGACTCCCATGGTGCGTCGTACTGGTCAGGCTTACATGACACTTTCTGAGCAATTCATCGTAGCTACGCGGCGCGCAGGAGCCACGAACAATTTACTGACCTACACGACCTTCGGGAGACATGTTCAGCTTTCCCAGCGAGCTCTCTGCCCTGACTGCAACCCGCAGGCACTATTCACGTAAACATGCCCGACAAGCGAGTCACAAACCCATATGCCACTTTGAGGCGGAACCTGGTAGCGCTGCAGCACCTCGAGCATACGATGCCGCAGTTCAAGATATCACTCGATTCACTCAAATCACAATAATTAGCAGAGCAGGTCCTGACGGTCTCCAGGAGCGCATGTCGCAAATTGAGAATGCACTGCCGGCGCTCCTACGCGAGACGTGGGTGCAGACTGTCGCAATCGGGGCTTCCGCGGGATGCGCAGACGGCCACTGTGCAGCAGGTGTTTTGGGGCTGCAGCGCGGCGGTCTATTGCATGGTCTATTGCAATTCTTTTGTGGTCGAGAATGGATGGTTCTGACCATTGGCAGTTAGTATTATATTTACCGAGCAGCTACGTCTTCCGTGCACTCATGGTTTGTCTTCGGAGTGAAGCCAGGTTAAGGCCGATGTGGTGTGTTGGTTGGCGCCAACACGAGTGCCATGCTGTCGTCCTATGCTTGCTACCGGGAAACTGCTTTTTACGTCCATCTACGAGAGGTAATTAGTGGCCTCTGTTGATGAATCGACCTGTGTATTAATATTATTAATACTTAGCTTGAGCATGCCGTATCACCTGCATTTAGGCCCAGTAACATGCTACGCACGGACAGAGAGAACTGGGAACAGAGTCAAGACGAGAATTGAGAAGAACGCGCCGCGCCGCCTACCGTCAACCTGAGGGGACGCTTTGTGACTGGCACGCCTTTGGGATTTGACGCCTGAATTGTTAGATTAGATTAGATAAAGATGGCAGGTACTCTGTCGGAGCAAGCCGGGGTACTGCGTCCGACCTTGTTGACACGAACTTGAACGAGGTTTACTGAGACTCTTTTGACGCATTTTTGGATCGCTTTAGCTCGGATGTGCCATAAATATATGTCGTAAGATATAACAATTACTTATAGTCTGGCAATGGTCTGGTTGAACTAACCGTCTTCTCCAGGTTCGAGCGCAGTGACGCTTTTCTAGGCGGTCCACCGCAGACCGGCCGATTTGCAGGGGCCATATACCGCTTCCCTAATGAGCTTCTGGATGCGATCATATCTCGACTGCGCCCCACAGACATCGACCACGAAGAGCAGGACGAAGATATGTCCCGATGCGCAGACATGCAACCCATGCCTAGCGGCAAGGCAGACCTGCTCACATGCGGCTCTGTCTGCCGCCTCTGGCGTGCGATCGCTCTTCCACACATCTTCCACGACCTCCAGGTGTCCTTTCGCTCATTATCTGAAGAGTACGATCCCTCGGCGCGTCAGCACCCCTGGATCGACGGTGCCGAGCAGGTCCCCGAGCGCTCGGCTCAGCTCAGTACTGGGATACTGAAGAACCGTTTATGGTATCCTACCGTCGCCAGAGTCTGTCTCAGTTTCGACGCTTCCTCTGCAACGCGCCAGCTGTCCGGCCTCTGATCAGGCGACTCCGTCTTGATGGTAAATTGGGATATACAGCGATCACCGTCGAGGTGCAACACGAAAGGGGTGATGTTGGAACGCTTAGGCCTGAAGTCACACATACAGAGCGCCAGCATCTGACGAACGCGACGGTCTTCTTTGATGTCCTCAAGCTTCTCCCAAACCTACGAGAGCTTTCTCTCCATCGAGTGCGGCTGGCGTGGCCAGGTTCATGGCCAACCCCGCCCATGCCGGCGTTGAAGAGGCTACGCTTTGATGCGGGGTGGGAGATGTATGGTGGTAGCATGCACATGTGCCTCATAGTCGGCCTTTTTGGACAGGTGGAGTCTCTGCAAATTCTTCGAACATGCTCAGCGGATCAATGCACTTCCCACGAAGGAAGTAGCCGTCTGGAGGTGGCCGATTTATCCGTGGACCCCTGGACACATCTCCCTACTGGTTTCTGGTCCTTGCTGCGCACGTCTCGCTCTGCATCTACACTGCAGTCCCTGGATATTGGACTCCTCCATTTCAGGGCTCCGGAGCGCGAGGAGCTGAGACAGCTCATGCTAATAATCGGGCCAAACTTACAGACCTTCCAGTGCACCATCCAACGAGGTCGTAGTGCAGAAGGTGAAGAGGCTGCCCTGTTAAGTTCTGGTATCCCGACTCACAACCCATCATTCCAGGCGACTTTCGAACAGTAGATCTGACAATGTGCCCCAATCTCAGCGCCCTCACGGTGCGCTGTGGCATTATTAATCCACGGGAGGTCCAAGGGTCTGATCCATTCCCACCGGCCTGTGCCCACGCATATAAACTTTTCTCGGGGCAGAACCTCGCGGCGCTGCGGCATCTCAAGCGCATGACGCTGCGGTTCGAGCTATGGCCCGATCTAGAATCCGAAGGGCAGCTTCTCGACGACCTCCATGGGCATATGCTGAAGAACGAGAGTGCGTTGTTGGCGCTTTAATGCAAGACGCTGGTCCGTGCGATTGCGGTCGGCTTCCCCAGGAAATCGCAAGAGGCGCCATCTGGGGAGGGCACGCAAGAGGTCGCTGTGGAGCGGATGTTTCCGAGGCTGCAGCGCGACGGTCTTCTGCGAACCTTTCGCGGACACGACCCAGAGTGAGTAGTTCCTACCGGTTGTGTCATATTCAACCCTAGTTTTCGTTATTTTCTCACCCATCACACAAGTCTATCGCAGGATGTCACTCCTTGGCCTTTGCCCATGATCCGCAAATTTTAGTGCAAGGAGCCAGTGCCGACGAAGTTCGCTATGCTGCTGGGTGCATCCAGCCTCGACTCGCTGGTCCCGATCCTGACGCGCATTCTAGTTCGAGGTTTTCACTACACTCAGGGTCCGTGCTGCTGTCCTCCTTACTGTCAATCTGAAATTTTTGAGGCGAGTACTTGTTGAGTGCCAGACAATGTCAGTAATTTTACATTACGAATTAACCTATATGGTATTACGCCACAAAGCCTGCGCTTCATGTCCGCCTACACCGCGTGTACGTGGACCTAAAGTCATAATGCCACGTATCCCCGGTTTGTAACCGACCTTCATCTCCGACTCGCGCGTCTCTATTCCAGGTAACCAAGCAACCCCGCAAGCAACATTCGACGACCTGGGCCCTTCGTGAAATGAGATCATGACGCTTCGTCCGGTATTCATATGCTTTGAGGCTAAATTCTTAATATTCAGCACTGATCCAGGCACGCTCAGGGCGCATGACGACACAGTGCGCTGGCAGCCCTGTTTGTCCTCGTGAACATCAGTTCCGAGGCGCAAAGCCTACCTATGCGCTCACTCGTAGCTCCGATGTCTGTATTGTTCACATCTTGGCAAGGCCGCCTTTGCGCAGACCCCGAGAACAATGACCCCGCGTCGAGGCACCGTGCATGCATTGACAGGCAGACACTGGCCGGCAATTCGGTACGAGAGACGGGAGTGCTGGCAGAATAAGCCCTGGGCATACAATTTTTGCGATGCTCTTTCGTTAGCAATAACTTGGTCAAGCAATACCCTTTTGTGGACGATTTCCAGTCTGCGCTGCGTTACCTGGCATGACTCTGTCTGTGAGGTTGTAAGATCTCGATGTGATTTGAACCTATATCATTTACCTCGTCTTTTACCAGGCTACGAGATCTCTTTGTCAGAACAGTCCTCAACGTGAACTGTTGTATCGGCGGCAGTTTTTAACACCATGAAGACATTTCACACTTGGGAGATTAGAGTGATGCAAGAGTGTCGCGTGAGATTACGGTACCGAGTCCTCTATACTAAGTAAACTCATACAAGCTGGTAAGAAGATAGAAATGTGTACATCCGTTACAAGATCAACTAGACTTCTGGTTGCAAATACAGTTAAGTCACTATTACAAGCCAGCGCGGGAAAGATGCAAGGAAAAGGTGAGAATTCAGGGTATCGCCTAGTGTCCGCCGCTGAGCCCCGCTGCCCTGGCTTCCTGCCAGGTATTCCACATGCTTTCGCGCGTCGCTGTATGTCCGATGGCGCCCGCGAAGCGGAGCACGCGGTACACGTCGTGGAAGTTGCTCGCGAGGCCGAGACTCATGCGCACGACGCCGAGCTCGCGGCCGACCTGCACCTCAAAGTCGCGCATCGTCGAGCGGTCGTCGAGCATTGCCATCTCGTTCCGCAGGCCGAGGATCGCTGCCGCGCCGCCCGGGTTGCACATGCAACCCGTGCGCAGCGAGATATTTTGTGTTGTCGCGGCGTGCTCGATGAAGGACAGCGGGAGCATCTCTCCCGTGGGCTGTGCGCCGTCACGTCAGCAGGGTCGAAGACGCAGGGGTGGATGGGCTTACCGAAAGGAATATCACGCTAACTACGGAGCCGGTCTCGGCTTGTTCGCCTACTGCCTTTGGCCGGCGAGTGGGAGCGCGTGAGAGCACGCGGACGACGGATGCGCCGTTGTCATGTTTCAGCTCGGCAAGAGAGGTTATCAGGTAGTGGGTCAGGGACGCGAGTCGAATGGGGAGGAAGGGGAGATACGCGGAAAGGAATCGCAGACCATCGGTGATCGCTGGGAGGTTCAGGAAGTTGATGGTGCCGTCCTACACAAGGCACCGATGTCAGCCATCATAACCTAAACCACAACAAAGCGAAATGAAGGGGGTTTACGCCGCGGGATGACGTGAAGCCACCTCATTGCGGACACTACGAGCAAGGGATAGCGCACCTCGAAGCGCGAGTGGAGCTCACTACTCATTCTGTAGACCATGCCTGGTGCCTGGACGAGGTCGACTGTCCCACCAGCGAACCATGGGCGGCTCAGTTCTGCCAGGAAGGATTCTTTGACAATCAATGCCCCGACGCCGGTCGGGAACCCGAACATCTTGTAGAAGCTGAGGGCCATGGCGTCTACCGGATAGTCCGACAGGTTTATGACGGATGTTGCCGCTAGTGCCGCAGCGTCGAGAAGTACGCTGTACCCTAGCGACTTCGCGTGCTTGATGAGACCGAGGTTGTTCTTGCTGTTAGTGACATTTGATTGGGCCGTGAGCGCAAATAGAGCCGGGGCAGTGTCGTGCGGTGCCCGTTGAGTTGATAATACGTCCTGAGAAGAAAGATGTTAGATGGATCATCTCTGAGACGAGATGGAGCGAGGTACCATCGCTGTCTTGGTGTCCACGCCGCCCTGGTCTAAGCAAGGGATATAGACGACCTTGGCGTCCTTCCAGGCGGCGAACTGTCTTATGCCGTGAACGCTGTTATGCGAATCGGCGCTAAGAACGAAGGAGCTGCCCTCCTGGAAGGGGAAGGATTCTCCCACAAGCTTCAAGGCTCCTGTTGCGTTCGCGGTGAAGACGACGGTGTAACCTGGGGGTGCCCTGAAGAACGAAAGCACTGCCTGGCGCGCTTCTTCCGCATAGCGGGACGAGAGCTGTGATCTGCGTGATGGAGTGTTAGCCCGGCGCTGGCCGAAAGAAGATAGGAGGGCGTTACGAGTTGTTGACCGAGTGCGTGTTTCCCAATACATTACGCTGCAGGAAACCAGTATGGACACGGATCAAACTCTCGGGGTACAGGGAGGCGCCCATGTAATCGACATAAGTCTCGCCCGAGCGATCTAGTCTCGCAAAGTCGCTTCTCCGGAGAGCGTCCAAAGTCCAGGTGAGCTGATATTCGGGGTACTTCTTCAGGAACGTCTTGTATGCCTGTGCGGCCTTGTCGTCGTCTTCGTGGAGGTCGGATGTCGACGCGTACAGAGGTGGCGGTTGCTCAAAACTGTGCTTGTCTTCGGGACCACCGATAGAGCTGGCTGGTGGGGATACCTCGTCGAAACTGTGTGCGGATGACGCGCAACCTAGAGTCAAAGCAGTCAACGCCGTCGACGACTTCTTGGGGACAGGCCGAGGTAGTCGTTTTGAGTCAAGTGGAAGAGGTTGGGGTGCAGCGGCGAGCTGAGACGGCTGAGAGTGAGAGTTGCCCATGACTGGGGATGTGTTTTGCAGATGTCCAGAAGAGATTGCGACGCAGGTTGCTGCCAGACACCAGACCGAGACCAGAAGAGCCTTTATACCTGGTGGTTAAGTCCGTACCGACCGAATTGGGCCACTGCGGCTGACGCCAGTGCAAACCAGAAGACGATGAAATCCGAAAAAGCAAGTCGCCGGGTCGTCACAGCACCAGTCACGGCCAGATGAACAAAGCAGGGGTGTCCAGAGGTCCACAGATCCAGCTGGGTTGAGTGAAAGGCTGAATCGAGCATTGACGTGCAACCCCAACCTTAAACATTGCCGAATGCGGGAAGACGCACCGCATCGCCTGCGGTTACCGCCACTGCTCGCCAGATTGCGGTCCCGATATGCGCTCAGGGCGACAGACATCGTTGTCGAGTGAGAGATCGCTAAGATCGACATTGCATGCTTTGATTAATTGGAACGAAGCATGGGCTTCAATTGTCATACTTACTGTCCGACGAGCACTCTCAATTGATCGTTCCGGGCGGCTGACAACGCGAGACCGGCGTATGCGAATTATTCACCTTGACGAGGTTGTGCGCCCTAACTCCTTGTTGTTGTCTCTGGCGTTTTGGACAGCCGAAGCGTAAGTCTTGCCGAATCCAGCCGCGCGAGCGGATGTGGCAGAGCACAGGACATGGCGGGGAACTGTGAATGTGTCTGCAGAACGTTATGGTTCGGATTGGAGGATTGGTCGCATGCTATCCGTCAACGCGGGCTTCGAGGGAAGTTGCCGAGCGCTCGGATCTGCTATGTGCTGTGCAGGACTGGTCTGCAGTACACCTCCATGAGCGCATCCGTCATACGATCCCTGGGTGCGTAGAGACCTCAGAAGCCGCCACCGCTCCGAGAGGACAACGGCCTGTGAGTTTCACATTGTCAACGCAATTGCACATGTCGTCGCTGGCAACGTCTGCGCGCGGTACCTTGTTGTGCGCAGATGACGAGATGATGGTAGCGATATGCCGTACTCGCTCTTTGCATCGCTGCCCTGAACCATGTTCACGAGAAGACGAGAACTTGCACAGCTTCAGAGGTTCCAATTATGCCGGAGATTTGTGATTCTCCATGTGGCTGAACACTAACGAACGACGAACAGCCTGGAGATGCAACGGTCAATTCGCGCATCAGCTGCATACGGGATCACCATGGTTGTCGCATCCATTGCGCCGGTAATTTCAACGCATTGACTCAGCGTCACAGCGGTACGTCGGAGCGCCGTTTCACCACATTGTCAAGGCATGGAGAGCAATGTACAGCTGAGTACATGCGCTGGCAGACGCGGGTTCTCCTAGGACACCCAGTTTGTCAGTGTCACAGTATCCCGCACCTCCACAGGTTCTGTGAGAACCGCCGGCAGAGAGCTCATGCGAAGGGAATCCTGCTCCCGCAATCGACATTCAATCCTACACGGACGCATGTCGGCAATTGTATGTACTCAGCGAATGTATAAGCTATGGTTACGTCTCATGACTCGATGCCGGCTGGATTGGCACACGGCTGCTTGACAGGCGAGCGTGCAAGTTTTTTCTCTCTCGACGCGGCAGCGACGAGAATAAGCCGACAATAGCTAGTGGAGAAGAATGTCAGCACGGCGCATCCCCGAAAGCTCGCTTGAGCACTTGCGCAATCGTGCAAGGGTTAGGCGCGGGCGCTTCGCGTGGCTTAACACTCGGCGGCGATGCAGGTCTTCGGAGGCTGCGCTGTACAATAGCCACGGGAGCCGGGAACATGCAACATTCCTGTCGTAGGACGTGATGGACGCACACTCACAAATGCGGCCTGGCACATCCTGGACACCAGTCTTGTACAGGACAATTAGTCGGCCTTCGGGCGGCCGAGAGCGTCTCCAGCTACAGGGCTAGCGCAGCGGAGCACTCGCACGGATAGACAGCGTTTCGTCCGAGAGCTTGATATTTTCTGTCACATCAATCTGAGAAGGACGCTCCTCGTATAGACTGTCGATCAAACCTTGTATAACGGATGCCGTAGAAGAGCAGGTCTCAGGAGCGCCGCGTTGGCTAGCTGCTGGGACGCGGAGGGTTCTAGCGTGAGCTCCGCCGACAGGCGAAGCGCAGCACACTAAGAGTAGCGCCTCAACTAAGACAGTTCCCGTAGCTGGTCAGAGATGAACGCATATGTGGCGCGTCGCAGACATAGCGGCGCCGTCATAATCACAAGACGAATGCGAAGATTCCTGTTAGACGGTCTAGAATCGTGTCTCGTACAGACAGGATATCGCCGAAAACTTTATACAATTTAGATGTGGCATGGAAGTGCCACACATACCTTATGCGGTTTGGTGAAATATAGCACAAGCTAAAGTGTTCTTCGTTTTGCAGTGAATTTCTTGGGTGGCGGATTGTCTGGATGCTTAAAACGTCCCTCTTGGATCGCTGTTAAAAGATTGTGGGGAAGCATGCTGGCGATTGTGGCTTCAGGATTCATGTGACAGTCCGGTTCAGTGGCGTTAGCCTCTAGCCTTGGCCGCATCCTGGTGCATTCCGCGTTAGAAGCCGGGGTGTTGAGAAGAGGCCATGCGACAGTTCGACGTGTTCTGAGGTGGCCATTTGAGAGGGCATAAGCCCGTGGATATCTGGACAATAGACGTCCATAGACGCACTGGTGTCGACAGAAACTTGAGCCGGTGTTGCACGGAACGACTGCGACATCGGGCTACTGCCGGCAAAATCAAGCCAGAGACTGATGAAACGGCACTGAGTCAGACTATGCATGCGGGCGTATGCCAAACCTTTTGTTCCATATGGTAAACTTGGGGCCTTAGAATGATAGGAGCGATACAGTTCTAATCCAGGAGGGTTCCGGATTGATGTCATCCGGCGAAGAGGACCCTTTCCGGAGACGAAGACAAGAGAACAGTCAGAGGCTGACTGAATGCTAGTTCCTGTGCCGTACCTTGCTTTGCTTTGTCGAGGAAATGGAGTGTCCGAACCGCTTCACCGGCGCGCAACCACTCTTTTCCCGGATATCAGGCCAGCCCTTCTACTCGCGAGTGACATAGGTCGACGGGCATCTCCACTGTCACTGGCACTAGAGCGCAGCAATTCAAGACACCGAGACTGGATGTATGTTCTCGCGAACATTTGGACTGGTTTCAGGGACGAATTTTCTGGTATACTCAAGCGGAACAGCCTCCATACCCAGCAGCTCCTCCTGCAGAAGAAACGCATTAGGTCATAATGAACCAAAGGCCATTTTTGAAGCGCAGCATACCAGTTGAATGGCATGTCGAGCGATGGCCGGTGCGTCTCTCCGGACAGAACTTGTCGGCGAGCACAGCATGTAGGCGGTGCACTGATGGCACGGCTAGCGGTGACTCTAGAGCAGCTTCTGAGCAGCATGTCCTTTGTCTGGAGTTGGAATGATACTAAAATTGAAGTAAAATAGTACATTCGTGGAGCAGCTTGCTTTAGCTCCCGCAGCTTTAAGCCCATCTCGTTGTGACAGCACTTTGCGATCAAAAGCTGTGTGCATCTGTGGGCAAATTTATGCTCAAGTCGGTTACATGCATCGAATAATACCTACCAGCGTAACATATTGTCTGCGATGTTTGCGAGCGGTAGTCACGCCGACGATGTGACTCCTGAGTGGAAGGTCGCAAACTTCGGCTAGGATATTTGGTTCGGTTGCTACAGCAGATGAACTGGATCTTCACGTGAAGGGTTGATCGCATCACCACAATCAAACCAACCCGCGCCAGGCCGCGTGACAGCAAGTGACCGCAACTTGCGCTCTTCTCCTCAACGTTACCCTCGACGTTACCCTCGACGGCGACGCCATGTCTACCGCACACAGACCAACATGGGACCCTGCTCAAGCGAAGGATGTGAAGGGCGGCTCTCGCCAATTCTCCGTGCGGGACATGGCCGCGCACACGAAGCTCAAGTTTAGGTACGTTCTGTTCTTATAGCCTCCGAGTCATAGCTACATAACGCTATTTTCTTCTCCTACAGACAACCTGGACAAACCTCCACTAACGAGGTTAAGAAGCGCGACTTGCGGGCGGAGTTGCTCGCTGCAGAGGCAGAGGCGCGGGAGAAGAAGAGGAAGGCAGAGGGCAAGCCGTCGCTGGCTGTGGAGAACGGAAATGCTGCAGACGACGAGGCGAACAAGCGGAGGAAATTGCTGCAGGAGGCTCTGGAGATGGACAAAGATGATGACAAGGACGAGGAGAAAGCGTCGGAGGATGGAGCAAAGGAAGGCGGGAGCGGTGACGAGAGTGATGAGTACGTCAAGTCGTCATGACTAGTCCACGATGCCTTGCTAAGGTTATCTCTAGGGACGATGATGATGATGACGACGACGATGACGATGACGACGACTCTGCCGAGCTCTTGCGCGAGCTCGAGAAGATTAAGCGAGAACGCGCGGCGGAGAAGGATCGACAAGAACGCGAACAATCTGCGTCTTCGGCAGCAGCCCGTGAAGCGGAGATTGCTACTGCAAATCCCTTGTTGAATCTTGCGGCGGCACTTGGCCAAACACCAACTGGCGTCAATACTACTGTACCTGGAACGTTTGCTGTGAAGCGGAGATGGGACGATGGTGCGTGCACTGCTCACTGTGCCGGAATATTACCGCTAACTATATTTTGGCTCTTTCAGACTTGATTTTCAAGAACCAAGCGATGAGCTCACGAGACAAGGATGGCGCATCTGGACAGTTCGTCAACGATCTTTTGCGAACACAGTTCCATAAGTGGGTTCCTCGGAATATCACTGTCTGCACCGAATTAACTGACTTCGCTCTTTTCTACCAGAAAATTCATGGCGAAGTTCATTAAGGTACGAACACCCCTTTCTATGCTTCCGAATCTTGCGCTCATTTCCTGCGAAGTAGTGATATCCTGGATCTTGGGTCGTCGGTTGTACTTCTATTGCCCTTGTATCTCATCGCGTTCATTTTTATCACTCGTGGTTGAATTGCTAGGCAACGTGTCAGAAATTCGCATGGCAGTGTGCGGAACTTTGCGGTTGTCGCTTCGTCACCATGAGATTAAATAGAAGGCTGGCTTTGTTAGCGCGCCAGGTTACCCTCCTACGTCCGTCTTGTCGTATTCTTCCCAAGGTGAGCAGCCTGTACTGCCCCCAGCTCGTACCTGCACAGATAACCCAGGGTAGACTTCCGCGCTGTGAGCTGTGATGCTATGGCTTGGGCACCTGCAAATAACTTGCCACAAGAATTGGCTGATACTATCGTCAGTCTCCTTCGAAGTGACAAGCCTTCCCTCACCACTTGCAGCTGTCTTTCTAGAGCATGGGCTCCACGTCAACCTGTCCTACCAAAACCTCGTGGAGAAGCCCTTGTTCGCCGAGGTTAACGTTGTCCCCGACAACATCGACCAAATGTCATGGACGATGTTCAGGCCTTCCTTAAGCCGATCTTCTCAGCTTTACGACGATTCCCCACAATTTCCCCCGCCTTCGTAGAACACATCGAGGAGATATATGTATCGTCGGCTCCGAGGATATCAAGCAGGCGACACAGTATGCGATGCTGTCCACGAACCATCCTTCGGATTTTTCTAGCAAGACCGAGGCTACGTGAACTGCGCACCGCCAATATCGAGGGACAGCGTCATAGACGGTTCACTGCCGGGAGTAACCTCGAGACGCTGAATATCTGGATCGGGAGTGCGGATGGCAAGCATACAATGCATAAACTGGAGCCTCTGCTGGACAACATGCCTGAACAGCCCGTCCGAAGTACTCTTAGCACCCATCTGGACATTGTAGGGCTGAGGGCCGAAAAATCGCATCATCGGCTGTGCGAGAGCTCTTCGCAATTTTCTCGCTTAGCATTCGAATAGTAACCATCTGCAATTCCTGGTGCATTCACACAGATGCTAGCAGTATGCTCGATTCCTTTATCCTTGCGTTTTAGTCTGGGCCTCTTGTGGGCGTCCGCCAGCTCTTATGCCCTCTTTTATGCAGGTCTCAGGCTGACCGCCTGCAAGAGCTCGGTTCGACTGTCGGGGTCGGAGAAGGCGGATCAGGGGCTCGTGCGCCACACCACGCATCTCCGCGGTGTTTATCTAAGAATTGCAAGTCACCGCTGCTAGTCGCGCCACCTCGGTTACTCTCGTGCTCGACCCGCATCCGCACATATATCCTGCGGAGATCCCCGAGCTGTTCTCTGCGATTATCGTATCCGGCGTTGGACGTGGGTTCCGCAGGCTGCTAGTGCAGGCGGGCCGCCAGTGCGTGTGTTTACAGATGGTCATACTTTAGATGCGGAGGAACGGGTTGCTCTGATGGAGGAGGCGTGCGTTCTTCACTCGGCGAGCGTGCTGTTATTGAGGTTAGCCCTGCTGTATCTCGTAGATCGCCTATGGATATATTTGGCGTAGTCATCTCAAGGATACGTCGTGAAGCTCGAACACGAGATGTGCATGGTATGGTGCAGCGAGTTGCCTCACGAACCCGAAATCCGATTATTAGAGCACCTAGCTCTAAGCTTGCTTGCCGTTCTCTCGCCCCCATCCTTTCGTCTTTGCTATATTTCTCAGAGCTAACGCATTTATAAGAACTGTCATCCCTGCGTACCAGCACCGTGTGGGCCGCCTCTACACCTCCCGTACTCGCAACATGTTAGGTGTCGCGTGACATGTACCTCGCAGCTTGGTGGCGATCTGCACATGCTATACATCTACCTTCGCTGCTGTAGTCTGAATAACCGCTCTTTTACCTTGTGGTCGGTTCCCACTGATCCTGTTGCGTGTGCAGGCTATTCACATCGACGCTGTCAGTTCCGCTCTTGGACCCTGATGTCGTCGTGTACGCATAGCAAGCCGATGCCCCTATCGGTGCACCCGGTTCCTTGCGGCCGCTTCTGGTGCTGAAGGCGGCGCCTATGGGCAAGCTCACGTTTCATATCCGTCGACAAATGCTGGAAGCAACTAGACATCTCGGAGGGAGCGCAGTGTCACTGCTAGCGAAATGGTGTCTTGTGAGTATCCACTTTCCTGGTCTCTGGCCGAGTACGTGGCCATTGTCGAGTTCTTCCCATTAAGTTGTGCACTCCAGCGTGCAGACCTACATGGCTCTACCGCCGCAGTCATGCAAGACACCTGTGAATTGTGGGGCGATGCTTGTCAGATGCTGCGCGTTTATATCTGGGGGCAACCATCGAACAACTCCATTCTTTGCTCGAGCGGAAAGCTGAGACGTGGACCTGGCGATTAAAGAATTAAAGTGGCCGGAGGAGCAGTTGGAGTATTGGTGAGTCGTGTGGGGACTTGTGCGCGTTCGATCGTTCCGATGATATCTTTCTGTTGCAGGGATTAAGGTGCATCGAGCTGCTCCTCAAAGCGGACGGCGATACTGGAGCGCATTCTGCAATTCGTCACATGGAGGCTGTGGCTCAGCACACTCGAACGTCTCGCTTCAGCTCGGTACACATGATATAGTCAGTATCCCGGTCCCTACATGGCACATCAAACTACTGAATTAAGCGGTTGTGTCGAGGCTGACTCGTGGGAGAGTCTTGAGAGAGCTGCAGGTCAGATGCAGAGGTGAGTTCTCGAGGAGCTCTTTGTGAGGTCCAACTCGATCTATTGCTCCTTGATAATCTTCTATGCCAAGTCGGAGACCGAGTGCAAATTGTTACGCTCGTATTCAATCTATACCACGCCGATTTCGAAAGCAGCTTTGGTCAGATTACGATGTCAGAGTGGTCATGTTTCTCCACTCTACAGTGCATTCCGAGTACACAGTGAATGCCGTGCGGTAAACGCCTCCCTTATCACAATGGAAGATCATTGTCTGGCGCCGGTTGGCCTCATGACAGCCACAGCATCCAGCTGTACTTCCCTCACCACACTGCTTGGATCCCCTGCATGAGCCGCAACAGTGGTAATACTTCGCGGCTCAGTCCTAGATGAGTCGTCGAGACTAGATTAATATTGGTACTAGCGAGCAACTAGATGTAGAGCGAATGTTTGCTTGCTGAGCCATGGCAGATTCAAGGAGAGATAGCATCGGAGGCAATCAAACGAATATGTCTATTTCTATTTAGAATGCCAGTGATTTCCCAACAACACCTTCTGAGAATTTGACTATCGTAAGTATGTTTCTGAGGATATTCGAGAGCATGATAGTATGCCAATAGTACCTATAAATGTTTTCGCGAAGTCGTGAATGAGCTTGAACCCTATCGTTCGTGCGGAGGCCTCGCGTATTAACGTTCTCTGCGGGCTATGCGCGCTAGCGGAACCTGTCAATGCGAACGAAAAAAGTGCTAAGCAAAAGGAGACTGGTCGCTCAAATCATGTTGAGCACGAACGTCTGACGTGCTGTGGACGCGCCGGAAGACTTCAGAGCGCGGCAGATGCGCGTCCTGTCACGTCACGTGATCATATCACAGTAGTGACTATAATTGCCATAGATTAAGATAGGCCCATTACACTTTCATCCATATGTGACAGATTGTGACATGCATGTGAATGCACCCGTCCGGCGCGGCATCACACTCGCCTTTACCGCCCGTGAAATCCACGCTTCCGACATCAAAATAACAAAAACGAGAGGGAGAGAGAAAAATTGAAGTAAGCAGAAAACATCTTGAGACCAGCATGTATTAATCCGGTTACTCAATTTTGGGCTATGACTAGCATGAGTCCTTATTTTAAGCTTCGAAAGGTTTCCTCTGCCAAAGCGTGACAAAGATCTCACGTAATATGGGTGAAAGTGTAATGGGCCTATCTTAGGCGTTCCGCGCTGGGCAAAAATTGAACGATTTCAGGAATCAATCGATCACGGCTGATGCAGGACGCGCCCTGTCACATCACGTGCCTTCATTGCCGTGATGTTTCCCTTTTCTGCGGGTGGCAAATTTCTGCCTGTGCTACATCTCTGTCTACGACCTGCTGCACCTGCGCCGCGCACTCGTGTCTGGCAAATGTCTGCCATGAAATACAGCTCCGCAGATGCTGCGCGCGGTGTAAGCCGCCGCGCCGCAAGTCAGATTATAGACCAAGCTGGGATGCGGTATGCCAGCTGGACGGAGTTTGAAGTGTTGGCAGGGTCTGGACAACCCACTCAGGTGAGCTACTCGCCATGATATACTCAATATTGCACTTATCTCGTTGTGCTTGTCAAGGCTGTCGGGCGTGGTGAACTAGAGGGAGGCAAGCCAGACTCAGCCGAGATAGCTGTTCCTATGGCGCCAGCACTACTTGCACAGTCGAATACATCTTCCTACGAAGAAAGACTTCGGCCCTTCCTGAACAGAGCGCCACGAGCATCCTCCGAGCTCCATGCCAGTCTCGCAACCTCATGTCCAAGTACAGTCATACATGACACCAGTGGACGCGTGTATGGGGACAAAGTGAGCGCATTGTTTTGCACAACCTATATATCTCTGAAGTGTGCAGAATTATCTCAATCAAAAAGCAGCTGGCCAATCTTGCAGCCCTTGCGTCGAGCATGGCCTTCTTTGTAACTCGGCATCGCATGGTGCGTCATGCACGCAATGCCAACTGTTGTCACGGACGTGTACTTACGCGTCTGCACCCTCCGAAACCATTGAACGAAAGCGCGCGCAGTCACCTGAATCACCTGGTCTGGTTAAGCGGCGCAGGCTTGATCTAGTACGCTGTCGTAGTGTTCGTTACCTTATACATTATTCATAAACCTGACAGGCACCAGGACCCAGCGCGCCCGCAGACGGAGCCCGTCCGACATCCGATTCTGCATCGATGATAGCGCATGCTCAGCTCTTGGCTTGTGATCACTTCCAACGGCACGGCCTACCGTGTATCGCCCCCGTCCCAGGCGCGCCCTGCAATGCGTGTGTCTCCGCGTCGCACAAGATATGTAGTATTGCGACCAAAGCGCCGTGCTCGCGCTGCCGATACATGGGTATGGAATCGAACTGCGTCTGGACGCCTGGAGAGCCATGTGCAGTCTGTGTGCGTGCGGGGAAGAATTGTCAGTTCCCGCGGCCGGTATGCACCGCCTGCGCTGCTGCCAACGCAAAAGCGCTCACCGAGCGGGGCCACACCTCGTTGGGGCGCTGCTCTGCGTTCCGGTGGGGCGTGCCATGCGACACATGTTACGCTCAGGACATGCTGTGCAGCCTGGAGACGCTTTGGAAGGAGATGCCCGCACGCATAGGCCCAGAAAAGGAGGGAACGGAAGTGAAGAAGAACCGGGCGTCCAAGACGGGGAGAGAGAAGAAGCCATGGGCCAAGCCATAGCAGCTTCTGTCGCGGCAGAAGCTTCGGCAATATCATCCATAATCACGAGCATAGCAGCGGAACCGCGTACAGCAGTAGAGCCACCTACAGCAGCGGAACCGCCTACAGTAGCACAATCGCCTACAGCAGCGCAACCACCTACCGTAGCGGCTCCGTCGGCGGGCGCACAACGTCAGGGCAGACTAAGGATTAGAGATATCTCTGTCGCGATCATCCCGCCTCGAACATCTCGTCCTTCACCAGCCACGCCTGTCACAATTCCTGTAGTTGAGTCTGACTCATCCGATGAGGAGCCTCTTTCCCGCAGCCACCAGCGCGCCGCATCGTGTCGCAGAGCGACTGTACACGATGGCGAGGTCGTGACGAATAAGCTTACCTCTCTCCACTCCAACCATGTTGTCGACTCAGAATCTGAGCTTTCTTCCCTGTCAGACCTTGACTCTGACTCAGACGCGGAGTCTTATCCTCCATCGCAGACGAACCCTACGGCATCCGCACAGGAACACATCCTCCACCGAAGTCACCTCGATCCGCAACGCTCGGCGCTACCTGTCACGACCGTGCAGCGCAACTTGTACGTGTCAAGGCCAGCGGCGAGGAGCGCGGGTTTGGCACACAACGAACACGCGGCCTACGCGCCTGTTGTATTTCGAAGAGGCGAGCACGATGCTCTGGAAGAGTGCGGACACACACAGGAGATGCGTCCACTCACGCTGCTCGACGTTCAGGAACCGCTCCCGCCAGAAGTAACGCTATCCCTGGGGACGCAACCCACCGACAATGACGGCGATGCCACTACTGACATGCCAAAACTCAAATGGAGGAGGTTCGTCGCACATGACGACGTCGCGATCCGAGGCGAGAGTGCTATGCCAGCAGTTGACTCCGAACGTGTCGATTGGCCGCACCCCCCGCCAGTACGCCAAGGGCACACTGCGAGCACGGTGGTAGCAGACAGCGGGATCACCGTCAAATCCGAACCCGTTGACGGGACAGCAGTGTTACATCCTTTGAGCCGCTCAGCGGGCGTGAGCGCGCCGGAGACATCTAGGAGAGACAGTATTGGCGCAGCAAGTTCATTGCCTGAAATGGACGGCACCATCGATGTTCGCCGCACGCCAGCCGAGTCTGCTGCGCTCGCACCAGTCAAGCTCGAAAGCACCGACAGCGAGCCGCCGTTTAGCGAAATCAGCTCCTTGACGACCAGCCACGGATCGTCCCCATCAGGCCCTTCGCCCCTTGCTGGGTCCCCATACCCCGTCCATGCGACCACATGCCCCGACGCCCCGCCTTCCGTGTGCGAGCATGTCGGCGCACAGACCTTCGAGGGTGCAGCACTGCCAGTGTGGGACACACATGCGTCACCGGACAGCACCAGCTCTGCGGCACTTGTGCAGCGGGTCGCGTCACTCGAGGCGATCATTGCACGGCTCTGTACATTGCTCGAGCGGCGGGACGAAGGCGTGGGCACGGGGATTTGAATGGAAGGGGTTGTCCGTTTCGCTGGTAGAGTCTCGAGCCTCAGGCCTCAGCGCTCAGCCTTGATTAGGGATGGAGATAGATTTTTAACCTGGAAACATAGTATATAATACAGTTACATCCAGGCTACCTCCTTAATACATACTTACATTCGCTTCTACCACGTCAGCTAGAAACCAGCGTATTAATATATACTCCGTCTTCACAGACGGACAGAACTGGGGTCGACGTGATCGATATCTGATACTCGCTCACTACTTGGACACCGGCGTAAATGGGCCCGCTCCTTGCATCTTCCAGACCATTATGACAATATTAGGAAGCGCATGCTCCAGGAGACGGATTGAATGAAGGCTTGACACGTTATCCAGACACGCGGCGCGTCGTCGTCCGGTGGGTAGCCGATGCTAAGGGCCTCGAGCTTTCACTAGCACTCCTCCTCCCCCTGTTTCTCGTCCTCTGCACGGCTGCTCATGCTGCTGCACGATGTTGCTGCACGATGTTGTGTAGATCGCACAAGACAAGCATGTATCGTCGGACGACGGACTGCTGCAATTCGTGCCTATAGAGGCGAATTTTGAGCACCTTCCCCCTCACCTGTGTTAGAGGTCGAGGCGTCGACGCAGAACGGCTGGAGGGGCACTCAAAGAGTATACACTTGGAGAATGAGGGCTGTAGGAGGTCCGCTCGTTCCCAGTCTCCTCGGCTGAACATCCTCTGCCTCACATAGCGGTCATTTGCACAGCAATATTAATGGTAGGTAAAACGAGCGATGATTAGTCGGAAAGGCGCATCTCTGCAAATACGGGACATTTATAAGCCATCTTCATCGGTAGACGGAGTACAGCAGAAAGCTTACAGCGCGGGAGTCAGAGCAAGGATATGAGTTTTCAAGCGAAAGATGTTGAGGGGCGAAGCCTTGTCTGAATGTCGACCCCAGTCGGACTCGTTCTACTTTGCTATTCATTATCGCTTTGCTCAGGATGCCGCGTGATGTTCAGGGTTTGCGAGACGCGAAGGAGTATGAGTTACATACAAGGGTCGACAAACGCTACATGTAATGTTTGAAAGAGGGCACCTCGTTGTCATTCCCAAGATTGCTTCTTCCATGCTTCGACTGGCTCTCCGTTCTCCGATCCAGGAATCATACCAGCAGTGCGCAACATGTCTCATACAGGCGTTACGTCGTCCCCGTTTATATACTCTTTCGAACTCGCTGAAGGACGTCATCAGCCGGGCATATCATCAGTATACGAGCAGCACTCACTCATGGAAGACTGGTCAAAAGACTAGCGCAGACTTATCTTGCCAAAAACTCTTCAAATCCGCACTTTCTCTTGCCGCGTGAGCTGAGCGCATAGTCATCGCTCCGAGCAACGCAGTCCGCTGCGCAAGTTCCCGAGACGGGTGCAATCCGGCGACGCGTGCATGTCCCAAGTGTCGATTGTTACAGGTCTATACGTCGATATACGCGTACTTGAAATGTTGTTGAGGGATAGGGTCCAGTGGGTGAGATGTAGGCGCACAACAAAGCACGGAAGACTTGACGAGGCTTGCGCATCGTAAGCAGCCGTCGAGAGAGAAATACAACTTGCGGTCGGTACTATCGAGTCTGGTTTCCCTTTTGCGTGTAATGCTGACCTATAACGAGTGCCGCTAATGTTGTCTGGCGAGCACACTGTGCTGAGGATAAGTGGGTGGGGACACGGTGTTGTGCAAGTGGTTTAGCAGGGAAGTAAACAAGTAAGAGGAATGATGAGAAAGCCTGCAGTACTGTCTGGCATCCTAGGCGTTATAGTGTATCTGAGGGAACGGCGTCGACGAGGGTGAAGCCTGGAGATGGGCGAGTCAAAAAAGCGCAGCCAGACGCCTAGCTCGTCCCTCATGATTGGACCGTTCGCATCAAGCGATTTAGTGGGCGAGTACGGCCCGGAACGTCCGTATGGGGACCATTCGTCAAGCCATTTGCCAGCATTAATCCAGCGACCAGCTCCGAAAGTCGATGCGCTGCGGTCTGGCATCCGAGGCCTGAAAGGAGGTAGATGTAATTCTCCCAGCAATTTCAGCCTGATATGGATCCGATGGGAAATATTTGAGCAGGCTTCGCAGCTGTTGAACCGAGCAGATGCTCATCGTGCCGGACACTTCGTGGTCAGTGCAGCGGGCAAGGGCGTCTGACCTCGACGAGTACATCGCCTCCACCAGCATTGACAAACAACCATTATGGGAGGGTGGCCTCGACAACGGTGTTCACCGCTCGCGGTGCACCCGTCTTACACCTATACTTCTTTCGCTCGCATTCTGACAGTTGCAGTGCATGAAGCAGAACGAGCTACAGCCTCGTTGAAAACGGCTGTCTTCCGCAGCTCGAGCATTCATACACGAGATCTCAACAAGGATCAAATAACTTCGACGTGTAAGTCGCATGGATCCGAATATCGTGCACCCGAGGCTGATGTCTCTACAGTAGTTCCGCGCATTTCGCATTTCTTGCTGTAAGCCCACAACAGCATCAGATATACTTCGCCGTCGTTCGGATTCTAGCGACCATAGTAGCAAGAACTAAGTCCAATGGACACCGTGATGCTGTGCTACTACCGACTCCAGAGAGCACTCGGCCGCAAGACTGACGGAAATGAGGCGAAGCTCGAAGTTTCGTTATATCCGTACGTAATATCCACTGGCTTCTATTTCAATACACTCATCGTTTACACAGACGGCTGCAGCCTATTGCCATCGAAGCTACGTCAAAACGGCGAAGATGAACGGCTGAACGGTGGTTATTGTAGGGGCCGCTCCCGACAAGATATCATCTACCACAATACAGAGCACGCCAAGTGACTAAGGTGGGTGCGCTACAAGGCGACGGGCAGGCCTGTTATGAAAGTAGGTCGCGCTGGATGAGCGAAATTTTGAATGCCGCATGAGAGGACCGATGTTTAAAGGCGTAAGGAATCCCCTTCCTTCACTCATTTTCCTCAATCCACATCATGGACGTCAAGGATCCCGACTTGCGTACTCAGTCCCACAGCCCCGATGATATTCGGGATGGAATACGTTCGGAGCATTCTTCTGAGAAGCAACCCACGACTTTCGGTGTGCCTATAGCTGAGATAACTCTCGCTCCAATCGATCACGGGTTCTCTGCATGGGCAACTGTGAGTGGCGTGTGTGCCCATTCTCGTATAATTCACTAACCGGGAACAAAGGTGGTCTCATCTAGTATTCTTGGCTTCTTCGTATGGGGATTCCCAAACTCTTCGGGTGCACTCCTCGCGGCGTACTTGCAGGAGCCACTCTACAGTTCACAGAAGCACGCAATGTCCACCCTGCCGCTGATTGGCACCCTCTCCACAGGTATTTTGTATTGCTCAGGTATCACCTCCCCTTGTACAAGTTTCCCCGGGTCGACTGATCGCCGCCTGCAGGAATTGTTATTTATCCGC
The DNA here is from genome assembly GCF_000300595.1 of Phanerochaete carnosa HHB-10118-sp. Classification (NCBI taxonomy): domain Eukaryota; kingdom Fungi; phylum Basidiomycota; class Agaricomycetes; order Polyporales; family Phanerochaetaceae; genus Phanerochaete; species Phanerochaete carnosa. The sequence goes on along the minus strand of NW_006767634.1, from coordinate 2,766,912 downwards.
CAATGTATTATTACCCGCGCCTTCGCAAGCCGTACCTGTGGTCTGGGGTTTTTATTTGTTTTCCTAGCTTGCTCGGGGCAAGTTTTACCACGAACGTACGTGTGTTTCTGCGGTGCTGACTGACATGCGTGCTGAGACTCACAGTTCAGGTGACCCTGTTGATCTTCCTGCAAGGAGTGATCTATTCAATCGGCGCCTGTACGTCACCGCCACTGCTTTCAAAAGTTTGTGACCCTGCCTAACTGGTCATAGCTCTGGTCTACTACCCTATCCTCTCGTACTTGTCCGAATGGTTTGTGCAGCGCCGGGGCTTGGCAAGTGGGATTGTTGTTGCAGGTATGCCCCTTCAATTTCCACACGACGAAGTGTGAGCAGTTTCTAAACAACACTGCCCCGCGCAGCTGACAATGCCGGCGGTGTTCTCTTTCCCATCATCATACCGGCCCTAATCTCGCGGTTCGGAATCATGTCAACAACGCGTATCTACGCAGTCGTACTGGCAGTATGCCTGTTGCCCGCGATCCCGTTCATGAAAGCGCGTCTTCCCGAATCGCCCGTGCACGGTTCCACACTGCGCTCAGCGACACGTTCGTGGATGCATGACCGCAGGTTCTGGTTCTTCATTGTGATCAACACGCTCCAGGGCTTCGCACACTTCGTGCCTCTCATTTGGCTGCCAAGTGCGTCCCCATCTTTCGGTTCGTAGCGCCGCACTTAGCAACGCACTCATACACCCTCTGTAGCATTTGCAACCTCGCTCGGCCTCACGACAAGTCAAGCATCGTTGACGCTGACACTTTCCAATGCCACCGCCATCATTGCCGGGTTCGCAGTGGGTTGGCTCAGCGATCGGTGCAACATCTGGGCGCTCGCGTTCTCAGTGTTGCTGCTCAGCTCGCTCGCAACACTCGTGCTGTGGGGTGTAACATCGTTCTCGTTCGCCGGCGTCCTCGCGTATGCCGCTGTGTACGGCATTACCGCGGGTAGCTGGTCGAGTCTGTGGAGCGGATTTGTGCGACCCATCGCGCGTATGCCTTCTTCTTATCCTGCTTCTGACTGTCATCTGATTATGTTTTGTATATAGTAGGCGACCCATCTGTTGCGACCACAATAATCAACTTCATGATGCTGAGTCGAGGGATTGGGAATATCGCGTCTACGCCAATTTCTACTGCCCTTCAGCAAGCGAAGCTTGTGGTTGTACTGGGCAGCGGCGCAACAAAGACTGGCTTCGCAGTCGATGGCGGGCGGTACACTGCGGTCATCGTCTATACTGGGGCATGTTTTGCGTGTGCGTCGGCTGTTACCATTCTGGGCTGGTTTTTGGACAAGAGACGAGACATGAAGCGAGCTGATAATGTACGCAGCAACTGAATTAACCTATCGTTTTGTTATGCTCTGGGGCCACATTGCAGATAATTCGATATATGTGCAGATTTCTGTGTTATGCTATACCATAAACACCCAGGTGGTGTATTGAGGCACGTAACCAACGAGTAGAACGCGGGTGTCCGTGCGCAATGGGCCTGGGGTTCAAAGGGCTTGACGAGGCTACTGGCGCGTCGTTCGTGACTGGTTGTCGATAAAGCAGTACCTTCTTGTTGTATCATTGCTTATATTTCCAATAGTAAATTGAGTGACATCCCATCTGCCGGTAACACCATCGCGCGTTCCTTTCAAGAGTCCTAGGGCCGTATGCATGCAGAACCCGCTGCGGGCCGGCCCGCGCGAGCAGGTACAACTTGGCTAAGCCCAGAATAACATCACAGCGGCGACAGAAGCACAAGATTAGTCGTGGATTTCACTATGCTACAGTGACGACCTAAAGTATTGCAACAGACCTCAGAGGGGTGTTAAGATTCCTCAATATCTCCACAAATATTACAGATGGCTGGACACATTGTATATGGTTTCTAAACTGGAAAACTAGCTGTATTTTCTCAAGGTATTGCCTTGTAGTAGAAGGTGTATGCTGGAAGAGTATATCAAAAATAGCTGAAAATGTGCATATTGATCACATAATTTGTAGTATAATACAGACTGTAGAATAAAATTGACTCTGCACATATTAAAATGGAGCTAGTTGTATAGTATGTGTACAAATATAATAATGTGATTAGGCATCCATTTGAATGAACTGTAGGGCATATCACATTGGCTTGTTTCTCTTGCAGCAGTTTGCACATATCTAACTCCACAATGTGGAGAGAAAAGTTTCCCAAAATCTGTTCACAGTATGTACTTTACTAGGAGATATATAGTAGCAAAATATAAGAACTTCAGCACCTGATTATGTTTGAAGCGTATGAGTATACACTGTTGCATGTTGCAATGAATGTGATATGCCCTACAGTTCATTCAAATGGATGCCTAATCACATTATTATATTTGTACATATACTATACAACTAGTTTCATTTTAATATGTGCAGAGTCAATTTTATTCTACAGTCTGTATTATACTACAAATTATGTGATCAATATGCACATTTTCAGCTATTTTTGATATACTCTTCCAGCATATACCTTCTACTACAAGGCAATACCTTGAGAAAATACAGCTAGTTGTTCAGTTTAGAAACCATATACAATGTGTCCAGCCATCTGTAATATTTGTGGAGATATTGAGGAATCTTAACACCCCTCTGAGGTCTGTTGCAATACTTTAGGTCATCACTGTATCTTACATCATCTGTCTGTAGCATTGAAGCTATACTGTTATGCTTGTAATTTGCATGATTCGAAGGTTGCTGCTATATGCTACATGTCTCGACTCTCTCAGTGGCCTGTACGGTATTTGCCAGTAGCTTGACAGGTTGCATGCAAAAACCGGCATTCCAAGGAGATAGCATACTCATTAAATGGTATTACTGATGCTTCAATGACTGTAGGCATGTCCGTGAAGACTTCTCTTGCGCTCATGCCCAAGTTGACCTGGTCCCAATATGATCAAGTATGCGGGCAGAAGGTCAGGTCGGTGCGACACATCAAAGCGAGATATATGTGTCTGGTCTCGCGTCCAGTTACCATACCAATACAGATGGTGGATCACGAGGCCAAAACATCCTTGTCTGCCCAGGATAAGCGAGGCATGCTCGACACAATATTAATGAGCTTAATGCCTGAAGAAGACAATACTTGAAGATAATCGTGAGCAGAATAAATACTTCAGCTAAACATAAATATATGTTACAGCCATTTGCATAAAGTTTGTCAAGTACTTCGACGGGCGAGGGAAAAGAAAGAAAGAGCCCAGAAGACACAGGGTGGTAAGCAGCTTTTTTCTTGAAGAAACCCGGCCAAAATTGGGAAACAAGAATCAATTGTTCCCCGGTTGTACATTGGGGTAAATTAGTGCGCAAATTGGTGCAAAACCGGCCAAAAGAGGCTGAAACGCGACAAAACTAGCGGAAAAGGAAGGTTTGTCTTCAAATTTTCTCGAATGAAAAACGGTTAAACACAGGTTCTTGTTCGCCTAGCTTTTGGTTGGTTATGCAAGCAAAAAAACTGCACCTACCATCTACTTAGTGAGACCAACTCGAGGCATTGAAACAGACGCCCTTTGCTCATTGGCTAGGGCGAGCGCCAAATGTAACGAAGGCGCTCTGATATGAATATGCTGGATAATCATCGCTGTCTGTACGATAGCTAGTATTTTAAATTATATGTAGAGCCAGAAGGTGCCGATACTATGCACGAACATCACTAATCTCTGGCGCCTAATAATCGACGCCAGTGCCTTGATGTCTCTTTTCTTCCCTCCCCCACCGAAGTGACAAACGCGACGCAAATGGCTGTAGACGGCGGACCCGTGCTGAGGAAGAGCTGAGACATACCCTCACGGAAGGAGCTAAAGGCTATTTGCTCGCTGCAAGGATTCACCGTGGTCAATCTGAGGCCTCTTTTCGAAAGATGTGCCGGTGAAACGGAATCGGCGTCGTACGTAGCCGACGCCTGCAAGTCTCAAAGGCTCACGGAAGTTCTGACGTCCAAAGGCGTCAAGTATCCCATTTGTGACGGCCGCTTCAGTCTGAGTCACGGTGGTCGCGAGCCCCGGTTAGCATCCGCCCATCGGATCGAGATCTTCGCCTCCGCCCATCGGATCTAACTGACTTTTTTTTTCTGCCTTCTATGTCCCGGTAGCTGTAGTATATGCACTCGCCGCTGCCGATGTTAGAGAAGGATGTTGGAGGTTACGGGATGTCGCAGATACTGCCTAATATCTCTGATATTGCCTAACATTCCTAACAAGGGATGCGGTCTTCCTGAGGGCCGATTGGCCCAGGCGAGAGCTTAAAACTCGCACTTCGAGGGGAGGAAAATCTAACTCTTTTGCCTCAGATACACCGTCCGTACCTCAGAAGAGCTACCGAATAGGTGAGTGATGAGCTACGCGCGAATTTGCGCATGGAAGCTCATACACGTCGCGGATCGGCTACATTGCCGTGCGCTTCTCGCGCGTTCGAGGTTCTAGCAGTCGTCGAAAGCAACTAGCTAATATCTCGGTTCCTTTAGGTAAACTCCCTGGTCATATTCGTCGACGACTGCACCGGCCGCTGTGCTGACCTCAAGACAACCCTCACACCTTTCCCCTACCAATTTGCCTCGGTTCTTTCCATGGAGTTTATTGGGCCCACAAAAGCCGGCAACGCCGACGGCGTCCAGAATGAGATACGTTCGAGGGACTCTCCTGAAAAGCAGCCAATGTCCCCTAACAGGCCCGTAACTGAAATTACTCTCGCTCCAATCGATCGCGGATTTTCTGCATGGGCAACGGTAGATGACATTATATGACTATCCGTGTGCGCTCCCTTACCCTGGGTTATAGGTCGTTGCGTCCAGTGCTCTGGGCTGTTTGGTCTGGGGGTTCCCAAATTCTTCCGGCGCGCTCCTTGCAGAGTACATGAAGGATCCACTTTACAGCTCACAAAAGAACGCAGCGTCTACTCTACCGCTGATCGGAACACTCTCTACGGGTATTTTATACTGCTCAGGTATCAAGTCCGTTTTCTGTGATTCTCCTTGATAGACTCATTCCTTGTACAGGTATCATCATATATCCCCCAATATACTATTACCCACGCCTTCGCAAAATTTACCTGTGGTCTGGAGTTTTCATATGTTTCCCTAGCTTGCTCGGTGCGAGCTATACTACGAACGTATGTCTGCTTTCGCATCGCAATGCCAAACATGCGTGCTGACACCCAAAGCTCAGGTGAAGTTGTTGATCGTCCTGCAAGGGGTGGTCTATTCAATAGGCGCCTGTACGTCGCCTTCGCTGCTATCAAAAGTCTGTGACCCTGTCTAACTGGCCATAGCACTAGTCTACTATCCTATCCTTTCATACTTGTCCGAATGGTTTGTGCAGCGCCGGGGCTTGGCGAGTGGGATTGTTGTCGCAGGTGCGTTCCTTCAGTTCCTACAAGGCAGAGCATGAGCCCTTCCTAAAAGTTCTGCGTAGCTGACAACATCGGCGGCGTTCTCTTCCCCATAATCATACCGACCCTCGTCAAGCACTTCGGGATTATGATAACAACGCGCATCTACGCAGTCATGCTAGCAGTATGCTTGTTGCCTGCAGTTCCATTCATGAAGGCACGTCTACCGGAATCGCGCGTGGGCAGTCCCACGCGCCATCCGGCGACACGTTCGTGGGTGCACGACCGCAGGTTCTGGTTCTTCGTCACTATAAACACGATCCAGGGTTTTGCGCACTTTGTGCCCCTCACCTGGTTACCAAGTGCGTCCGCACCTCTCAGGCCTTGGTGTGACACTAGGCAACAGACTTACACGCCCTCTGTAGCATTCGCAACCTCACTCGGCCTCACAACAAGTCAGGCTTCGCTGACGCTGACGCTTGCCAATGCCACATCCATCATCGCCGGGTTCGTGGTGGGCTGGCTTAGCGATCGGTGCAATATCTGGGCTCTCGCATCCACATTGCTACTGCTCAGCTCGCTCGCGACACTCATGCTATGGGGCGTAGCATCGTTCTCGTTCGCGGGAGTCCTCGCGTATGGAGCGGTTTACGGTGTCACCGCGGGTAGCTGGTCGAGTCTGTGGAGTGGATTCGTGCGGCCCCTCGCATGTAAGCCTTCTTCTCATCTTGGTCTTAATTGCCGTCTGAATATGTCGCTTGTACAGTGGGCGATCCATCCGTCGCGACCACAATAATCAACCTCATGATGTTCAGCCGCGGAGTTGGGAGCATTGCGTCTACGCCAATTTCTACTGCACTTCAGCATTCGAAACTTGTGGTTGCACTGGGCAGTGGCGTAACAAAGACCGGCTTCGCAGTCGATGGAGGGCGGTACACTGCCGTCATCATCTACACCGGTGCATGTTTCGCGTGTGCAGCTTCTGTCACCGTTTTGGGTTGGATTTTTGACAAGAGGCGAGGCATAGGGGGAGCAGAAGAGGCATGCGATGTGTTCCGTGATCGTATCACGGAGAAGGCGTGATAATTATGTATTGTGCCGCACGCTAAGTCTAATTTGAAGTGCAATATTTGATAGGCGCCATAGATAAGTCATATGCAAGGCAAGCAGGCATGAAAAGTACGGACCAAGATAATAATAATAAAAAGGTTGTATTCTTGCGAAAACGTCACGTGGCTAATCTGATCCGATCACGTCGCCACAAAGTCCCGGCTAGGCGCTTTTTTTGCGCTGCAAAATTGGCCGCGACCTTGTCCTCGGCGACGTTGTTCTCTCAGAACAGGTTGCAATTTTAGCGCTACAGAAACGCAACCCTTTCCTCACGTGTCACACCCGCTGCCGGACTGGTCGCACAGGTACAGTATCAATTTTGACCCTCTCTCCCCCAACAGCACCACTGTGTCTTCAAGTAAGCAGCCCTGATTTCAATAGTGTATTCGGCATCCCGCTAGCCAGCTACCACAATGTACCGCCTCCAGGAGGACCACATAATGATGAACGTACACTGGCCGCTTGCAGTTCGGTCTCGTGGATTTAATTTGTTCCCGCGCAGCAATGTCTCTTCCGATGACTCCCCTGTGCGCACTCGACACACTGATAAAGCTCGGCGACTCCATCCAACGCCTTTTCTCCGCGGGTGTTCTCTAGTACGACATTGTGTGTAGCAGCACTGCTAGTAGGCCCTGTGGCACATGTCTATGCGGGCCGCCGCTGGTGCGTCGCTCTTGTCATCCGATACTAGTATTCTCCATCTGACTCGTCGGTTGCACAGACAGAGGGCAGTCCATCTCACGCGACGATGATCTCCGGCTTCGTGTTGAATCACTGACCGTTGTAACCTTAGTGCACAGTTAATATGATTCTCATCGCTCACTAACGCATGGAATGCTACTATGCCAAAAATATTTCGCGTCAACTACATGCTACTCCTTCCGTCGGGCTTCTCTATTAAATATACATGGGTCATCCTTTGTTTCATTGGAGACGTAAATATTTGATTCAATGAAGGAAATATGCATCCCTGTTTAACCACTGTCAGCACTAGTTTACCTTTAACATGCCGCCCCCTAATCACCTTCGCAACGAGCCAGACCTTGATAGTTTCTAAAATGACGTACTTAGTGCCTCGCAGAAGTGTACTGCCGACCTTGCGAGCTCGGATTTCACAGCATAAGAGCTCGCCACTTTCGTCTTGAGATCGGAGCTTAAGTGTCTCCGTCTCGTGGTCGGACTCGTCTTCCTCGCCCTCGCGATCGATGCTAACGGGCCCATACGACATCATGTCCATTCTCCGCTCCCACCGGACCTGCGTTCTGCTGAGCTGTCGCACTTTCAGATAGATTTAGATATATAAGTGCACGGACACCCTAACGCTTAAGACCATGGTCATCTATTGGAAATCTACCTTATGCTGCCTTCAAAATCTGTCTCATATAGGTCCGGCGCAGCCATAACATTAGGCACTCAGATGTGCCATAATGCAATATGAGACCGAATGTCGAAGGGACCGCCACATCCTCGGAGCACAAGCTTGCCGTAAACTGTGTCACCATCGTCAGTGAAACGACTTGCGGTAGGATCTCCTGAGAACTGACCTCCACGACCGCACAACGTCGGATCTACTTTACCTCTATGCACCGACGACATCTGGTCTGAGCGCACCGCGTTCAGCTCCTGTAAGCCACTTGTAAGCTGCTGGCTACGCGCGACAGCCCGCAGGACGCACCGCGGCGCCAGTTTCGCGCAGCACCTCGAGCCGCTCGAGCATGTCGCCGGCGCTGGACTCTACACGCTCTTCGATGAGTCTCGGATGGGGCCCATAAACTTTTCGACTCCAGGGACGAGGCCTCGACCCTGAGGCTCGAGTATGAGGTGTCTGCTGGCATGAGCGCCCTTAGGCTAGCGCTGCAGGCTATGTTATCATGAGACGAACTGAAAATACGCGCACGCCCCACTCACCGACACTGCCCCTTCTAGCTGCCCCTCTAGCCGCTTGGGCACCCGAATCATTCGGCTGTCCTCCCGCCGAACTACAGATGGAGCCGCTCGACTGTGACTTCTGAGAATGGAGCGCGCGTATGTCTTGTGAAAATCGTGCAGCATCTTCAAGCTGTGCAAGAGAGTGGACCGGCGGTGAAACGATGTAAGGGTCGGCTGAATCAGAGGCAGATGAGCGCGACTTCATGGAAGGTCCCTGCCGTCGGTCGTCGCAAGTATTTTACTCCGTGCCTCGACCGCCCATCTCACTAAGAGGATGAAGCCTGCCCCTGATGGATCTTCACTCATGAATCACATCAGGATCGACAAACACTAGATGTCACGTTTCAAGGAGGGTACCTTACTGCTGTTCCTAAAATTGCTCCTAGGAATCACATCAGCAGGACCTGGCATATCTCACATGGGCGTTGCACTATCAGACACTTTTGAGCTCGCTAAAGGATATCAGTAGAATTTAGAAATGCATATTATTAGTATACAAGCAGCACTCGCTCGTGCTAAGTTGGTCCAAAGCCGTACAGCTGTCGCTCCGAGCGGCGCGGTCCGCTGTACAAGTGCCCAAGAATCAGTCCGATGATGCGAGCGTGTCACAAATATGGACCATCAAAAGTCCATATGCCGACGTGCGCGTGCGCAAGATGTTGTATTGAGGGATGTGGTCCAATGGGTGGGATGTAGACGTGCAGCAAGGCGGGAAACACCTCGTGAGGCCCGCGCGTCGTGAATGGTCGTCGAGAGGGGAACACTACTCACATCTGACACCCTCGAGTCTGGATTCCACTTTTGTGCACATGACTAATCCATAATCGGTGCCAATGATGTTGTCTAGCGAGCGCGCTGTGCTGAGCAGTGAGGGCAGGTGGGCGGCGACGCGGAATCAGCTTTGCGCAAATAGCCTGGCAAGAAAGCGGAAAATTAAGGAGAGCCATGAGAGGGTCTGCAGTGCCGTCTGCCATACTAGGCATCATGATTTGTCTGAGAAAACGGTGTCGACAAGGGCGAAGACAGAGAACGACCTGAGGGTGGGCGAGTCAAAGGGCGGCGCCTAGGCGCCTGACTCGTTGAGTGGCTTTATAATGATCGGATCAGCGGGATGCACTTCCGCGCCGATGACAATAAGTAAACAAGCATGCATTCATGGATTGTTTCGTGAAAATATCTATCACTTTATTTCGCTTGTTACAGCTCTTCTGGTTCTCCTTACTACCAAAGCGTCTCCGCCTTTCCGAGTGCGTGCATCAGCGCAACGCGGCAGGAGAGCGTGGAAATCAGAACTGACAATAATGATATCTGCCTCCCAGGACTCGGAACTCCTTGACGACGATCACATCCTTTGCTCGCATATCGACGCTCGCACGCTGGCCGCTTGCGGCTCGGTCTCACAAAGATGACTTTCTCCCATGCGACAATGTCTCTTCCGACAACTCGCGCGCGCACATCTTATACACCTCCAGCGTTCAACGGCTCCGCCGTCGCCGTCTCTCCTTCGCGGGTGACATTGCATACGTCGTTGCGTACAGCAGCGCCGCAGGCTGCTGGCCGAAGTCCACCGGTAAGGCATGTGAGGCGAGTCCTTGCAGTCCGCGTCACTTTCGTACCGGTCATTCTCTGCGTGGACGGAGGGCAATTTATCTCATGCGACAGTGATCTCTGGCCTCCTTGCAATCTTTGTTCCCCTTGTTTTAAGTGCTACCGATGTAGAATGATGTACACCGTCCACCACAGTGTTGGTTGGTTAACGAACCAAGTAACCAGTTAAAGGTTGACTATTGTGACTAGTCATTGACTAGTTAATTAGTCACCCGCTAACTCTAACTAAACGGCTCTCCGGGTCCATCCACGTGACCTCCTGAGACGCACTGGGCGTTTACTAACCGAATGGCTTGCTGCGTCCTCGGCGACTCCTCGAGGTCTGCGCATGGACTTCGTCTTATAGTTTAAACAAACGCAACTTTTTTTTTTACCCTCTTCGTCTCCTTTGCGCTGAGTGTGCCATGTCCGGGCGGAAACCAGGAAGAACTGGCTGGTGGAGGAGGCATTTCATCGACCATCCGCTTAAAGGCAAGCATGTCTCGCCTTCTCGACGACTCCTGCGTTCTGATTGGTCCTCGGCAGTTCCCGACATCAGGACCCGAAACCGCTTAGTTACAGTTCGTCTAGTCAGGTCATTAACTACTTAACTAGTCATTTACTGGTCATTAACTAGTCATTAACTCGCGCAACACTGGTCCACCAGGCCTCATATAGCGCGTAACTACGTGACTAGCGCCAGCAGAGGCGCAGGAGTCCAAGCCTTTTGACAGTCGCTGTGACCATAGTGCGCAGTTAATAGGATACCTATGAGTCACTAGCGCATGTAATGTCTCAGTACCATGTGAAATTTCTGCAGTGACTACATACTAAACCAGTGGACAGATGTAGCGTTGTTGTACATATAATCGCCACAGTGGCAGAGGGCTTCGCATAGTCAGCTAGCTACCCGTTTCCTCTGTTGGTATTCCTCCTCTGAGATATACACAACACACTTGTTATACCATGGAGGGAGTGTGAGCTGGTTCGACGGAACAGATATACATCCTCGCTTGACCACCTCCAGCGCTGACTCACCCCCGACTTGCCGCTCTCCAGTCACCTCCGCAACAAGCCAGACCACCCAGGTGAGCTTCAAGATGACGTACTTTACGCCTCGTAGAACCGTACCGCCAACCCTGCAATCTTCTATCTCATAGCAAGAGAGACGGCCGCTTGCGCCTCGAGATTGGAGCTTGAGTGTCTCATGGCCGGACTCGTCTTTCTTCCCCTGGCGATCGATGTCAACGGGCCCATACATTGGAACGGCCTTATGGAAGTAGATCCCTGGCTCAGTCATTTGAAGGCACGAATTGTCCAGAACACTCAGTAGCGCCCCGTGGTCAGGCCTCGAGGTATGAGTGACACGCTCGGGTTGCTCGTATTGCATCAGGACCTGCCACGAAGGGAACAGCGAGATGTCGTCCGGGCAGCATATTACGTGGCGCAAGGCGATCTGCCATCGCGAAAGTGGATCCACATGCTTGAGAAGCGCGGTCCAAGCGCGGTCCGGCGACATGTCTTCGTCGTATATTGGCAGCGTCTCGCAGTTCAGAAGGTATGCGAGGCCGTGAATCCTATCGAGCTCTGTGGTGCAGTGACGTCCCCGCATTGCCGGAACCCCAAAGGCCAAGGCGTCGAATAATGGTACGTGCTTGGATGGTATAGATCGCGGGAGGTGATCTCGGAAGAAACGCCACGTGTCCGCAGATACCGTCCCGGTGGTTCCACCAGGCAACCAAAACCTGGTGGCCTCTTGCGCCGTCCAGACGCGGTTGGACCAGTGGCGATCGGAAGACAATACTTCTGGAGACGGGTCGAAAGGAAGGCCCAGACCGTTAAAATACGTGACGCACGGTACGGGTGGGGACGAGTAGACGCGACCGATGGTAGGGACGTCGAGCTTCCACTCCTCTTTCCTCTGCTCCTCATCTTCTGGACGTCCCCGTTGTCTCAGACACAGAACGTCCATCCAGACATACTCAGCACCGAGATTAAGGAGCTCGACTCGGACGTGGTCAAGGGTGATGTCTCTCGGGGTGGGAACGGGCCACTCGTGGTCGTTGATCGGGGTCGAGACATAGGTGCGAGCGCTTTCATGGACCCAGCTGTGCGATACCGTCCAGACATACGTGGGGATATCGAGCCAGTCGCGACTTGGATTAATGGCATAGAAGGGCAGGACGCGATTACTGTAGAGGTCCCATACCCGTCGTGGGAGCACTCGCGCGTTGCTGATATAGCTACCATCTACGACGTTTTGCCGCATCACTTCGTCCTTGTTTCGCTTTTTAGTAAGGTTGGAGAGCAGCTGAGCGAAGCCGGACTGCCAGTGGGGTCGTAGAGAACCGTAGACTTGGCCAAAGTCTCGTGAGGAACGGAGAAAGTGATTGAGGCACTGCTCCAGCCCCGGCTTGTTCAGTGAGTAGCTGGTCCCGAGGACGTCGTTGAGTCGCTCCAGCAGCTCTGTGACGTTCATGGCAGCGCAGGGTGTGTCTGCAAGGGCGTTCGGTATGGCACCAGGACCGAAGTGGGCCCACTGAAGGGGGACGGAGGAGCGTGGTTCTGGGACAAGTGAGAATGATTTGCCCGGTCCATCGGATGCAAAGAGTTGCTCGAGAGGGACTCCCGACTGTGCCATCTTGATCCTCCCCCACATTGCGAAGTTGCGTGCATGCTCAACGGCGTATAAATCGGACAGGTGGCCTGCACGGTGGACACCCGTAGAGCTCACGAATGGAGCAAGAGGAGCAGTATAATGTTGGATATCCGTTCTTTGCCATGGAGGCTGCTCAACGCGGACGGTTGTCTCTCCAAGTGTGAAGCTCGTCGATGCGCGCTATGCATAGTAGTGTCTCAGCTTCAACTCCTGTTCATGTATTTGTCTCTGGCTTACCGACTTAATCTGACTCTGGTCTGTGCACAACGGCTAAGCAATCAAGTAAAAGTCTCAACGCCGGCGACTTACCATTACCCATCCAGCCTTTGCGATTTGTTCTGGATCGAGCTGATGTATTTGCAGCGTCGCGGCGTATGAAAGAGAGGCGAGCAGCGCGGCGAAGAAAGTAGAGTCGGGTTACAGGATGGCTGCTACGAGACCGTGACCGGCGGCTGGAAATTGGCAACTGCTCTTCCCCGATAAGATGGGCGTCTATTATGGACGTATCGGGAATACCAGTATTGCGCGATTTGGAAGGCAAAACACAGAGGCACCCAAATCCTCCGATATTAGAGACAGTATACATGTGCCCTACCCTGCCTTCAAGAACGACCTTTCATGGATCCAGCGCGATTGTGAGTTTTGGCGCCCAAATGCCGAAATATCAAAGAGGGTGTTCATGGTGTCGCGGTTCGGTGTGTAACCGACGATAGCGGTTTAGGGCAAGCGGGAAGAGATGGCCGCCGTCGGATGGGACCCCGTTGACACCTGACCAGCGGTGAGAGCGACCCTCCGATGCATGGAGGGGAAGCGTCGACTACCGCCGGTGCGCACCGGCCAGAGCTCGAGGGCGCCACCTAGATAGCACTGACGTGAACTTCTCTGTGTACGTTATCAGACGAATAGGATCGTGGGAGAAGGAGCGAAGGAAAAGCTGTGCGTCGGAAACTTGCGTACAAAGCAGTTACAGCCCGAGTATAGTGAATACGGAGAGGGTGATATTCACTTGGCCGTACTCGCTACAGCTGCGACATTTTCGAAGCCAGCGCAACAAGACTGCAGGAGCAGCACAGAGTATATTGAGAGATATAATTCTTTGGCGCGCTTTCCTAACAAGTTTGTGTGTGAAATGATGAGCACATTTACTCGATGTTTGATGCGCATGCAACGTACGAAGTAGCTCAGAATAGGCCGACCGACATATACACAAGTTTGCGCACCCGCGATCTGGTCTTTGAATAGCTGCAATGCGAGGTTGAAATTCGCTATCCAGGCGCTGCAGATGGTGCGAGCAATGGATACAGGAGCCTGTCCCACGGCGCTGTTTAGCACCAGCTTCGGCAGAAGAATAGATGCCGAACTGGACAGAACGCACGTCTGTGGGCCGTGGCAGGTCTGCACGCAAGCACGCATGCGCGCTAGCGCGATAGGGTGTATGGTCGCTGTCATGGTATATGGCCCCGTAAAACAGGGTGAGAGGGTTTAACGGTGACTGGCTGTCGAGATGATGATGTTCGCCGGAAGCCTGAGATGACCTGCTACTAGGGCCCTCAAGCTTGGCTCGAATGAATTCGGCCGATTCGGCTGTGGGAGCTTTGAAGACTCAGGAGTTCAGAAGTCTGTGCGGAAAATCTAGCAGGTGGCAAATGGACAAGCGGATGGCGCCGTGAAGAGAATCCGTAGCACTATGTCGAGCACTTTAAACATGTTTTTCGTTCGAGGGAGCAGCGTCGGCGTCGCAGAAAGGAGAGGCCTGCGCAGGCCATTTAAGCGCCTGATGCACACTTTGTGATCGGATCAATCGAGCCACGCAGAGCCGGAATTGGAGGACAGGCCGGTGCCTTGCGGGCGAGATTGCATACATATATCAAGTGCGCCGCGGGGCCACATACTTTCTACGACGACAATAGCTATAAAAACCCTGACTCTAACACGAATAATCCAGCACGCGCACTCTTGTTTCTGCCTGTACGCTGATACAAGCTGCACATGATTGCTTTGAATGGAAGTTGCACTATAGGATTTTTGGCTATGTCTAGGACCGCACAAGGCTGTTGGAGCAAGCGGTCATGCGGCAAGACATCTCGTTGAGTCGTTGATCACGGCGCCGCTAATCGTGTCCTCGCCTTCACATGGACGCGCTTTGTCGCTGCGGAGGGGGGCTCTGTAGGCTCTATCGTCGTCAGATCGATCGAAGTTGCACAAGGTTCAGCACCACTCACCAGCAGTACGCTTTCTAGCTGCCTTCCTGGCTGCTCGTATCTCCAAGTCGCGGTAGCCACTCAATTAAAGGACGGAGCCATTCGATGGTAGTCTTTCAAGACGCGATGCGCTGCACTTACACCGCCGTCGTGTACGTAACTGACGGTTTACAATCAGAATGATCGAACAAACGCCTGACTGGTCTGATGCTACTCGGCGGACAGCCAGGAGTACAGGCGCGAATTCAATTTGCTAACCGTTAAGTCTCTATTTGTGCCTGACAGGCTAGCCGTTCGCCTAACAGATTCCTGAGCGTGAGGAAACGAGCTCTTCCAACTTGCAACCGTAGCTACGAGCCTACTTCCTGCTAATAAAATATTGGAAGCTTCCTGAGGGCAGTAACTAACCTTACTTGTATCTTTGTTGCATCCAAAATATTTTTCTCGCCACGAACGAAGGATGTGTCCAATGAAACGACTGACTTTGCGAATGCTTCAAGCCTTTGAGCCGGGGACAGCTTTGAACTCCGCTGATGCTCGGCATGCATCGGCATTCCCTCGGTGTGGTTCAAGCGCTTCTTGTCTGCCACGTCTCTTCCTCTCCCATCCTCCATTCACTTCGCGTATACCTTCACTGTATCTTCCTTAAGCTACAGTACAAAATCAGGTTGTGCTACAGCTCAAGGAGTAGCTTCCTGATTGATATGTTCTTTGGTTCAGCAGCACCTACACTACTCTGACGGGTATTGTCACCATATATTCTGTGGTAGTCACAGCTGACGATTTATCTAGATGTGGTAATC
>NW_006767634.1:2731120-2750412 GCF_000300595.1 Phanerochaete carnosa HHB-10118-sp | reverse complement strand
CTGACATGTCGGGTGATAGGTGTCACTCATGTAAGCTCATAAGTCTGCTGTTGTGTTTTAAGGGCTCACACTTTTAGCTTTGTGCAGGGTATCCATGCAAGTCTCAGCAAGTCATGACAGATGTGAAGAGTACTAAGCACAGTGTCTGTCTGGAAGATTAGCATGTACTGTAGTGTAGTAATAATCCCTAGAGCTTTGTATCTTCCCTAGTTTTGTCAGGAATATATTGCTTTTTATTGTCAAATTTTCATGCAAATAGAGCGAAAATTCAATGGAAAATGTGTAATTTATTCAAACGGGTACTGCCGACATATTCAAACCCCGCTGCAGAACACCTCGGGAATATGGAAAGACCAGCCCGTTACCCAATCTCGTTAGCTAACCGTTAGAGCTTGCCTAACGGTGCACTGATGTTATTTACTTATCTTTCTGACAGTTAGGTAACGAGGAGACGCGCGTCACGTACCGCGCAGTGAACTGTTCGGTAACGGCATCAACTCATTTATACCTCACGGCGCGCCGGCGGTGTAAACTGCATGTACGTCTTACGTGAGCCGCAGCGGCGGCGCTGAGCGACAGTAGAGCGGGAGAGCCCCGGGACTTCCATGACGGCGCAGGTGTCGGATGGATCGGGGGCAAGCGGATGCGACACGCCATGCTTCGAGGGCGCCGCAGGCTCGACTCGTGCTATACGTATGAAGTAGTGAGCTGGAACATGCGGCGACGTGCGTCGTGAATGGGTGCTGGCGTGTAGGAGTGCCTGGTGGAATCGTCCTTCGTAGCCAGCTCGCTAAATAGCAGCCCGCCGCCGGTACTTTGAGCTTAACTTAATTGGACACGGACGTATCGATTAACTAGGTCCGCATTCGGTGGGGTCGTCCGGCGGGCAAACCGGGGTGAAGCGCGTTGATGAAGAGTCGTGACTTGGGCTCCAGCCTTTTGCAGGCAACCAGGCAGGCTATCAGAGCGACAAACAATATGTTTCGCGGAAGGATTCGCAGAGCTGTATGGTATCCTTGGTATCACAGGTTGTTCAAAAGAGCGGCGACGACAGGAGCGAGGAAGCGACAAGCGCTGGGAACGCGTTCACGATCGGATCAGTAAATCACGTGTGAGACATACGCTTCCGCGCCGACAACGAAATGAGCTCGGAATCTCGGATGCTCATGCATTCATGAATCGTCTCGTGCACGCCCGCATAACGCACAAGTGATATCGTGATTGGGTGATGACGTGCGTATCTTTTCTCGTCATACAGCTATATGAAACTGACTGATCACAGGCTCATGGAATGCTTGCACGCCATGCCGCAGATGCAGGTCAAGGAATAGACGATGCCTGTCTCCTAGCGAAGCTCTTGGGTCGCCCACAAGAAACCCATCGAGCAGTCGACGTACGCTTCCAGTCTCATTGATTGACGTTAAACGGATGTCCTTATCGCGCACACTGCAGGCAATCCAAATATATGCTGCTGTCCAGTGGACGAGCTTTACGATATGTGGTATTACGTCTGGGGCCGACCAACAAGCGCTGGTTTTGAAGAAGCCAATCGAATCTTAGTGAGTAAAGGTGTGTTTGTCACGGTCCTCTCTATGATGGCGACCTTTGCCCTGACGCTATGAGTCTTTTTGGCTACCTGCGTAATCTCGTGCTTGTCAGCCCGCTTTGAGCGACGTGGCTGTCATTTAAGTTTGCATTTCCCAAGGTGCCGCTGGCGTACTCGTTGGGGATGGTGCTGTGGCGCTGAGGTCATGCGCCCGTATAGACAGCTACCGTTCTACCTGCTCGCGGCGATACTGACCGTGGCTTCACCAGACGCCCCCAACCGCGATAGCACCCAAAATTGAGAGCTCGTGTCCTCTCTAGGAAGTATTCAAATGCCATCCTATTCGCCCCATGGCCCGGAGGGCCAGCTTATAGCAAGCGGGCTCCGCTTAACATGGCTGCAACCCCACTGGACTATACTCTGACGAAATATGCCTGGCAAGACGTTCCAGGTGGCCATCGTAGGAGGTGGCGTCTGTGGCATAGCTTGTGCTATCGCCTTGCTCAAGGAAGGAATCGACGTACAAGTCTACGAGGCTGCGGTACGTGCCGTTATTTTCTCGGGGGTCGCATAGCTCACTCGATAAACAGTCAGAATTAAAAGAGATTGGGGCAGGTATCGGCATCAGTCAGTAACCAGTCGCTTTCGTCTCTGTTTAGTGACGCTCTTAACGTCTTCAACCCCTTCCAACGCAGGCCCGAATGCGAAGCGTATCCTCGAAGCTCTGGGCGTATGGAACGATGTCATTGCCCGTATTCTTCCGGGCCGGATGGCGAAACAGCATTCACCTGTTCAATCTCACACTGGTGCAGCACCACGAGAGAACACATGGTTTCAGTTCGTCTCTGGTATGCCGGGCCATAAAGTTCTTGCCGATGTACGTCGATATTCTCAACTGTGGCAGGACGTACGCTAAGCCTGTCGTCAGTGGGATTCTGTAGGGCGCGAACATGTGTCTTTCGGCATCCACAGAGGCATGTTCCTTAACGCTCTGCTGCTCCACATCAACCCCGAGCGTCTGCACCTGCGCAAGCATTGCACACGCATCACCACTACTGAGAAGGGAGTCACCATTCATTTTCAGGACGCGACGACTGCCTCTGCAGATATCGTTCTTGGTGCAGATGGGGTACGAAGTGTAGTTCGACGCTTCGTCACAAACACATGCGACGCCGCGGATGATCCGTACCTCAAATTTAGCAGGGAAGTTTGTTACCGAGCACTGATCCCTACCAAGGCCGCTGCTGCCAAGGGAGTCACTATGGACTTCAGCAAACGGCCTATCTTCTTCGTCGACGAGAACAGGCATATGACCGTATATGCCATTCAGGGTGGCGCCATGGTAAGCTCAAGCCTCAGCTACTCTCGCAACACGCTCACGACGGCCTCGATAGATAAACGTGGCGGCATTCGTCTCAGACCCTGACTCTGCGGCCGAGCACTATCCACCCGCTTCCCATTCTAGAGTACAGGCAGTGGCCACCAGCGAAGTTCTGGCGGCCTATCGCGGATGGGGTCCTGAAGTTACGAATCTCCTTTCCTGCGCCGAGAAGCTTGGGAAGTGGGAGATCAACGTCGTTTGTCCGGCGATTGCACCTGGGAAGTGGACGAGAGGCCGGGTGGCGATCCTTGGCGACGCGGTGAGTCTCGCCAACGCCTTCCAATCACAGCGTATTGAAATCAAGCAGGCTCACGGGATGCTCCCCCATCTCGGCGCGGGCGCTGGTCAGGGGATCGAGGATGCTTACCTACTCGCCAAGCTCCTCGGCCATCCACAGACTACACCGGAGAATGTCGCGGTACGCCGTCCAAGTCCAATCATACGAGTTTGACATGGTCTGATATACAATCTCTGCAGGAGGTGCTCCGCGTCTACGCTGCAGTTAGACAACCTCGCGCCCGGAAAATCTGGGAGGGGAGCCGCCGTGCGGGGGACATGCTCGACGGTCGGACCCATGGAATTCATGTCGACGAGCTTCGAGACATGTGGAACTATGTCTGGAACCAGCCACTGAACCTCGAGTTCGACACGGCCACATGCATGCTGCAGGAGAAAGGTACTTTCGCGAAGTCTGCTCTATGAGGCTCGAGTTCCTTGTTTGTAGATTTCCGCGACGACTGTACACTAGACTGCTGGGCATTAGGATGCTGAATTATTGTTTGAACTTCGTCCAATGAGTACGACCGGTCTGCAAAAACAAGTTCTCAGTCTTCTACCATATTCGACAATCTGGTTCTTCCTATTCCTTCTTGTATGAGAGATACACGACGCGCCTCCCAGTCCATGCACAGTGCGGAAGGGAGTCTAATGAAGAAAGTATACATCCTCGCTTAACTACCCCCAACACCGAGTCTCTCAACCTTATCCTGCTATCCCGTGCGTGTGTTCTGGACAGGTCTTGCGGGGGCGTCGTTTTCGAGCCCTATCAAAAGGTCTTTTTTGCTCCTCATTCCTCTCCACGCCTGTGATCTGATGTTATGAGCTAATTTGTAGACTTTGTATGTGCATAAGCTTATTCTAAATGAAGCTACAAATTTTTTTGTCTAGTACGATATGCTGGGCACCAGTCTTTAACGCGAGGCACTTTGTTACAAGACTGTTTAATGATAGTATCGCTCACCCAGCCTATTTAAGAGGCTATAATGCCGCAACCGAAGGCACACCATACATCAGTGCGCCTCTTGCCGCAATCCGGTGGCACCGGAAGTAGCCAACGAAGGCCGCGTAATAGACGCCATAGACGCGGAATGTCCCGATCGGAAGCCGGAACGTCCAGCACGGCCAACTGTAAGCGCTCAGGAAGTGGACCAGTTTAGCATGCTCGCAGGTCTGTGCCCTTCCACTTAGTCAAAATCAGACATGTTATGGGCCTGGTCCATAGTAATTTGTATTATCTTTATGTACATGCAGCCTATATGTTTTTATGCTGAGGAGAAAGCTTAGAGTGAATGTTCTTCTGCTCACAGTGCAGGAAACTGGCTCAATCAGGAAGTGGACCACTGGTATGTGTTTAGGTGCCGTATCATGTGCTGAACTGCTCTTGAGGTGCAACCAGGCAGCAAACTCGCAAAGTACTGTATAGTTCACAGCTGAGAGCCACTAAGATATGACTATGATGTTGATATATGATGCTTCAAGCACTTAGATGTGCAGCAGACATGGGGTGTGAGGTGCATGTCTGGACTTGTGAGGTGGGGATGCCAGTGTTGTGCAAGGTGCTTACCTTGTGAGTCTGAGCAGCCCCTGTCACAAAACGGGTGCAGATGACAGCTATAGATACTGGTGCCTTCATGTGAGAGCTTTGTAGCAGATGAAGCACTGCAGAGGAGGAGGAAACTATTCTGGAATCTTGGATGGTGAGCACATACCAGGGATTCAGATTCTTGCCACACACCATTGCCTCCACAGCACCAGTTGCCTCTAAATCATTCTCAAAGCAAGCAATGCCTTTCCTAGTTCTATTAATGTTGTTTCAAAGTGTGCAGCAGGCTGCCAAATGTCAACAGTTCACTTGCATCTTAGTGTCTTCCCGAGGGCATAAATAGGCGGCTGCAGAAAGAGAGCATGACTGGCAGTGAAATAAAATTTCTAGAAACACAAAAACATCAGGAACTGAGAGAATATAGTATGGGAGTACAATACATACAGTTTTGTGGGGTAGGCTTGAGATGTGTCATGTAGGTGTGCATATCTTTGAGGCATGTATTTTGGGGACCTCCCAGCCATAATATCAGAATAGATGGCTTCTGGACAAACTCAATGTCTGTTTCAGACATTTAGAATGGCAAGAATCCATAGATAGACATTGGACCTAAGGGCAAACAAGATTATGGAAGAGTGGGCACAGTGGTTGGGTCTGTAGAGAAAATGCACAGGGTGGTAAGCACAGTTTTTTTCTTGAGAAAACTCAGGCAAAAGCAGCTAAACAAGGCCCAGTTATTTCTCAATTCTACGCCAATGCAAACTGAGGAGAAACTGGTGTGAAACCAGCCAAAATGGTCTAAACCACAGTAAAACTGGCAGAAAACTGAGTTTTGCCTTCAGTTTTTTTCAGGTGAAAACTGGAGAAAGTTGGGGCCTTGTTCAATCAGTTTTTGACCAATTTTACACCACAAAAAAGTGTGCTTACCACCCAGTGATGGAGTTGTGCGCGCGGGCATAATGGGCACTCTAAAATAGGCAATTCGCAGATGCAGCCCACAATGTGGGCCTCGATCTCACCCATTTCGCGTCAGGTGGCCCTCGAACTTGATATTACTGTAGACAGTACCCATTGGAATGATATTTTCATAGCTGATTCTAGTATCATACTCATATGTGTATGCTACGCATGAAAAGCCGTAGGGTGGTCTGGTTCCTGATTGGATACAACTGCCGATGTCGGCCCGCAGCATGTCAAGCTTCCAGCGTCATCCCAGGGTTGATTGAAAAGATCCTCAGAGACGCCCAAATGGATCCAGGCGCCCAATAACCCTGAAGTGCTCTTTGCTCAGCCTGCTCCCTGCTACATCGTTGAACTGCTAGAAATGGATTCGTTCCCTCTATTAGCTGTATTTTTATTTTATATGAAGAGGATGTGAACACAGGAAGGTTCCGCAATATACTTTGCTTTAATTGGGTATCTGCATGCACTAAATATTTGGTTGTGCGCTTATTTAAGTCATATAAATCAAATAAATATGAATTAAGTATTCTTACTATATGCCACATGCCACAGCAAGGCCGAAGCTCTATTAACACACGATAAGGGCCCAAATCGTGGCCCACAGCGCGGTACGCATTCCCAATTTGGCTGCGAGCACCGACTTTGTGGCGGAGGGCGGCGTACTCACAATATTTGGGCTCTGCTAGGCTCGCGAGCATAGCAAGCGAGAAGCTCCGAGGTCATGATCGTTTGCAGGCACACTCATTCTTCTTCTTTCCCTTCCTTTCACTTGAATTTTGCCCTGGGACTGCCCTGGGCGACCCTCCACAGCCGGGGCCTTGCGGCCCCGGCTGATCGCCCCAGAAATGACCCATTTCTCTCACAATCGCGCTAAGAACGAGCTCATTTGCCCGACTATGAATGCATGAATGCAGCCGCCTTCACCGCGACTGCATCGGCAGCATATCAGCCCCGCAACATAACAAGAGCCGTCTATGCAGGGAAGGACTGCAGCGGCGGTGAATGCTAAGCCGTCGCTTCGTGCGCGCAAACTAATACGAACGATTGACGTGGCTCGTGGCTGGAGAGGCTTCGATGTTGAGCATTTCCCCACGTCATTACTTAGTTGAATGTCCGACTCATGGAATCAGGATTGCTTCTGCCTCTGTTCAACGGAGGGTATGTTTCCGTCTTCAACTAGATGATGCATGGAAACCCCCCTGTGTAAGGTTGATCTATGCTCTCGTGCCTTTGCGCAATCCGCATATATGGGAACGCGAGTTTGCCCCACATGTTGTTCTCGCTCACCACTCCCTTTCCCCGGCACACAGAATGACCACCCCGTCGATCAAATTACCATCGAAACTGGTAAGCTACTCTGTCCAAGACTTGCAACACCAAGCTAATGACCGTTGCTGGCAAGCATTCGTCGGAGGGCGATCACTCCGGTGGAAGCCTGAAAATTCTTGACGAGTTTCGCGAAACCGTGAGTTACTCAGTCAGTTCCGCGACTGCCCGAATAGCCTGTTAAAGACGTGATTGCAGGTCAAGAGAGATGTATCCTTCGTAGATGTCTCAGCGCTGGTACGTGTTTTCTTTCGACGTGGGTCACTTTCGTTGACACGCGGTAAAGCCAGGAATTATCGACGCTCTCAAACACAACAGTGCGATAGACGATAGAAAAATGCTCGTGAGCGTCACAACCCAACGTCGATTTCTTGTTCATGCACTGACGCAGTCTTCAGCTTGAGCATATTCTAATGTTCATATCTAAACTTCCGGAGGGAACGGTTTCAACCAAGCTACAGAACCTTGTCATTGAGCTCCGTGAGTTCGACATTCACGTTTCCTTGGCGAGTTTAAGTTACGGCGGCTGACGTGGCGCGCAAGTGTATAACGATCTCCCGCACCCTCCAAGTACATATCTCGGCCAGCAGTACGCCTGGCGCACTGCCGACGGCTCGTATAACAACATCTGCGAGCCAGACATGGGCAAGGCAGGAATGCCTTACTCGCGCAGCGTTCAGCAAACGCATCCGCTTGCGACCAGAGACTTGCCAGACGCTGGCTTAGTCTTTGACACGCTTCTCCGCCGAGAAAAGGTATCCTTCCTCATGACCGTCGTCTAACTGAATCAGATACTAAATCTATGCGCGTCTACAGTTCGTTAAGCACCCGGCTGGCTTGTCGAGCATGATGTTTTCCTTTGCTGCGCTGGTCATTCATAGGTACGTCACTTTTCAAGATTGTTGTGCGAATAGCTGGAACGAATGGCTCGATACAGCGTCTTTCGCACCTCTCACGAGAACGTGAATATCAATGAGACATCCTCCTACCTCGACCTCGCGCCACTGTATGGATGCAACCAGGAGGCACAGAACAAGATTCGCGTGAGGGACGGCCGGGGTTTACTTTACCCCGATACGTTCGCAGAAGATCGTCTCTTGCTGTTGCCCCCGGCAGTAGCCGTTCTCCTTTTACTGTTCAGCAGGAACCATAACGTTCGTACTCTTCATATCACGCATGCATTAAGCTAAGCACCCAGATCATCTAGTATATCGCCCGAAAGCTGTTGGAAATCAACGAACGCGACACGTACACTGACCCGGATCATATCCCTGCAGATGACCCGCAGCGCTCGGCAAAGATCCTCGCACAAGAGGAAGAGATTTTCCAGACTGCTCGCCTGATCAATTGTGGATGGTTCGGTTCCGCGATCCTCTCAGATTATTTCAGCGCAATCCTGGGTTTGGTGCGGCAGGGTAGCAGCTGGAGCTTGAATCCGTTCGGAGTGAGTCTTGCGCATAAACGAGGCATACGAGTTACTTAACCCCTGCACTTCAGGAAATCCGTCAGGAGGACCATTCTCTGTTCGAGCGTGCGCGTGGAAACGCATGCAGTGTCGAGGTAAGCGCAATGTCAGATATATTGAATTTGTCATCTGACTGTCTGAAATAGTTCAACTGTCTCTATCGCTGGCACGCTACCACATCAGAGCGTAAGCTCGTTTCCATACTGATCTAATTGAGCTGACACGAGATACTTCCAGATGACGAACAATGGGTCGAGCAGCTGACAAGACATCTGTTCGGTAACCGCAGCCCTGATACCATCTCCATGGCAGACCTAAAACAAGCCATGCAGAAAATACAGGCGCAGGAGCCCGATGCCACACACTGGACATTTGGTAACATGCAAAGGCAGGAGGACGGGTCGTTCAAGGACGAAGAGCTTGCGGCGATTTTAAGGGCGGCGTAAGTAGCTATCTTCGTAGCTTCACCATAACATCAGAATGCTGAGTAGATGACGTAGAACGCAGCACCCCGCCGGTGCATTCAAGGCTCGTGGAACACCCCACTGTATGCGCCTCCATGAGATCATGGGAATTGAGGCGAGCCGTCGTTGGGGCCTCTGCTCTTTGAACGATTTCAGGAAGGTGAGAATATTCGTGGTCATAGTCGCTTGTTATTAGACTGATTGCGCGCGTAGTTCTTGGGGTTGAAGCGTGAGTTCCGCCCATGCAGTCCCTTAATGCGACGCTGACATCATTCAATAGCTTACTCGTCGTTCTTGGAATGGAACCCGGATCCTGAAGTGGCTGCAGCAGCTGAGAAGCTGTACGGTGACATCGGCCATCTCGAACTATACACTGGTCTCCAGGCTGAGGAGACCAAGCCTGTCGTCGATGGTGCAGGAGTTTGCCCCTGTAAGTTATCTATACCTTCTGAACTCGAGACAAATAATGAATACCGCACATTGCAGCGTACACCATTAGTCGAGCCATTCTCGCCGACGCCATCGCTCTGACTCGCGGTGACCGCTTCTTCACCGCCGACTATACGCCCTTCAATATGACCTCCTGGGGCTTTGCCGACTGTCAGCGTGACGCAAAAGCGCCAGGGTACGGAAGCACGCTCGGCCGCCTCCTCATGCGTGCCCTCCCGAATCACTACACCGCCAACAGCACCTACACTTGGTTCCCGCTGATGACTCCCGAGGCAATGCAGACTATCCTTACGAAGCTCGGAGACATTGATCTCTACAATTTGAAGCTTCCCAGCCCTGTGCAGAATGCAGTCGAAGTTGACGAATACAGAGACGCGACGCACGTCTTGGTCAGCGGAAACTTCGGCGCGCTGTACCAGGAGAGGGCTGGACGAGTAATCGAGGGCCAAGGGTAAGCGCCATTGCCGCCTTGGAACATGTGTACTCGGCTGAAGCCTTTGTTTGTAGATTCTTCCTTGCCTCAAACGACCCGGCGCGCGCCCAGCGCGAGCAACGTGCCATGCTTGGTGCACTTGCCGGCGCCCCTGGGTCCGTCGAGAAGATTGCGGAGTTTTTCTACAGGAAGACGCGCGAGATGATGGTCAGCGAGGCATGGACCGGGGTCGGGAGGTCGACGAAGAGCGTCGACGTTGCCCGTGACGTGCTGAAGTATGTCCCCATCTACTGGGCGTGTGAAGTGGTGCGTCTGCTTCTCAGTTGTGGTGTGTGCAAGGTATGGAGGCTGATATGCGAACATAGGCTGGTATTCACCTAAACAACAATGACTCCGAGGACGGATACACTCCGGCCAAGCTGTATACCATGCTCACTGAGATCTACGAGTAAGCAGGGTGTTAGACCTGTATGCCACAATTGCTCAATGCTATTTCAGGTTTCTCTTCTTGGACTTCGACTCCTATAAGTACCTCACCCTGCTGAAGACGGCCCAAAGGCATATCGATGTTCTGCTCAGACAGATCAAGGGGCCGCAAGCTAACAGCGGAGTGAGTAATGCTGACAAGAACCCTGTAGTTATGTGCTTATTACTGCGCCACCAAGTTTTCCTTGTTCAGCATCTTTTCCTTTTTCGCTAAGCTCTTTGGAGGCGGTCAGAAGTCCGAAGGGGATCTGTCGGCGCGCTTTACTTCCCTTGGATATGACAACGACACCTTGGCGAACTCGATCCTTGCGATTCTAGTCGGCTGCACTGTCGAGATGTCTCAAGGTGCGTCCTTTACGTGTGCTAAAAACTGAAAACTGACCGACACAATGTAGCACTCGTCCATGTCGTTAACTTCTACCTCGACGAGGGAATGACTGGCCAGGTCAAGATCTCCACTACTAATGCACGACCAGATGGGAAAGACCAAGAAACGATGCAGGGCATTGCGGTGGAAGCGCTGCGTGAGTAGCCATCCTCAGGTGTGGCTTACACTGCACTTACCGCGACACAGGCCTGGACCCCCCGTTCGCTGGTGTCTATCGTGAGGCACTGACTGCTCAAAATGTTAACGACCGCTCTGTTGAAACTGGTGGCAAGGTTTTCGTTAACATCGCCAAGGCGAACATGGACGTGCGTTCCTAGAAGTTCATGCACGCTTATTCACGCTTATTCATCTTTGTCATAGCCCGACGTCTTCAAGGACCCAGCTTCTGTAAAGCCGAACCGCTCGCCGAAGGATCGGTACCTTGCTGCTGATGGCTCAGTACAATGCCTAGGCTTTGATCTCTCTTCAAAGGTGGAGTCATATTTATGTCTTAAATCCCGCACGATGCTCATGCTGAAATGAAATGTGACTTAGATCGTCGCGGAGGTGCTCCGCGCTGTCTTCAGCTTCCCCAATGTTCGTCGTGCTCCGGGACAGTCGGGTGTGCTCAAGCGGTAAGACGAGCTTGCGCTGCAAGCTACCAGACGTTGCTGAATGCTGTTACCTGCTACCTGTTACAGCTTCAAGCCGGACACGATCAAGACTAGTTCCTGGATGTACCTCAACCATGAGCAGCTGCCAAGCCCTTGGGCAACATCCATGATTATCCAAGTACGCTTCTAACGACTTCATAATTTGAGCCTTTGCTGACACTGCACCCTGAAGTACGACTAAGACGGATTTTACGGTCTGATGATCTCTGAAATCGCCGATGATTCCTTCTACCGCATTTTTGAAAGCTGTTCTTCATCATGTATGTTACAACATCGTCTCTGCAGCCTTTATCCAAATAGCCAGTGGATTGTTGACAAATTCTGCTGTGGGGGCAGGTTGACATCTGCTGGGTTATCTTGTCATTCTGCGAGGGTTTCCAAATAACTTTCATTTAACTAAGACATACGACAAGCATTCTGGTTGAGTGGGATCCTGGATGCCAAAACCCAGCCTCCAGGCGATGCCCTGTACGCTGTTGATCTTGCTAGAGAAAAAATCGTTAGCTAAAA
Organism: Phanerochaete carnosa HHB-10118-sp; assembly: GCF_000300595.1. Lineage (NCBI taxonomy): Eukaryota > Fungi > Basidiomycota > Agaricomycetes > Polyporales > Phanerochaetaceae > Phanerochaete > Phanerochaete carnosa. The sequence continues at coordinate 2,738,525 of NW_006767634.1, read as the reverse complement.
GTACCATTGGGCAGGCAGATGGACTCACAAGTTTGGTGGCGCGAGGCTGTTCTTCAGAAGCGCAGCTTTGCCGTTATTGTGCCCATAAGCATTTTTCCACAATTAACAGAATCGAGCTAATCGCGCACCTTCACTGTGGTATCAATCTCCGAGAAGTTCGTAAATTAGCCACCGACAGTGCCGCAGTATCTCTGTTCGACGCCATTCTTGCCACTGACGACGACCATCTTGGCCTTCCTCCTTGGCCATGGTAACACTGCACTGTGCACAATATTGGACGTTCGTTCGCTTTCTTGCACAATTGTGTACGTTCGCCCATTTTCATGCACGATCGCGCGCGTTCGTCCACTTTCAAAGCATGCCACGTTTGTGCTCGTTCGTCCACCTCCGTCCACCTCCGCCCACTAAACTGTATGTATAGTCGTGGAAGTATGTGGACTTGCCAAGGGACTCTGCGACGCGCGAGTCGCGACCTGGCATTCAATCCCCCGATCCCTACTGATCCAATCACATTCCCACGACCGCGCTTCCCGCTGGGTCCCGATCGGCGCTCCCGCACCGCGTCCGCCTTGGCCTCGTCAGCGTCGCTCTCTCGAGTAGGCCGCTGCCGATTCTCACATGGTATCCCCAATTGCTTGCCCCGAAAACCAAGCCAGACATGAGTACTTGAGTCTTCATTGACGCGGCTCGCTCCAGTTTGCCCGCTGGGCGAGCCCACTGAACTCGGACCTAGTCAGTTGGGCCATCCGCGTCCAAACAACTTGAATTCAAGAGTGCCAATGGCGAGCCACCAGCCAGCGATGCGGCTACGAAGCATCTCTGTCAGGCACTCCGCACCCTGCTGTACGCCGATAATCCTTCCGTGCCGCCGTATGTCCCAGTCCGCTCCTTCGCACGCGTTAGTACAAGTCGTTCTGCAGGTCTGCGGCAACCTACCACTCGAGATTTTCTCGCATCGTCGGACTCTGTCTCAATCTGCGGTACGATCTTTGTGCAGCAGATCGCACTGCCCGAGGAGACAGTCGCACAGCTTCGCGCACAGCTAAAGTCGCAGGAGCTGGGAACTTTGATATCTGGATTTGACGTAGTTGTGTTGGTGTTTGGACTGAAACGGCTTGGTGAGTGCTGTTCATACGCTACAGAGATGCCCTGCTGATGACGTCTTCGCGCGAACGTCCAGAAGCATACTCGAGTGGGAGCGGTGCAACATATATCGGAGGCGCCCTCCGTCCTACTAGCGATATTTCAAGACTGGACAATCGAGGTACGGAGGAAGGGACTGGTGGAAGTTGGCGGCGAGGGATTTCCCTCGAATCACAGCATATCGTGCTTGGTCTCCATTCATCCGACATCGGTGCTAACGTGCAAGTACCGGAGCCCTCTCTTGTGCAGCCCAGAGGGCCGCAGCAGTCCGCGCAAGATATGCGTGCAGCGTCAAGGGAGTCGCGGCGTGCTCTCAAAAGTCGCTGTCCAACGGCTCCACCCATCACGTGGCTGTAGCGGCTCGGGAGTTCGGGAGGCTAGGAGAGCAATTTCATAGCATAGTACTGGTGAGTAGTGCTAGGTTTCGTGCGTCTTCAATTGGTCTGATGATACTAGAACGCGCAAAGCGAGGGCGTTCGTTCCCACGGGTATGTAACATTGAAGCCTTGCAGTCGACGTCTCATCCCTGTACGAAAGGATGCTATCCGTGCTGCAAATTGAGGGGCTCGTCCGGGGCTCAGACGACATACGCAACGCAACGCCTTGGGGCCTGCCGAAGAACTCGTGAAATTCGGCGTTGGCGACAAGCCCGAGTGGCTCGGGGTGCTGCACCCGACGAGCATGGCGATGCTGCGGTGCGGCCCGTAGACTGTTACGTGGAGGGCCTATAAGACTCGGGCGCGCCACGGTTGAGCTAGCTATCGCTTCTGCGTGGTACGACGACATGTGCCCCACGAACAGTGCAACAGATCGCCAATCTGCTGGGCCGTGTCGGGGCCACCCTGTAAGAGCTGATGGTCGGATGGACGGCAGACCGGACTGTAGAGGTGAGCTCTCATAAGATCCTCTTTTGAGGTACCCTACTGACGACGATGGCACAGCTTGCGACAAGCTGGGTTCCAGCGATGCAGCGTCCCTTTTGACATTTCGGCATCCGGGCACCGAACACCACGGTCGCGCTGGATCTATGAGATTTGAAGGCAGGATAGGACAGATGTATACTATCTCGAGTGTCAGAGTATTCACGTGCTTTTGTATATTGTCTCACGAGGACTCTCGATACGCTCGCAGTAGGCGCTTACCCGATCGTGGAGGGGAGACCATTTCCAGCCACACACGGCCACCGCGAGGAGCGCGGCGCGAACAGCGAGGAGACACGGTCGCGCCGAATTTGTGAGACCAATTTTAAGAGAATCGTAAGGCAGATGCGTGCTGCCTTGAATGCCAGAGTATTCGAGTACACATGGATCTTGTGACGCTATGTCAAATTTTTTCAGGATAGCTAAACGCGAAGCTACTGTACAGATATCGCCAGACGCACTGTTGATGCCATTGGATGGGTGGGAGTCGGCTTAATGAAGGAAATGTACATCCCCTTTGCGCCACCTCCAGCCTAGATTTCCTTCCAACCTGCCGCTCTCCAATCACCTCCGCAACAAGCCAGACCTCCGCGGCGAGTCTGATGATAATGTAATTCACGCCCTGTAAAAATGTACCGCGAACCTTGCAGATTTGGACCTCATAGCAAGAGATATCATCGCCGTGACTTGCTCTTTGAGACCGAAGCTTGAGTATCTTATGGCCGGAACTGTCTTTCTTCCCAGCATGATCGATGCCAACGGGGCCGTATGTCATGGCAAAACCACTGAAGTAAATTCCTGGCTCAGACGTGTCGAGGCGTGAGTTTCCAGAAGGTGTGTATGAAACCAGTAACGATCAGAATCCAAGGAACTGATAGTACCTTCCTGCTCGCACTGCATCAACACCTGCCACGAAGGCAGCAATGAGATGTCGTCCGGGTGGCACATTGCGTGGCGCAAGACGATTCGGTATCGCAAAATCGAATCCACATGCTTAAGAAGCGTGGTTCAAGCGAGCTCAGGCGGCATACCCTCGTCGTATATCGGCAGCGTCTCGCAGCCCAGGATGTATGCGAGGCCGTGGATCCTGTCAAGCTCTGTCGTGCAGTGACGTCCCTGCATTGCCTCGGCAGCAAAGGGCAAGCGGTCGAAGAGCGGCATGGACCGCGGGAGATTCTGAAAGAAGTGCCGCGTGTCTGCAGACACCGTTCCTGTGGCCCCACCAGGCAACCAGCTGTTGGTGGCCTCTTGCACCGTCCAGACGCGGTTCAGCCAGTGGCGATCGGAAGACAGTACTTGCGGAGATGGATCAAAGGGAAGGCCGAGCCCGTTGAAGTATGTGGCACACAGCAGGCTCCGTGCGTACATGTAGCCGATGGTAGGGACGTCGAGTTCCCACTCCTCTTTCCTCCGCTCCTCGTCCTCCAGACGTCCCCGTTATCTCAGACTGAATGTCCATCCAGGCATACTCCGCGCCGAGATTGAGGAGCTCGACTCGAACGTGGTCAAAGGTCGTGTCATTGGGTATGGGGACGGGCCACTCATAGCCGTTGATCGGAGTCCAGACGTTGGTGCGAGCGCAAGTTTCGTGTACCCAGCTGTGCGATAATGTCCAGACGTAGTCGGGTATCTTGCTGTACCCGCCTGAAGGAAGGACATGAAACGGAAGCACCCGGTTGCTGTGGGGGTCCCACATCCGCCGTGTGGACACCCATGAGTTGGTGATGTAGCCACAATCCAGGGCGTTTTTCCGCATCGCTTCGTCCTCCCTTTGCTTTGCAGCAAGGTCGAAGAGCAGCTGAGTGAAGTTGGATCTCCAGTGGCATCGCAGAGAGCCGTAGACTTGGCCGAAGTCTCGTGAGAAACAGAGAAAGTGAGCGAGGCACTGCATCAACCCTCGCTCATCTAGCGAGTAGCCGGTCCCGAGGATATCGTTTAGCTCTAGCAGCTCTGTGACGTTCAGAGCATTACAGGGCGTGTCTGCGAGGGTGTTCGGGATGGCGCCGGGATCGAAGTGGGCCCACTGGAAGGGGACAGAGGAGCGTGGTTCCGGCACAAGCGAGAATGCTCTGCCTTGTCCTTTGGATGTGAAAAGATACTCGAGAGGGACTCCCGACTCTGACATTTTGATCCTCCACCACACTTGGAGGCGCGCTTCTCTCATGGTAGCGTTTATGGTCCGATGGAGAAAGGTATAGAGGTCACGAATGAAGAAAGAGCGATGGTACTGGGTCATTGCCAATGGCAAACTTAGTCGTGCGCCATGGAGCCGAGTCTTCGACACAGATGGTTATTTCCCCAAGTGTGATTATACTCGATGCATGCTATATATATTTGTGTCTCAGCGCGAATTCTTGTCCGTGTATTTGTCTCTGGCTCACCAACTCAGATCTTTCACCACCTGTAGAGCTTTTGGGGCAGCTCCCTTCATCGACCGAATCTGCGTTCCGCCTTGGGGAAGCATGTTTGAATAAACCTCTTAAATTTGACAGACTCCATCCTCCACACAACTACTCAGCGCACAAGTAAAATCCCCAATTCTAGCGGCTTACTGGGACCCGTCTTGTCTTTTTGAGTCATTTTGGATGGAGCTGGGGTGTTTATAGAAGTGAATAGTGTGGTGGAGCAAGCAGAGTCAGGTGGCTGTCGAGGATACTAGTATTTACTGCGAAGTTTGGAAGACAAAATACAGAGACATGCGAACGCTCTGATAAACCCAGCGCGACCGTGATATTGGATGCCTAGATGCCGAAATGTCAAAGGGGATGCTGCGTCGCTGGAATATAAAATTGCCGCAAACTGTCACATTCAAGACTGCACTTCGGTGCCGGAAAGCCCGACGCAGTCTCACTCGGCTTCGTCCGAGCGCTGTTGACGCGGATAGTTTCCTGCTGATCCGATTACGTCACCACAAGCCGCTTTCTTCTCGCCGCCCGCCCGCTGGCCGCCCTTGTCGGTGCCACACTCTCTCATAGGCCGCAGCGCTGAGGCTCATGTTGTACAGCGCCGCGCGCTCTCCCGTAGTCTCTCTCTTGTCTACCCTCTGCCATCTGCCAGAATCGTTCTGCGCGTCTGCGGTCGTCCACCACTCGAGATTCGCTCTCGTTGTCGGACTGCACCACCGGCTGCGTGTGGTCCTCGTTCGGGGAGGTGGTCGCGCAGCCTTGCGTATTGCTAGAGTCGCAGGAGCTGAGAGGTCTGAGATCTGGATTTGATATGGCTGTACTGGTGTTCGGACCGAAATGGCTTAGTGGGTGCTGCTAATACGCTACAGACGTGTCCTACTGATGCGTTTGGTGAGAAAGTTTGGAAACATACTCGGGCGAGGGCAAGACAACGTCAACGAGAAGCGCGCTTTATCCCGCTGGCGACATTTCAAGACCGGATAGTCGGGATACGGAGGAAGAAGCTCGGGCGGGTTGACGGCGGAAGACCTTCCTTGAAGTGCAGCATGACGCGCTTGGTCTCCCCCGTTCTATTCAACATCAGTGCCATCGCGAAATTATCGGAAATCTCCCGCTCGTTTGCGCGGCCCAGAGTGGGAACAGCAGTTCGCGCAAGGCATGTCTATGGCGTCAATGGCAGCGCGTTTCGAAGGCCGTCGCCCAATGGCTCTAACCTTGACTCTAGCGGAGGGCTAAAGCATGTCTACAGTGGCTTGAAGGTTCAAGCCGCTAGAACAGCTGCTAGATGACATAGTACTGGTGAGTAATACTAGGGATGTGCGTCTTCAATTGGTCTAAATGGCACCAGGGCCCGCAAAGCAAGGACCTTCGTTTGAATATGCACACCACGTTAGAACCTCACAGTCGGGATCTTATCCCTTGATCAAAGGACAATGCTTGTGTCGAATGTCGAGTGGCCCACCCGTGACTCGGACGACGATACGCAACCCAACGCCTTGGAACCCTTCGAAGGATTTGTCCAGTCCGGTATCGACGGCGCGCTCGAGTGGCTCGAAATGTCGCGCATGACAGGCATGGCAATGCTGCGGTGCGTCCCGTAGGCTGTTTCGTGAAGGCAGCGGATCGCAATATTTGGACGCGCTGTGCTTGAGTCTGCTGTCACCGCCGCGTAGTGCGACAAGACGTGCGCCCTGCGGCCGGCGCAACAGGTCGTCAATTTGCTAGGGCGCGTCAGGGCCAGCCTGTGACAGCCAATAGTCGAACGGACGGCAGATCATACGTGGGGCGATTGCACAGGTGAGTTCTCAAGACATCTTCTTTGGCGGCACTTCGCTGATGACGGTGACATAGTTTGCAAAAATCTTCGATTCTGGCGATGCAGCGTCCTCTTTAATATCTCGGTATCCGGGCATCAAATATCATAGTCGCACTGGATTTATGAGAGGTTAATTTTGCAAGAAGCGTAGATATGCAATATCTTGAATGCCAGAGGCTTCACGTACCTCTATACTTTATCGTTCTGTAACGAATACTTGTACTTTCGACACGTTTGCAGTGCTAATGCCTATATCGGGACTGGGCGATCCATTCCTACTACTGGTCTGTCCCATGGCAACCCCCCTACAACCTGACTCTACTTGCTCCACCACGTTGCTCGCCTCTTCTACACACGCCGTGGCGCTACAAACACCTTAGCTCGATCCAGAATGAATCGCGAAGACCAGCCGGGTGTTAGTAAGCAGCCAGTATTGAGATATTCACCTAATTGCTGAGTTGGTGTACGCAGTACGGAGTCTGATCAGCCTATTTGAACGTGCGACAGGGAGGCAGGACGCGGATTCGGTCAGTGAGGGGAGTAGCTCCAAGGCATCTACAGGCAGTGGTCGATCGAGGTCGGTGAGTCAGAGATGAATAGTATACGCGCAGAAGTTTGTATACTGAGACACTGGCATATTTAGTGTGCATCGACGACATTCACACCCGTAGAGATACAGTAATATGCCCGGGACTGACAACTACACCAAATTCCACTGAATATGGGGTGTACTCACTGGCACCCACTGGTATCCAGTGAAGTCCAGTGCTAGTCTCCAGTGGCTGCTGCTGTTGGCTGGTGGGTATCAGTGAGTAACAGTGGGCGGCAGTGAGACACACCGGATCCCACTGGGCTTCGCAGGTTGCCACCGGCTACCGGCACACATCACCAGCAATTTGCATCAAACATTGCTTGAAGCCACTGGCTTATCAAGTACCAATATAGATACAAATATTTTTCTGTAATAAGCTCAATACATGCTTAGCCACCGGCATCTGTATAGATGCCTATTCTCCTCTGAACTGTGCACTATCCCAGAACTCAGCTCTCACTGAAGTGTCTCTACGCGGTACACTGTCTGAGTGCAAAAGGTGTGTAAAATTGATTGCCAGATGTGTCCC
>NW_006767634.1:2716682-2730461 GCF_000300595.1 Phanerochaete carnosa HHB-10118-sp | reverse complement strand
GAGTGCAAAAGGTGTGTAAAATTGATTGCCAGATGTGTCCCCAAGTGAAGCAGCTGCAAGTAATTCTTTGAAGCATATTAAACTACACAGACCTGGTTAGAGGCTCTGAGATTTTTTATAAACTTCTATAAGCTCAGGAATGAGCTATCAGGCAGTGGGGGGCAGGCTGCCAGCAGTCACATTAATATTTCAACAGCTATGAACCTTGTTGTTGTGATTCTCAGGTAAATGTATATTTTCTGAGTGAGAATATGTGTAATATAAGCCATCTATGCACAAAGCATGAGACCAAACCTGCCAGATACTAGTCTTAAAACAATTTGTTCATGAGAGTTAGCCCAACCTGGAAAGCAAGTCACACACCATGGCCCAATGTCACACACTTTTGCCCAAAGACCAGTGAAAAATGCCAAAAATTATTATTCAATGACATACTAACAATAAACAGCATATGCTGATGGATAGTGGCCACTGCCTGCCAGTGGATGTCACCAGTGTTTGGTGGTGTCTGCCACCTGCCATGTGAATCGACCGGACCAAATACCAGTGGCAGCCAGCATAACATGCTGAACACTGGTATATCCCAACATACCCCACTACTTGCCACTGATACACAGCAATATTCACCAGTTGCTGCTGTATTCCGATGGGTTCCAGTGGACAACGAACGGTGGTGTTCACAAGCGCTCACAGTGACGCACCCGTATATGGCAAGGACCGCCGGCGAACACCAATGGCCACCGGCGAACACCGGTGGTTACCGCTGGAAGTTGGCGAACGCCGAAGTTGCAAGTCACGGGCTTATAACTCTAGAGATAAGCGTTCGTGTCGAGGAAGCTCCATGGCATTCGACTCCGACGCCTGACCTTAGTACGATTGCCCTTCCTCTATTTGTGGACTCTACGGATATCCACGGCATAAAATCCACTATGCCCGCGGATGAAATTTCACGTATCATTGATAAAGCGCGCCTCGAAGTGTGGGGGAGGACCAAGTCGTTAGAGTCGGGAGTCCCTCTCGAGCGTCTCCTCACATCCGACGGACAAGGCAGAGCATTCTCGCTTGTGCCGAAACCACGCTCCCCCATCCCTCTCCAGTGGGCCCACTTCGGCCCTAACGCCATACCGAACACCCTCGCAGACACACCTTGCACTACTATGGACACCAAACGGCTGCTGGAGCTACTCAACGACGTCCTCGCGACCAACTACTCGCTAGAGAAGCCGGGAATGGAGCAGTGCCTGAATCACTTCCTCCGCACCTCACGAGACTTTGGTCAAGTGTACGCATCTCTGCGAAGATACTGGCGATCTGGCTTCACTCAACTGCTCCCCGACCTCGCTAAATATCAAAAGGAGGATGAATCGAAGCGGCGGAATGCCTTGGGTGGTGGCTATATCAGCAACTCGCGGCTGCCCCCACGGCGGGTGTGGGACCTCTACAGTAATCGCGTCCTGCCCTTCTATGCCATTAAACGAGGTCTCCTTCGGTTCTTGATCTTCGACGAGGTCTGGACGGTATCGCACAGCTGGGTACACGAAAGCGTCCGCACCGATGTCTGGACCCTGATCAACGACAACCAGTGGCCCGTCCCCATTCCGGGCGACACCACACTTGAACATGTTCGAGTCGAGCTCCTTAATCTCGGTGCCGAGTATGTCTGGATGGACGTTCTGTGTCTGAGACAACGGGGACGTCCGGGGGACGAGGAGCAGAGGAAGGAAGAGTGGAAGCTCGATGTTCCCACCATTGGCTATGTATACTCACACTTATCCAGCCGCAGGCCGTGCGTCACATATTTCAACGGCCTGGGCCTTCCTTTCGATCCGTCTCCACAAGTATTGTCTTCCGATCGCCACTGGTTGAACCGCGCCTGGACGGTGCAAGAGGCCATCAACAGCTGGTTGCCTGGCGGGACCACCGGTGCGGTGTCTGCGGATGCGCTGCGTTTCTTCCAAGAGCACCTTCCACGATCCATCCCGCAAGAAGGTCTCGACTTTGTCCCCTTTGCGGCCTCGGCGATGCGAGGGCGTCACTGCACCACAGAGCTCGACAGAATCCACGGCCTCGCATACCTCCTAAACTGCAGCACCCTCCCGATCTACGACGAAGGGATGCCACCAGAGCTCGCTTGGACCATGCTTCTCAAGCATCTGAGCCCGTATGCACGACGCCGAGTTGCCTCGCGCCACGCATGGTGTCATCCAGATGACACCTCATTACTGCCTTCGTGGAAGGACTTTATGCAATGTGAGCGGGACGATATTGCTCGTCCCTTGGATTCTGCGCTTGCTGATTCGGCCCTGTACCTTCTGGACGACTCCCGCCTTCACGTGCATGAGCCAGGAGTCTACTGTCATTATAATATTCTCTCGCACGGCCCCGTCAGCATCGATTGCGAGGGGAAGAAAGATGAGTCCGGCTATGAGACACTCAAGCTCCAATATCGAGATGTATGGAACCGTCTCTTGCGCTTTGACATAAAGGATTGCGAGGTCGCCGGCACATTTTTACCAGGCGTGAAGTATGCCATCTTGGACCTTCCACCGCAGGTCTGGCTTATTGTGGAAGTGATTGGAGAGCGGGAGGTTGAGGGTACCGCAGCGCTGGAGGTGGTTAAGCGAGGCTGCGTATTTCCTTTATCGAACCAACTCCCACCCCTCATATGGTATAAACGGCGCATCGTGCATATTTCAGAGGAGGAAGCCAGATGAAAGAGATAGATATTTCGCATGCTACATATACCCCTCATACAATATCTGTACAATAGCCCCTCATCGGTCCACCAGCCTAGCATTTAGTCGTCGCAGAAAATTTGACATAGCACTGAAGCATTATATTAACTGTGCATGTCGCAGCGCGTTTTGTCCCAAACCTCACTTCAGGTGGACGAGCGATCATCTTCACCAGACTTGCACCTCTGCGGTGATGTTTGTCAGCTTGTTCAAGTTGTACCTTTGGAGACTGGCTGCCTGAGACTGGCCAGTCGTACCCAGAGTTGACGACTCCGTGCGTTTGTGCCCAGGTAATAGGCTTCGTGGTCTGCCGGCCAATTTCTGGGCATTTGTATCTGGATTGGGATCCGAGAGCGGCCCACCGGGAGGTCGATTTGTTCCCGGATCAGGATGAGACCTGGTAGGGAACATGCCGGAGTATGTGATCAATGGGACCAAGCAAGCGTATCCTGAGCTTACGTGTCGTTAGCAGCAAGCCTAGGACGACTGCTTTCTCCACAGCATGTATCCGCTAGCCGCTATTGACGAGATATTTCAGGTTGTGCTCGCGAATGTCAAAGCCAGAGTAGCGCTGCGAAGCTTGGCTCTGTCCTGCCGGGCATTCTACGACCCAGCCATGGACGTGCTCTGGTGCGATCTAGAAGGCTTGCAGCCACTTGTCAGGTGTCTCCCGTCCCATATGGTTAGAAAAGTCAAAGGGACGACCGCCGCCGTGGTAAGTGGTATCGCACACTGCAATAGAATGCCGCATCTCATGGATACTCGCCGTTCGTTATAGAAAATCACTAGGCGGCCTCTACAGGCGGACTGGTCCAGGTTCTTGCATCACTCTCGTCGAGTGAGGAGTCTTCAAGTGCACTCCGGCTATGGGGACGACTCTCGGTATGACATCGACTACGCTGCCTTCGAGATACTCCGTCAATATCATCCAGGGCTTGTTCTGCCGAACCTGCAGCACCTGGTTTGGTCCGACAACGAGCTGGCCCCTTTTGCGACCTTATTCGTCACGCCCTCCTTATTGTCGCTTGTTTTCAAACCCGTGGAAAATCTAGAAATTGAAGACGTACGCGCGATCTTGGCAGAAGTGAGGGGACAGGCCAGCGAGCTCCAGCTCCTCAAGTTTCCCGAGGCCGATCTTAACGTTTTAACGACTCTCAAAGAAGAGATCTCGGCTACTGTATGCGCTTTGACAAATTTGACCACCCTCGACTTCAGCTATGCCCATTTACTCCCTGATGCCTTCATTCACCTCTCCCGCCTTCCCAAGCTGACCTCCCTCACCGTCTCTCTAACAAATCGCAACGGTGATTGTTGGAAATCCGCTGGATGGGGCGGATTCTCTTCGTTGGAGATGCTAGGTATCTCATCCCTAGAGCATCACAACAACTTGTCTTATCCCTTGAACTTCCTGAACTCCATCAACGTCGCCAAGCTGACGGAAGTAGAGATGATCTCCGATATACCAGCACAGATTGACGATGTGGCCGAACTCTTCTCCTCCCTCGGTCGATTTTCAAAACTCAGACAAATTAACCTCGTGTTCTGCGATGACGATGACGATGACGGCCGGAATGGCAAATTTCTTCGTGGCAGCGCAATCTTACCTCTCACCAGTCTTCGCTCCATGACGGTCTTCTGCGCAGAGCAGGTGTCCATCGATATCAATCGCGCCGAGATCCGCGAGCTAACGGAAAGCTGGCCGCATTTGCAATCTTTTACCCTACTCCCGGCTGTCGGCCTGTCATACTCGCGCCTGCAACTTGAAGATCTCGCCCTATTTGCGAAACATTGCCCGAACATTAAGTATCTCAATGTGGAGCTCGAGTCCCCGAGGGCCGGCTGGAGGTATACGCCGGACAATGATCGCCTCACCTCCAACCTCCCTTGCCTGTGCCTCAGCCGGTCGCACATCTCAGCGTCCGTGATAGAGCCTGTCGCGGAATTCCTTGCAGACATTTTTCCGCTCGCGAAGGTGTCTCACGACCTACCGGGGTGGCACAAAACCCCAGAGGACGAGGAGGCGGCTCGGGTCTTGAACAAGATCTGGAAGTTGAAGGAGGGCTTGAACTTTCCACCTGCCCAGCAGCAGCGCCGGGAACAGAAGAAGGGGAAGGGGAAGAGAAATCGTCGAGCAAAGAGGACCGCGGCGGAGTAGTGGGGCATGACGACGAGATGGCACTAGGCTCGCTCACGTTCGGGGCAGCCCTACCAGATGTACAAGTTTATATATCCGTAACTCGACATATCAGCTGCTTAGGGCAAAATTGTATGTGGCCTGTATCGCACACTCGCCTCCTGACACCTGCACCCCGCTGCCTGTGGGGAACCGTAACGATACACGAAGTTATCGTGCGATGAAACTATCCGCATGTCCGCGATGGCCTCTCAAATCGTTGTAATATTAGTAGCCCCCCGCTTGATGTTCCCACGGTCAAGACATCATCTTATTGGCTTTGAATTGTTTGTTACGGTGAGTTGATACTCAGATAAACACCTTACATAGCGGTCTACCGGCCGGTAGGCGTCTACGTATACTGCGGACGTATTGAGATATCGCGCGATTTGGAAGACACCATACAGAGACACGCAAATACTCTAAAACTTGAGACAGAATGTATCTGCACTAAGCTGCCTCCGAAATTGGCCTCTCATAGATCCAGCGCGACTGTGATGTCCGATATCCGGACGCCGAATGTCAAAGGGGACGTTGCATCGCTGGAACTCTGGCTTACCGTGAACTGTGTCGTTGTCAGTAGAACATCTTCGAACAGGGCATTGTGAGAATCACCTCTGCAATCGCCCCGCGTCCGGTCTGCCGTCCACTCAACCGTCAGCTGATACAGCCCGGTTAGCTCCGGCGTGACCCAGCGAGTTAGCAGTCTGCTGCGCCGTCCGCGGTCTCGTCGTACCACGCGGCAACGATAGCCTGCCCAAGCGCAATGCGTTCAAGTCTAGCAAGCCGCCGCCTCCGCGCAAGTCTACAAGACACAGCCAGCACCGCCATGCCTGTCGCGTGCGGCACCTTGGCCTTCTTGAGTATGTCATCGACACCGGGCTTCACAAGCTCTTCGAAGGCCCCCAAAGCGCTGCATTGCATATCGTCATCTGAATCTCGGGTGAGCACCTCGATGTTCGGCACAAATACCATCCTTGATTCAGGGATGGGGCGTCGGCTTGGGAGGTTTGAGTGTGACATGCCTGTCGGAACAGACATCCTCGCCTTGCGGGCCCTATTGTCATCAGACCAATTGAAGACGCACAAAATTTGGTACCGCTCACCAGTACTGCGCCATCTAACTGCTCATCCAGCCGTCTAGACCTTCGAGCAACTGTGTGACTATGCTTCAGCCGCCACTCGAGTGAAGGGTGGAGCTGTCAGACGGTGGCCTCCGAGGGCGCGACGTGCTTCCACTGATGCTGCGCGTATATCCTATGTGGAATCGCGACGGCGGCTCCGTGCTGCCAAAGAGAGCGGGAGGGTTCCGGGATTTCCATGACGGCGAAGATGTCAGATAAATGAGGGAAATCGAGCGCGACATGCTGCACTTCAGGAGGATCCTCTCACGAACTTCTTGCACACCTACATGCTGACTGTCCGATCTTGAAGCTTGAAGTCGCGCCGATGGGGTAATGCGCGCCTTCAGTTCGGTGTGCCTTGTGCCCCCCTCACTCAAGTATGGTTCTGAACTCTCTCTGGAAAACGCCAATCAGGAAAGGATGTCTGCGGTGTACGAGTGGCACTCACCGAGCCATGTGAACTCAGGAGCAGGCGTATCAGCCCAGGTCTCATAGCCCTAAGTTCTAGATGCCCTATCGATACACAAAGCCGTGCGACTGTCTCCTCGGGCGGCATGACCCGCTACACAAGGGTCGCATCACAGCCTGGAGTGCAGCCTGACGACGCGGGGAATCTCGAGTGGTGGGCTGTCGCAGGCATGCAGATTGATTTGTAATACATGTGTGAGGCGGTGAGCTGAGATGCGCGACGGCGTGGAAGGGATATTTGTGCGCGGCGGGGCGCAGAGTGCCTGGCGGCGACGCTTCGTAGCTGGCTCGCTGGATGGTGGCTCGCTGCTGGCACCTTTGAACTTAAAGACTTGTTTGAACAAAGACGGCCCACCTGACTACGGCTGAATCCAATGGCGTTGTCCAGCGGGTATATCGGAGTAAGGCGCGCCAGTACTTGGGGACCCGTCGCTCGGAGTGTAGCCTTGCACAGGCGATCCGGCGGGGCAGACAAGGGTATACCGCGGGAGGACTCGCCGTGCTGTATGGCATCCTAAGCACTATGGCTTATTCGAGAGAGTAGCGGTGGCAAGAGCGGCCGAACAGCCTGAGAGCGGGTGCGACAAGTGGTCTACGACGCGTGCGACGGTGGGGACAATTTGACAAAATACCCATCTCACGTGCCTTTACTGATCCGATCACGTCACCACAAAGGCTGTGCCAGGCGCTCAAGAGGTGCTTTCCCAAGCTGCAGTGGCAGTCTCCCTTGCATTCACCTGGCTGCCGCTGTCGCGTGATACGACAGAACATGCGCCCCTGGGTTGCGTCGGGGCTAACCTGTGGGAGCTCAGACCAGTCGAATGGATAGCAGACCGGGCATGGGGTGATCGCAGAGGTGAGTTATCTGGACGTCCTTTTTGGGAGGTACCCTACTCTGATGAAAGCTTAGGCTCTGGCGATACGGCGTCATGTTCGACACTTGATGCCACCTCGGCATCCTGGCACCGAACATCGTGTTTGTGCTGGATCGATATGAGGTCGATTCTGGAGGCGTAGGGCGGATTATACTACCTCGAACTTTGTCAGAGTATCTGCTGCCTCTGTATTCTGTCTTCCAAATCACGCAATAAATGCAGTACTCTCCAGAAAGTCGTTGCTCTCGATGCACCCGCAATAGACGCCTATCTTATCGAGGAATGGAAGGGATCACTTGCGCCGTGCAACCTGGCTCTGCTTGTTCCACCACGCTGCTCACCTCTCTTGCATGCGTCGCGACGCTACAAAAACCTCAGCTGCACCCCGAATGTTTCGCATAGACCGGACAGATACCGGTAAATCGCGAACATTGAGAATTTTACTTGTTTGCTGAGCTATTATGCGTAGGATGGAGTCTATTCAGTTCTGCGTATCGACTTAAACGTGCGACAGCAAGGCCGAATGCGGATTCAGTCGATGAGGAGGGCGGTTTTAAGAAATCTACAGGTCGTGATCGATACCAGTCGGTGAGCCACAGATAACCACATGGACAGGAATTCATACTGAGACGATAATATGTATAGCGTGTAATGGCGGCGTTCACACTTGGAGATAAAGATGTCTTTGTCGAAGAGACCCCATGGAACACGACTCAATTTGGCTATAGTGCCCTTTCTCTTTCTCCGTTTGTGAACTCTACAGATATCCACCGCATAGGCCTCTCCTCCAAGTATATACATTCACGTATCGTTGATAAAGCCCGCCTCGAAGTGTGGGGGAGGATCAAGATGTCGGAGTCAGGAGTCCCTCTCAAGCATCTCTTCACGTCCTCTGGCCAAGGTAGAGCATTCTCGCTCGTGCCGAAACCACGGTCCCCCATCCCCCTCCAACGCTGTCGCAGACATGCCCTGTGCTGCTATGAACACCAGCAAGTCACTGAAGCTACTCAACGACATCCTCGGGACCAGATACACGCTAGGCAAGCCGGGGCTGGAGCAGTGCCTCGACCACTTCATCCGTAACTCACGAGACTTTGGCCAAGTATATGGCGCTCTGCGATGCCATTGGCAATCCGACTTCACTCGGCTGCTCTCTGACATTGCTGCAAAGCAAAAGAGGGAAGAAGTGATGCAGAAAAATGCCTTGGATGGTGGATATATCAGCAATTCGCAGGTGTCTCCACGACGGGTGTGGGACCTTTACAGTAATCGTGTCCTGCCCTTCTATGCCATTGATCAAAATCGCAATTCGCTCGTGATCCCCGACAATATCTGGACGGTATCGCACAGCTGGGTGCACGAAAACGCTCGCATCGATGTCTCGACCCCAATCAACGACTACAAGTGGCCCGTCCCCATCCCGAACAACACCACCTTCGATCACATCCGAGTCGAGCTGCTCAACCTTGGAGCCGAATATGTCTGGCTGGACGTCCTGTGTATGAGACAACGGGGACGTCCGGAGGACGAGGAGCAGAGGAAGGAAGAGTGGAAGCTCGACGTCCCCACCATTGGGTCTGTATACTCCCTGGACAGACCGTGCGTTACATATTTCAACGGCCTGGGTCTTCCTTTCGACCCGTCTCCACAAGTACTGTCTTCCGATCGCCACTGGCTTAAGCGTGTCTGGACGGTACAAGAGGCCACCGACCTCTGGTTGCCCGGTGGGATCACCGGAGCGACGTCTACAGACACGCAGCGTTTCTTCCGAGAGCTACTCCCGCGGTCCATCCCGCAGAATTTTCTGTCGTCTTTCGACCACTTGGCCTTCGCGGTTCGGGCGATGCAGGGGCGCCACTGCACCGCAGGGCTCGACAGGGTTCACGGCCTCGCATACATCCTGAACTGCAAGACGCTGCCGATCTACGACGAAGGAATGCCGACGGAGCTCGCTTGGACCGCGCTTCTCAAGCATATAGGCCTTGACTCACGATGGCGGGTCGCCTTGCGCCACGCGAGGCGTCATCCAAACGATACCTCGCTGCTGCCTTCGTGGAAGGACTTCATGCAATACGAGCAGGAGGGCAACGATATCCATTCCTGGTATTCTGTGCCTGGCTTGTCAGACTTGTACCTTCTGGACCACTTGAACCTTCACACGCCTGAGCCAGGGACCTACTTCCACAAGGTCATTGCCGGTTTGTACGGTTCCATTGACATCGATCGCGAGGGGACGAAAGACAGTTCCGGTCATAAGATACTCAGGTTCCAAGACGCAATCGGCGCTCTCTACGAGATCACAGCAACCAAGGTCGGCGGTACATTTTTGCGAGGCGCGGCGTATCTCATCTTGAAATTCACTTCGGAGGTCTGGCTTGTTGTCGAGGTGATTGGCCGGCGGCTGATGGGGGAACAAATGGTGCAGTGGGTGGTTAAGCGAGGATGTATATTTCCTTTATTGGACCCAATCCCGTACCGCGTGTGGGGTAATCGGTGGGTTGTTTATGTTTCAGAGGGGGAAGTCCGAGAGAAGAAATCGGTATTTCGCAGGCTACACAAACCTCTCGAACGATATTTATTACAATAGCTCCGCGTCCGCCCACCAGTCTAGCGTGTAGTCGTAGCGGAAAACTTGACATGGCACTGAACCACATGCATTGGAGACTAGCAAGCATTCTATTAACTTTTCATTGTGGTCACGGCGATTAGCACGAAGCTGAAGATTGTCGGCGCAAGATATGGATTTCCCTAGACTCTAGCCGGTCTCGGGATGATGAAAGCAACGCACAAGTGGCGGGCTGCATGGACCCTCCCCACATGCCCTACTAGCAGAGCTCGACTAATTATCTGCGGTGCTGCCGTACCCAATGTCGTACGCGAGGATATCCGCGATTGATAGCTGAAATTAATGTCAAAGAGCGTGGAGAGCCCGACATTTGCTCTCGGGAGCTAGGCTGCGGCAATCACTGAGCTCAGCACTGCGAGCGTTGTACGCATACGCGGGATATCTCACCAAGCTCCTACTTGTCACAGCCAGCCTTCTTCAGTCCTGGATATTGCCTGAAATCCTATGGTCCGTGAAAGCACGCTCAGGGCAATGCGTGCGGCGCCGTTCATGCACCCAAGTTATGCGGGATTTTTGGTGATGCAAGGTTATGTGATGCAAAGATAAGCAATCAAAGCAAATCCATGATTGCATGGACACCCAAGTTTATTTGGTCGTTGTCGTCGGTGCGGGGGCGTATACTGCCAAGCGGCACCCCGGCGTGTACTCTGTTCCCCGCTAACATGTACAGTTTGCAGCAAGCTTAAGCTCCGGGTCGCTGGGCTCTTTCTTTCTTGCCCAATTCCCTCCTTCGTCGAAGTACTTGACAAGCTTTATGCAAACAGCTGTAGCGTATATTTACGCCTAGCTGACGTGGTTATCCTACTCGCGATTATTATTCCTTCAGGTGTTGTGCTCTTCAAGCATTAAGTTCATCGTGCCGAATATGCCTTGCTTATCCTGGGCGGACAAGGACGCTTTGACCTCGTGACCCGTCATCTGTATCGATTCGGCAACCGGATGCGATACCAGACACATGTATCTCGCTTTGACTCAGACTTGACGTGCCACGCTGAGTCGCTGAGTCGACCTCCTGCCCGCATACTTGGCCGTATTGGGGGCAAAGCCGACTTGGGCATGAGCGCATGTGAGGTCTTCACGGATATGCCTACAGTCACCGAAGCATCAATAATCCCATCTAATAAGTGCGCCACCTTCTTGGAATGCCGATTCTCGTGCGTGACCTGTCAAGCTACAGGCAAACACAGTACAGGCCAGTGGGAGACATGTAGCATATGGCAGTAACCTTCGAATCATGTAGATTACAAGCACAACAGCATAGATTCGGTACTATGGACAGGTTATGTAAGACAGGATAGTATAACCTACGACTATTCTTGTGCTCCTGCCGCCGTTGTGATCATGTTACCCCTAGACTTGGCTAAGTTATACTAGTACGTGCTCGCGTGCGCGCCGGCGCGCAGTAAGCTCTGCGCGCATACGGTCCCCGGACTCTTGAGAGAAACATGCGATGGTGTTACTGGAAGACAGGATGTTGCTCAATTTACTATTGGACATCTAAGCAGTGATACCACGAGAAGATGGAGTACCGTCAACGAGCAATACTGCTCTATCAACAGCGAGTCACGCATGGCTCGGACGCGCTGGCCTCGTCAAACCTTCTGAATCCCACTGCACACGGACACCCGCGTCTTACCTGTTGAACCATGCAGTGCTTCAACACGCCACCCGGGTGTTTAAGTTATACCATAACACACAGAACTTTGCACATATCTCGACTTCTCCACAAGGTGACCCCAGAGCATAACGAAAGCCTGAGGATAGGTTGAACTAGTTGCTGCGTACATCGTCAGCTCGCTTCATGCCTCGTCTCCTGTCCAAAAACCAGCCCAGAATGGTGACAGCCGACGCACACGCAAAACATGCCCCAGTATAGACGATGACCGCAGTGTACCGCCCGCCATCGACTGCGAAGCCGGTCTTTGTCGCGCCACTGCCCAGTACAACTACAAGCTTCGCTTGCTGAAGGGCAGTAGAAATTGGCGTAGACGCGATATTCCCAATCCCTCGGCTCAGCATCATGAAGTTGATTATTGTGGTCGCAACAGATGGGTCGCCTACTATATACAAAACATAATCAGATGACAGTCAGAATCAAGATAAGAAGAACGCGTACGCGCGATAGGCCGCACAAATCCGCTCCACAGACTCGACCAGCTACCCGCGGTAATGCCGTACACAGCGGCACACGCGAGGACGCCGGCGAACGAGAACGATGTTACACCCCACAGCACGAGTGTTGCGAGCGAGCTGAGCAGCAACACTGAGAACGCGAGCGCCCAGATGTTGCACCGATCGCTGAGCCAACCCACTGCGAACCCGGCAATGATGGCGGTGGCATTGGAAAGTGTCAGCGTCAACGATGCTTGACTTGTCGTGAGGCCGAGCGAGGTTGCAAATGCTACAGAGGGTGTATGAGTGCGTTGCTAAGTGCGGCGCTACGAACCGAAAGATGGGGACGCACTTGGCAGCCAGATGAGAGGCACGAAGTGTGCGAAGCCCTGGAGCGTGTTGATCACAATGAAGAACCAGAACCTGCGGTCATGCATCCACGAACGTGTCGCTGAGCGCAGTGTGGAACCGTGCACGGGCGATTCGGGAAGACGCGCCTTCATGAATGGGATCGCGGGCAACAGGCATACTGCCAGTACGACTGCGTAGATACGCGTTGTTGACATGATTCCGAAGCGCGAGATAAGGGCCGGTATGATGATGGGAAAGAGAACACCGCCGGCATTGTCAGCTGCGTGGGGGATTATTGCTTAGAAACTGCTCACACTTCGTCGTGTGGAAATTGAAGGGGCATACCTGCAACAACAATCCCACTTGCCAAGCCCCGGCGCTGCACAAACCATTCGGACAAGTACGAGAGGATAGGGTAGTAGACCAGGGCTATGGCCAGTTAGGCAGGGTCACAAACTTTTGATAGCAGTGGCGGTGACGTACAGGCGCCGCAGTAATATGCCCGGGACTGACAACTACACCAAATTCCACCGAATATGGGGTGTACTCACCGGCACCCACTGGTATCCAGTGAAGTCCAGTGCTAGTCTCCAGTGGCTGCCGCTGTTGGCTGGTGGGTATCAGTGAGTAACAGTGGGTGGCAGTGAGACACACCGGATCCCGCTGGGCTTCACAGGTTGCCACCGGCTACTGGCACACATCACCAGCAATTTGTATAAAACATTGCTCGAAGCCACTGGCTTATCAAGTACCGATATAAATACAAATATTCTTCTGTAATAGGCTCAATAAATGCTTAGCCACTGGCATCTGTATAGATGCCTATTCTCATCTGAACTGTGCACTATCCCAGAACTCAGCTCTCACTGAAGTGTCTCTACACAGTACACTGTCTGAGTGCAAAAGGTGTGTAAAATTGATTGCCAGATGTGTCCCCAAGTGGAAGCAGCTGTAAGTAATTCTTTGAAGCATATTATACTACACAGACCTGGTTAGAGGCTCCTGAGATTTTTTATAAACTTTCTATAAGCTCAGGAATGAGCTATCAGGCAGTGAGGGCAGGCTGCCAGCAGTCACATTAATATTTCAACAGCTATGAACCTTGTTGTTGTGATTCTCAGGTAAATGTATATTCTCTGAGTGAGAATATGTGTAATATAAGCCATCTATGCACAAAGCATGAGACCAAACCTGCCAGATACTAGTCTTAAAACAATTTGTTCATGAGAGTTAGCCCAACCTGGAAAGCAAGTCACACACCATGGCCCAATGTCACACACTTCTGCCCAAAGACCAGTGAGAAATGCAAAAAATT
>NW_006767634.1:2714547-2716662 GCF_000300595.1 Phanerochaete carnosa HHB-10118-sp | reverse complement strand
TTCTTTGAAGCATATTATACTACACAGACCTGGTTAGAGGCTCCTGAGATTTTTTATAAACTTTCTATAAGCTCAGGAATGAGCTATCAGGCAGTGAGGGCAGGCTGCCAGCAGTCACATTAATATTTCAACAGCTATGAACCTTGTTGTTGTGATTCTCAGGTAAATGTATATTCTCTGAGTGAGAATATGTGTAATATAAGCCATCTATGCACAAAGCATGAGACCAAACCTGCCAGATACTAGTCTTAAAACAATTTGTTCATGAGAGTTAGCCCAACCTGGAAAGCAAGTCACACACCATGGCCCAATGTCACACACTTCTGCCCAAAGACCAGTGAGAAATGCAAAAAATTATTATTCAATGACATATACTAACAATAAACAGCATATGCTGATGGATAGTGGCCACTGCCTGCCAGTGGATGTCACCAGTGTTTGGTGGTGTCTGCCACCTGCCATGTGAATCGACCAGACCAAATGCCAGTGGCAGCCAGCGTGGCATGCTGAACACTGGTATACCCCAACATACCCCACTACTTGCCACTGATACACAGCAATATTCACCAGTTGCTGCTGTATTCCGATGGGTTCCAGTGGACAACGAACGGTGGTGTTCACAAGCGCTCACGGCGACGCACCCGTATATGGCAAGGACCGCCGGCAAACACCAATGGCCACCGGCGAACACCGGTGGTTACCGCTGGAGGTTGGCGAACGCCGAAGTTGCAAGTCACGGGCTTATAACTCAGGCGCCGATTGAATAGATCACTCCTTGCAGGACGATCAACAGGGTCACCTGAACTGTGAGTCTCAGCACGCGTGTCTGCCAGCACCGCAGAAACACGCATACGTTCGTGGTAAAGCTTGCCCCGAGCAAGCTAGGAAAACAAATAAAAACCCCAGACAACAGGTACGGCTTGCGAAGGCGCGGGTAATAATACATTGGCGGATAAATAACAATTCCTGCAGGCGGCGATCAGTCGACCCGGGGAAACTTGTACAAGGGGAGGTGATACCTGAGCAATACAAAATACCTGTGGAGAGGGTGCCAATCAGCGGCAGGGTGGACATTGCGTGCTTCTGTGAACTGTAGAGTGGCTCCTGCAAGTACGCTGCGAGGAGTGCACCCGAAGATTTTGGGAATCCCCATACGAAGAAGCCAAGGATACTAGATTAAACCACCTGTGTTTCCGGTTAGTGAATTATACGAGAATGGGCACATATGCCACTCACAGTTGCCCATGCAGAGAGCCCGTGATCGATTGGAGCGAGAGTTATCTCAGCCTTGGGCACACCGGGAGTCATGGGTTGCTTCTCAGAAGAATGCTCCGAACGTATTCCATCCTGAATATCATCGGGGCTATAGGACTGAGTACGCAAGTCGGGCTCCATAGCGTCCATAATGTGGACCGAGGAAAATGAGTGAAGGAAGGGGATCCTTTACGCAGAACCGCTACCAACCTACAACGAAGGGATGTAGCCGGAGCTGGCTTGGGCCATGCTTCTCAATCATATGGAGACAGAAACACGATCCCGAATCGCCGTGCGCAAAGCTTCATTCGAATAACGTCTCATTGCTGCCTCCGTGGCAGGACTTCCCGCAATGGGACTGGAAGCCTATTTTTTATCCCAGGAACTCACCGACTGTCCGCATGGACCTGCGTCTTCTGGACAACTCTCGCCTTCACATTCCTGAGTCAGGAACCCACTTCCATAGGCCTGTTGCGCTGTATGGCCCTGGTGTTATCGCTCGCGGGAAGAAAGGACTCGCCTGGGACAAAGTTAAGCTCCAGTCGCAAAGCGCAAGCGGTGATCTCTCGCACAAGGCAATCCTCGAACACAGGGTTGTCGGTACATTTTCATGAGGCAGGGATTACGTCATCGTGAAGCTTTCCGACAAGGGGCTAATTAGTAAATATTTTTAGCTGACAGAGGTACGAAAATGACCGTGGAAAAAGAAGCTAAAAAGCCTGAACACTTTCTGGCGAAAATATATGATAGGTAAAATTTGAAAATAGGAGTAAAATAAAGTCGCCTTTTTTCAGTCAATCTTGTTTTAAAAAGTTGGTCAGCTCGCAGCAAAAAGAGGTGCAAATACCGCTGGGCTATCCA